>NC_090272.1:29107307-29429038 GCF_040414725.1 Anabrus simplex | reverse complement strand
ACTGATTAAAAAAGGAAAAGAAAGGTTTATTATTATTATTATTATTATTATTATTATTATTATTATTATTATTATTATTATTATTACTGACGTACCTACCTTTGAAATTAACATACTTGGATATTGTATTGAACAAATTCTTGTTTTAAATGAGTATAACTGAATTTTTAAATGTTGGCCATTTCTAACCTAATCGCAGTGATGTACTGCCCGGTTCGCCAATAATACGTCACTTGTATGTTTTTCAAACAGCCTGCTCTAATTCCACTCATGAGGTCATGTTCACCTGGAACCTTGGGACGCCCACTGACGAGTTTTATCGTCACACTTCCTGTTTGTACAACAAGGTCATCTCTTGCTCTGATAACGAGTGAGTCGTTACGTCTGCACTCGTCAAGGTGGCTTTATATTTAACGACCAACTCAAAGAAAATGAATAGCTTCTTAGGTTGTATTTGCCTACCTCTCCTTGAAGATTGCAGCAGGTAATATATCTATTTCCTGTATTTGAGCGCCATCCAAAGATGTATGTTCAGTCTTCAGCCCTAAGGCTGGTTGGATCCTCAACAGCTATGCCATCAGCTGTCATAGATGGCCTAGGCATCACTGAAGAGGCGTACTAGGGAAATGAGGAGTGAGGTAGTTTCCCGTTGCTTTCCTCACCAAGCCAGAAGTTGCTATTACATATCAGTCTGCCAAGCCCACTGAAATGCATGAACCAACCGACCCTATGAGCAACGTTTTCACACCATTCATAGCAGGGACTGGCTGCACAAGGAATGGCATTACTAGCATCGCTCATACCTCGGTCACTTTCATATTGTCAAAGCCAAGGATAAGACAGAGACAGATCAATGAAAGTAACAAAATTGCTCTCGCCCACACCAGAAGACATAGTGCACTGTAAATACTAGGTCCTGACAGCAAAGGCATCATCCAAAGATATCTACATGATTTCGTTGATTGCGAAAAATGATCGCTTGTCGGGAAGATCGCGATGTTTTACGAACTACGGTATGTACAGGCGAAAGCCTGGCGAATCATTCCTTTTGGAACCAAATATCTCCATAGCAACAAGTCTCAGAGAACTTGTAAAATCGTTCTGCATTGTGAAGGACGCATTTTCATAAGTAAGATTATAAAGGCGTGTGATGATGTTGCATTAAGGAAAAAATTAACATATCAGTTAAGAGAGATCTATCGTAGTATCCGGAGATTCGGAGAAATTCTTGAAACTAATTCATAAATATCGACTGAGCGAGGTGAAAGTAGGGTTTTATGAATTCCTGGGAAGAAAATAAAAATACCAATCTGGCCATACGTCGCCGTAATACATTATTTTATGCGTTGGGAAGCTAATTTCAACCATTCGTAAGTTATTGTCCACTCTGGAAGACAACATTGATATTACCTGGGAATAAAGTTCACTTTAAGGGTGGTAAAGGGTATGAGATTCGAATTTAGAAAATCTCTGAACAAAAGAAGAGTGCTCATTGAAAATTCTTTTAGTTGATGGCACGATTACTTCATACAATTGAAAAAGGTTAAGCAAAGTGGTCGAAATATTCATTATCTTGATGAGTCGAGGATAGATAATAACTTGACTTTCCGAAAGTGTTGTGAAGACGCGACGTTTAACGAAAGAAGTAAATTCTTCGCGTTCCAGGTATCTCAGATATTTAGGGGTCGATTTTCTTTTGGCCGTATAATTCTAGAAATTAGACGAATCGAACGAAACCTTAAACGACGTGATACCTCCCTTGGGTTTCTGTTAGCCGCACGGCATGTTGATATTTGTATCTCAAGACGTCATACTGAGGTACGAGACATCTTACTGGGTGCATTGGCCAATCATCGTTGCAATGAGATTAAAAGACACTGTCGTCACATGCAATGTCTGGGCTATAAAACTTGTATGTTTTTGTAATGACCACTGGTTCAAATACGGTTCCGAAACGTACGCTGCGTGGAAATGAGTACCAGGTCAATTCCTGGGGGCAGAGGTGGCTATCACACTCTTCCACTTAGTGCAGAACTCCACCAAGGCCCCTCATTGCCTGGCTTGTTCTAGGTGGATGTAACTCGCCATGAAGTCTCCTGTGATTAAACATACTCTTCTAAGATCATTAGTGTGTCTATCGAGGAGCCGAACTCATCAGACTGTCAGCCCCCAATCACGTGGCAGAGAGCATTTAATTACAGTGTCTGTTCCCCTGCTGAGTCATGCTGCAGGTTTCTTTCTTCCTTCACAGGCTTCGCTTGGAATTCTCAGTGACGAGCCAATCAGTTGTCTCAGTACCCAGCTGTACCACTAACTTGTTAGTATCTATAAGGAATGATATATGTTCTCGCAATGCTTCCAGTTACTTGCGCCAAGCTCTTTCTATCCGACCTCGCTTGGTCAACTCTTGTCCTCTTCCAACCCCGATGACATAGGACTCTTTCATTTCCATGTCCTTCGTTGCTCTTTGGTATCTTTTGCCGATATCTTCATTTTCGGAAGTGCCGGACCTTTTCCATTTTTGACATAAATGTCTTATGACTGAGGGGTCGTTCGCAAATTTGTGTAACGTAACGCGACAAAATGCGTGACAGAAGTGTAACTAACCATAGCAACTGTGCAGGCAGTGATGTAAAGTATTGTTACCTAGCAACCGTGTAGGCAGTGATGTAAAGTTTTGTTACCTAGCAACTGTGCAGGCAGTGATGTAAAGTATTGTTACCTAGCAACCGTGCAGGCAGTGATGTAAAGTATTGTTACCTAGCAACCGTGCAGGCAGTGATGTAAAGTATTGTTACCTAGCAACCGTGCAAGCAGTGATGTAAAGTATTGTTACCTAGCAACTGTGCAGGCAGCGATGTAAAGTATTGTTACCTAGCAACCGTGTAGGCTGTGTCTTACGGCTGGCGGTCATTTAAAATTAGCAGCTGTTGATGGATGTCCTTGACCGGGAGACATAATTATGATCATCTGATTTTCGCAAAGGGAAATGTGGTTTCTTTTTGACAAAATATCTTTAATGCCTGTTGTTGACCACCAATTTGTTTTCAGGCCAATATCTCACAAGAAAAATGGTCAAATCTTGTCATTGTTATATTGCTGAAGGTTTGACACGATTTGAAAAGATTTGGCAAAATTTGATGACATGCTGTTTTAAAATGGAGCAAAGGGTAGCAGCAGTAAAGCATAATTTATGTCGGAAAAGTTTGTGGTAGTTACACTCACCATAATGTTTACAATGTATAAACTGCCATAACATAATTTGCAGAAATTAGGTTATGTTATGTTCAATTTACAAACATGAATTTAATAAAATCGTACCAATGCAACGGAAATGCATTTCTTATTACATGAAGATATATTAGGAATTCAATAATAATAATAATAATAATAATAATAATAATAATAATAATAATAATAATAATTTTACCGCGGGGACACCTTTCCGTCCATTTGAACTGCGCGCCTTCCAGAAAGCCATCTGTGCTATGAATCTGAAACTGTGTAGCTGAAGATATTTGGGCCGTTAGTCTTTAGATGTCTCTACTATCGACTTATGTTGCCCCTCTGGCGGTAGGATGGACTGTTAAATTTTCAAGGGAAATTCCTTTTCTATATGTTTTTAAACCTGAAGTGTTTGTAGATTGTTTTTCTTATGTGCTAAGGTTACCAACACTTCTACGACTTCCTTCTTCCTTAAGTTATTAATCAATGAGAAATTTTTGTGTATATTTTTGTAGCCAATTCAAACTGGGGGTGTGTACAGGCATTCTGCCTAGGTCAAGAGTGTTCGAGAACCTTCCCTCCAAGTTGCTATATAAGCTGGGCGCTTCTGGGCCATTTTGTCATTTTCATCGCTCCGGTCTAAGCGTGTGTACGGCATAGCAGGGGCAGCCTTGCCCGTCCTCGGAAGGCCCAACAATTCAAGGTAATGACAGACATCTTTTAATATCTGATTGTTACGGGCAGATGACTTAAGTTTAATGTACATTTTCAGGCAAGTCTAAGAAGTCTATTCAAATCCCTGTTGGTAAATATGTAACTCATGGAATAAAGAGTGTTCTCCCTCTATTAATTCCCATTCAACTTGGTATTGGGGTGATTACGATTTTCTAAAACCCTAAATTCTTCAAACAAGTTTGGAACTTAATATTTCGCATAAAGTTACCCCCTCGGCAGTATAGGTTTAACCTCTGTAACTTCGGGGCATAAGCCCATGTAGGATTTCAAGTGTATTTCTTAGCATTTGGTTTATGGCTGACCTCTTAATCCTTTCCCTTCATACTTCTAGGCCATTTAGTATGGGTACCCACTGCCCCTGTTAAATTGTACTTATTCATAGAAGAGTGTGTGACAGAGTAAAATGACTGTTAACACTGTTTTGAAGTTTAACTCGTGTAACATTTGACAGAACGTGTGCCTCTGAGAGGCTGGACTACAGCTGAGTGAGCAAATGTGCTCCTTGAAACAGTGTAACTTGAGCAAAGCTCATCTCTTGTAGTTACTGTGTCGACATTTTTCTCTATTGTACCTGACTTTGGGACTTATAGTCCACCCTTGCTATTAAAAAGGAAAGAAATAAAATGTCAGAATTTAGTGTTTTAAATTATGCTTTGATCTTTTCTTTGTCCAGCCATTCACCCTGGCACCATCTCACATCTCTGTAAACAACGGAATTTACGTGATAATAATAATGATAATAATAATTGCAAAGTCCAATTTTCTGAAGTTCGCTTTCTATCACTTTCGATCCTTGGCGTTAACTAGGGTAATGCTCGCGAAGCACACGTACTCCCGTAATGCGTCAAGTCATCTCTTCCTTGCGCGACCCTGTTCAAATCTACAGCCGCCTTTACAACTGAGGTACTACACCTGCACTGCACGTGACCATACCATCCTAGACGAGTCTCTCGCCACATCCTCGTGTTCGGATCCATTTTTTGCTAGCTGCTTTACGTCGCACCGACACAGATAGGTCTTATGGCGACGATGGGACAGGAAAATGGGAAACCACGGAAAACCATTTTCAGGGCTGCCGACAGTGGGGTTCGAACCTGCTATCTCCCGAATACTGGACACTGGCCACAATTAAGCGACTGCAGCTATCGAGCTCGGTGTTCGGATCCATGGCTGACCATTTGTCCAGAGGGTCACGACAGGGGATTTTAACCTTAATTGTTTAATTCCAGTGGCTCGGGGGCTGGGTGTGTGTGGCGTATTCAGCATTAGAAATAATCCAAGGTAGGACTCTCATCTTCACAGATACGCAGGTCGCCTAATAGGCCGTAGACCCGCACTAGGCCTCTCCGGAGGCCATGCGGCATTATTATTATTCTGGTTCCGTACGTGGTCCCACAGGCAACCTAAACAGCCTTATTTCCATGTCATGGAGCTGATGTTCATTTCTTTTTGTGACTGGCCACCATTCCGCCCCGTATAGTGCTACAGGACGAATGACCGTTCTATACAGGGTTATTCCCCTAACATGTTACACGCAAATAACTTCTAAACCATTAAAGATATCAGCATTCTGTTTTCATATTCGTAAATAGTACGTAGGATCTTGTAAAATAACGTGCTACTTAGTCTCATGGGGTGATTAATAACTGAGATATTGATACTAACTCCATATTTTTACATAGAACGGCACAAATTTATACAGCTGATTTAAAAGTTCATCTGCGTACAAGTTCATATATGTAAGTATTTTCAAAACCGGACAATTACTTTTTGAGATATAAGTAAGAATATCATGCGGTGTTTTGCATGCCGCATCAGACGGCGTGAAGTCGGGCAAAGCCATATTGAGGCGCAAGCAGTTTTCTGGGAGAGAGTTCAACCACAGAATGGGTACCAGGCATGTAAGCACCTCGTCCACATGTGATGGGTTTGCAAAGTGTGTATGACAGGCGAACACATGACAGGACAGAAAGGGTTGATGTGTTTAAAACGGATAAAATAAGTACTTTTCCTTCAAAGGAACATAACGAAAGCATAATTGTCACAGGTTTTAGTGTACAGTTCATACTACTCTATGAGATGAGAAATAAACATAACACAAAACACCGGAAGAGCTCCTTCTAGACCGAGCTCGATAGCTGCAGTCGCTTAAGTGCGGCCAGTATCCAGCATTCGGGAGATAGTAGGTTCGAACCCCACTGTCGGCAGCCCTGAAGATGGTTTTCCGTGGTTTCCCATTTTCACACCAGGCAAATGCTGGGGCTGTACCTTAATTAAGGCCACGGCCGCTTCCTTCCCACTCCTATCCCTTCCCTGTCCCATCGTCGTCGCCATAAGACCTATCTGTGTCGGTGCGACGTAAAGCAAATAGAAAAAAAAAAGCTCCTTCTAGAAAAGAAAATGTTCAGAGCTGATCGTAGTGAGATGGCAGCAACACTATTATTTATGTTTTATTTTACACGCATTAATCTCCGTAGAGCTCCGGCGCGACTGTAGTAGTGTGCATTCGGGAGAGCGTAGGTTCGAGTTCTGCCTCGCCCAAACTGGCATTGATTTTCATGGTGTCCCATGTTCAACACCAGGCAAATACCGGATAGGTAGCTTTGTGATAGGCCATGGCCGACTTTCTTTCCAAATCCTTCCCATTCCCATCCGTCAGAAAAAACGCTAAACTGAGCGCAGCCTATTACATGTCAAAACAAAACAATACAACTTTAATCTCTTTCCCCTTTGTGTGTTCGCCAGTCATACAATAACGTTGCACACCCAGGGTATGTTACGGTACATCACATTATGTTTACAGTACATGCCTGGTATCCGTTCTGTGGCTGGAATCAAGGCCAGTAAGCAGCTTGCGCCTCAATATGTCCTTGCCCGACTTCACGCCGTCTGATGCGCCATGCAAAACAGCGCATGCTGTTCTTACTTATATCTCAAAAAGTAATTGTCCGAATTTGAAAATACTTGCATATTTGAACGTGTACGCAGATGAACTTTTAAATCATCTGTATAAATTTGTGGCGTTCCATTTAAAAATATGGAGTTAGTATCAATATCTCGGTTGTTAATCATCCCATGAGACTTAAGTACCACGTTATTTTACAACATCCTGCGTACCATTTACGAATATGAAAAAAATGGGCCGATGACCTTCCATGTTAGGCCCCTTTAAACAACAAGCAGAAAACAGAATGTTGATATCTTTAATGGTTTAGAAGTTATTTGCGTGTAACACGTTAGATGAATAACCCTGTATATCTTTGATTTTAAGTACAACGGGATCTTCCGGTCGGAAAGGACTTCCGCACCTTGGCACCAATTCATCCAGGCTGCGTTTACTCCATTCCTTGTATCTGGCAGTGTGTCAATATGAATGACTGATCTCCAATATTTAAACCGATTTGTTTTAGGAAGATCAACACCGTCGATGGTGATGGACCTATATCGTTGCTCTCCACCTCCGAGTATTCCGTTTTCCTGTCGTTAAGTCGCAGTCAGTATTTATCGAAGTGACTTTACCAGTGTTGGACTAGCTGTTGTAGTTCTTGCTACAGGAGACCATGATATCATCAGCATAGACCAGATTCCATTGATGTGCTGTCTGTAACTCTGCAGTGATGGTGTCCAGATGAATAAAAGCGGAGACAAATCTGATCCCTGGTGCAGCCGACTTGGATATTAAATGGTGCAGAAGTTTCTGCAGCAGATCGCACGTAGCTGGTGACATTCCGATATAGGAACTGGATCGATCGAACGTAAATTTCTGGCACATTGTGTAATCTAAGTGCGTACCAAATAAGATCATGTGGCACTTTGTCAAATGCCTTTTAAAGATCCAGGAATGTAATGTGGACTGAGTTTCGTTTCTCTTGGTGGCGAGCAGCATATTTGTCGTCGACCGTTCCCCTACCTTTCACAAAACCACATTGGTTAGAAGTGACACCAACAATATCACGAAAACGCGCGTCCACGATACGTTCAAAAATCTTCACTTTTGGCAAAGTACGTGGATACTACTACTAAATATGAAATGGCGTATGGCTTATAGTTCCGGGAGTGTCCGAGGATATGCTCGGCTCGGCAGGTGCAGGTCTTTTGATTTGACTCCCGTAGGCGACCTGCGCGTCGTGATGAGGATGAAATGATAATGCATAAGACATATACACCCATACATAATAATATGCGAAGATCGTCATAAGTCGAACATTGGTGAGAGTGTTTACTTATAGATAGGTAATAAACATAAAAGCTGTTCGCTTGCTTGAGATATTTCTCTTGCCATCTACACTACATTTTATTGTGGTACTCTACAGATCCTAATGACTATAGGCTGGGATGTGCCTCATACTTAACGACACCCTCGGTAATGAAGACGAAGCCATTTTTGTTGTTTTGATTCGCGTCCCGGCAATCCCAGCATGGCACGCACCGTTAATACTCGAATTCCATTGATCAATTCTGTAAAAGACTTGGCAATTACTTGATCGATTAGAACATGTTGTAATTCACTTTCAAAACTTCTGAAAAGTTCTCAAGACTTGTCGAGCATCCTAAGCGGCACTTGTGAAGTACTGAAAATTCTTGTAAAAATGTTTGATGTGTTGAACAAGCTTTAGAGCTGGCGGTCATCCGAACATCAGTGTCGTGTAACAAACTGTGTGGAGCATTGTTACATAGCAACAGTACCTTGAGCGCTGTATGCCATGGCCATCCATCAGTACTTCACAACACAGCCTGCATGGTTGTCAGGAAACATCGCGTAACACATTTTACTGAAAGACATATTTATGATTATTTGATTTTACTAAGAGGATTTTTTCCCTCTGATTGCTGTTTGCCAGTTGAACTTTCTCTTGAAACAATAATCACTATCACCTCACGTGGTCTCAGCTCAGCTGCTAGATTCAGTTACGGCCTCAGAATCACTTCAGGCTGCACGTCTCCCGAACTGTCAGCTCCATGGGGGTTTCTCGGTTGCTACAAAGAAACGTAAGCAGGTGTTCTTCTTCTTATTCACACATCACACATTTTCATTATAGACTGTTATGTCTTTCAGGGTTCAGTCCGCAACCCTGAGTGAATTAACTAATCGTCTCCACAATCCTCTATTTGTAACTAGTTATGTAGCTTCGTTTAGTTCTAGACCCATTATCTTTAAATCGTTGGAAACTGACTCTAACCATCATCATCGTCTTGATCTCCCTCTACTTCTCTCACCCTCCACAACACAGTCCATTGTTCACCCCACATGACCTACCAACGAAGCTGGTTTATGCGTACCGCTCCATCCATCGAGTTAATTCATAACTTAGCTTTTATCTCCGCATTCCGAGTGGCTTCCTGCCATTGTTCCCACCTAGTTGTACCAGCAATCATTCTCTCTACTTTCATGTCTTTCGCTTCTAACTTACGAATAAGGTATCCTAAGTCCACTCAGCTTTCACTCCTGTACGGCAAAGTTGGTCTGAAAACAAACCGATGTAAAGATAGTTTCGTCCGGGATATGACTTCTTACTTACAGAATACTGTTGATTGCAGCTGTGAGCTCTTCTGCACCTTGATTCAATCTTACTTGATATATTACCATCCCGGGAGAACACACAACCTGAAATTATCTACATTTTCCAGTTCTGTTTTTCCAGCCGGACTTTTTTTTTTTTTTTTTTTTTTTTTGCTATTTACATCAGTTTAGTCTTGGAAAAGCTAATTTCCATATCATACTCATTGCACCTACTTTCGATTCCAAAATATTAGACTGCAGGCTTTTGGCACTATCTGCCATTAAGAGCAAGTCGTTAGCATAGGCCAAACTGCTGACTACATTTCCATCTAACTGAATACCTGCCTGCCACTTAATACCGTTTAGAACATGATCCATGTAACCTATGAACAACAAAGGTGAAGGATTACAGCTTTGCGTAACTCCTGTATATATCTTAAATTAAGAATTCACTTTACCATTGCTTCTCACTGCAGACCAATTGTCAACATAAATGCTTTTCATTGCTGTTAATCAGCTACCGTTAATCATATAGTCCCCCGGTACCGATAACACCTTTTTCCTATGTACTCTGGCATAGGCCTTCCCTAGATCTACGAAACATACCTAACTGTCTATTCCCTTCGTAGCATTTTTCAGTTAACTGGCGCTTGCTTTAAATCAGATCCTAACAGCCCCTCTGTGGTCTGAAACCACAGTGGTTTTCATCCAACTTCATCCAACCTGGCGCTTACTTTATATCTGAACCTGACAGCCCCTCTGTTGTCTAACTTCCTCTCAACCACTGGTTGCACCCTCCCTTCCAAGATGCCAGTAAACATCTTGCCTGGTATTCTAATCAATGAGATACCTCGATGGTTTTTGCAATCCTTCCTGTTCCCTTGCTGCGATTACTGCTTTTATCCAATCAGAAGGTACCTTCCATGAGGCGTTACATTAAACACACATGAGCATATGAATGTAGGCCTACAATAATTAAATATATACAAGAATGATTACAAGTACAAACTGAAAATAAGACAGCAATACCAAACCCAAATCTGCTGTTTGAAAGAGAAGGATTTGTGGTTCTTAAACATACATCATTACCGCACAAAGCAAATGTGTGAGTAGAACGTTTACATCTAATAAACAATAGAGGAGAACTGCAAGTTGTTCACATAATCCTGGAAGTGAAAAAAATTCCGTCTTCCTTTTTGACACTAGGAGCAGCGAAATGTACGTCTGTCATCTTCGTTTTCATAATAATTTTACGATATATTCATGGTTATACTAAACAAAAAATACTCTTCACATTAACATACCATTCTATAGATGTTAGACAAAACGCAGAATAGGAAAAAGCTTCAGACGTTTTTACAAAAGCTCCTTGAAGACACTTCTGTCTGATTATCTTCCAGGGTCTTTTTTTCTGAGGTGATCCAGAAACCCAGTTAATGTCGCACTTGTAGGCTGAGTTGAATTTCTCCAGCTGTTATCGATATGCAAGCGTTTGTGCTCTCTTTGGTTGTTGGTCGTTGGTTATTGATTCCTTCATTCAAAGTCCCGTTCATGTGATGTAGCACTTTAAAAATGTCCTAAAATAGAAAGCAAAGCTTGGATATGGACTCTATGTATCCTAAAATTGTTGTATGTCACACACTAGCTGCAGTGGACCTCGCTTACGGGCCAATCAAACTCCCCAGCTACTTCCCGCCAATATTCAGGAATGCTGTTTAATACGAGACGCTGCAGTAATCCCATCTATCGGAGATGAGTGACAGCATAAGAGACAAATTACATCACAGCAGTGATTAATGTAATGTCATTGATGATCAGTTTTATGAGCTTTCGATATTGTGGACCCCCACGTTTAGTTCTTTTCCGACTCTGTGATAGTCTATCAGGACATCTAATGAAAAGAGACTCCCTCTAGTCTTATTCTTCAAGCGATCGTTTCCTTCCGGCTTTTTCATTTTTTATAATCATCTTCACTATTTTCCTTGTCGATATGGATCGTCGACCACGCGAGATTACACCTTATGACAAAAACCGTTGCCGTCTCACAGAATTTACATGTTAGCGAGGCTCGACTAAGCAGTAAACGTCTAAATTAATGAATTCTACCGTAAAACATATGAGATATAAATAATAGGAAATTTAATTCTACTTTAGTTAGCACCACTAATTTTACAGATATTTGAGGATTAAATTTAAGGTCTGGCCCTAAATTACCATTTCACTCAACGTGAATAAAATTCTTGATAGCCTATATCATAGTGTCTTATTTTACGACTTTACACACCGATTTTCATTATATTATTTTTAGCCATTGCCTAGTGACAGACAGACAGACAGACAGACAGACAGACAGACAGACAGACAGACAGACAGACAGACAGACAGACAGACAGACAGACAGACAGACAGACAGACAGACAGACAGACAGAGACGACGGAAAATTAGTAAAGTGCATTTTCTTGTTACTGTGGACATAACTGATACAGAAATACCATTTTTTTTTAAAATTCTGAGCAATGTAGAGACAAAGACGACCAAGTTCATTTTTTTCAGCGGAGCATCAGTTTACAAAAAAAACTAGTATTTATTGCGCGAGTCAGAGACCAGGCCGGTATAAGAATATCAGGAACTTCAGCCAATCACAGCTCCCTAGAGCCACAATTTTATGGTTTAATTTTATCCCTTCCACTTTATTATACCTACGTGCTCTCAAAAATGGTTATAAGAGCGTGTTGAAACATGCGTTTGACCACAACCAACAGTTCTAATGTATTCGACAACCGACGGTGTATTTCGGTGCACACTCGTGTCCTCACCCCGAGTTGGTGCATCATGTACCATTTTAACCACATACCAGCCCTCCTGCCATTCTTAACTTTCTGGCAGTACCGGGAATAGAACCCATCCCCCCCTCCCCGAGGACGGCAGCTAATCATACTAACCCTTACGCTACGAAGGCTGAAAAGTTGTGTTTGTTCTCTGAACAAGTTACAACTTCGGATGCATTTGATTTGTTCTAAATCTACACAGTTGAAAATAATTAGGGGAACATGTTTTGTAACGTCTGGTATGTGGACGTTAATTTGGTAGACGGGGTTCCAATGGTCGTACAGCATACCTTGAGACTTTAGCTACTCAAGGTATGTAAAATCGAAGTTATACTCCATCTGTACGCGTAGCCATGCATTAAACTGTCAGCTGACCCCTCAAAACAAAGTGAATAGCGGTGCGTCCGTGTGTCGTTGTGAGGTACATAGACTACTGCGGTCATTTGAGCACGTTGTACGTCAACCAGCACATCCCAAGAGACATGTTAACGAGGTTCAAGTCGCGAGGGCCGTCACTTTGATCCAGGAGGGATGGACTCTTCGTCGTGTTGCTGTGGATCTCAATGAAAATGAAATGGCTTTTAGTGCCAGGAGATCCCAGGACAGGTTCGGCTCGCCAGGTTCAGATCTTTTTGATTTGACGCTCATAGGCGACCTGCGCGTTATGATGAGGATGAAATGATGAAGACAACACATACACCCAGCCCCCGTGCCAGGGAAATTAACCAATGATGGTTAAAATTCCTGACCTTACCGGGAATCGAACCCGGGACCCCTGTGATCAAAGGCCAGCACGCTAACCATTTAACCATGGAGGGCGACATTGCTGTCAATGTCCCTCCGTCAGTTATTCAACGCTTGTGGAATCGCTACAGTGAGACAGGCCAGCTCACGAGGAGGGTTGGACAAGGTCGTGGACGCATGACAACCCCACAGGATGACCGATATCTGACCATCTGCGCGTTGCGGCGTCGTTCAACAACTGCCAGAGAACTGCAAAAAGACCTCAGGAGGGTCACTGGAGTCACGGTGTCTGATCAGACAGTAAGGAACAGGTTAAGAGAAGTGTCCCTACGACCCAGATGTCCTGTTCGAGTGCCCCGTTTAACGCAGCAACATCGCGCAGCTCGCCTTCTGTTTGCCCGTACCCACGTCAACTGGAGACGGGTGTTGTTCACAGACGAGCCCAGATTTCCCCTGACACAGCGTGATGGACATTAACGTGTATGGAGATGCCCTGGTGAGCAGTACATGCCAAATGTTGTCCAGGAAGGCGACCGATTCGGACAAGGTTCTGTGATGTGGGGTGACATCAGTATTGATGGCCGTACGGATCTTGTCGTCGTCCGTCCTAATCTTACCGCTGCGGGGTACATCGAGCAGATACTGCTACAGCATCTGTTGGTTGCTGCATATGGTGTTGGCCCTGAATTCGTACTCATGCACAACAATGCCAGGGCTCATGTAGTGCGCATCACCAGAGAGTCTTGCGAGAACTGGACATTCAAGAGACAGAATGGCCTGCAGTGAGTCCCGACCTTAATCCCATCGAGCATGTGTGAGATAGGTTTGACAGAAGTGTTCGTGGGCGTCCTTTTCCACCACCGACTCTCCAAGACCTCAAACAGGCTCTCGTTGAAGAACGGTACCTGATACCGCAACGTGACCTCCGTCGGCTTATACGTAGCATGCCACGTAGGCGCCAAGCTGTGATAATTGCTCGTGGAGGACATACACCATACTGAAGCTCTCGAACTGTGATAAAAATCAACCCTTGAGGACTGTTATCACTTTATTTTCGCCCCTATTTGGACATTTCCCTTTGTGGTCTTAAAATGAACGCGAATCCATCAATGTTCTTCTCTATACTTCAACGGTAAGGAATAATGGTTCAGTTGGTAATATGCCTGGGTGTGAGGTATTGTTTTGCGGAGCACAGCATACATTCAAAAACATGCTCTCCTAATTTTTTTGAAGTGTGTATTAATTTCTATTGTGTAGTTATTGGCTAAAAAATCAACATTAAATTCGATTAGGTTAGAAAATAAATTTGTGTTTACTTATTTCATACTATGAAACATTTCTCTTCTTTCCGCTCTCAAATGAGTGCGGAAAATGACACTACCACACTGTAATTACTTTCGGCACTGTTTTATTAGAAATTGTCTCTGGTTGAACTCCGCTTCACTCGGATTTTCAGAGAGATCATGAATCAAGGAATATCAAACGTAACCTTGCTGAATTGTTTTCTCCGCCTGATGGCAGCACTGTGGTTCCGTATCCATCTTACACCAAACATGGCGTCTCTGCACTCCCAGCCATCACAATACTGACTAATGTATAGGTTAATGTATTTCCAACAGAGAAATATGGCGTATATCATAAATACTTCATTAACCCAGGATCAGATGACTATTTTTATGATTCCGGTGGCTTAAAAGACTGTTCGCTTCTTCAAATATCATTAATGTTTATGTCTTACTAGAACATGCACACACATAAGAAGACACGAACAACAAAACAAGACAACGTCAAAGCGTGGATCAAACATGGACGTTTTGCGTTACTAACATGAGATCCCACTGATCACTACTGGAAATATGACCTACAAGATGCCAAAGTATTCATTTTGATGCTTTAGCTGTGTATTCTAATAAATCCCACACTACTGAATTAAAATATAGAAAACATAAGCACTTTACAGCAATATTAAACCACCAAAAGTAATATTACGTATAAAGTTGCAGTTTCTTTGGTACAAAGCAAGAGGCTTCGGAAATGTCTGACTATTCGCAGTTTGTAACACACATTTACACAAGTGCACCCTAAACGTAGTGTTCATAAGACGGAGCATATTAAAAGTTACTTAGAATAATTATCACACGCAACACTTCATTTCACCTTATAAATGAAACTTCCCTTCCCGAGATATTTTGTAAAAATAAAAGTCTATGTTTTTAGAAAACATGGGTCCATCTGTTTCATTTTTGACGGTACAGGATTATCATCCATGTGTCAGTTCAGTGCGAATGTCTGTACTTTACAAGTAAAAGTAAACTCATGTCCTCATCCCGAGGTAGTGCATCTCATTTCTGGCACATTCAGGTGAGCTGCGTGTGCGATTTGACCATATGCCAACACTCCTGCCATTTTAAAATCATTGGCAGTACTGGATATTGAACCGAGGCCTCTAAGGATGGCAGGCAATAGTGATAACTATTACACTGGAGGTGGACATCTAACAACTGAGGAATATAAAGAGTCGCTCTTGGTTACATAACTACGCATGTGACGTCTCAGGGACCGAGCTGTTACAAGAGTCACTTCCAGAAAATACTGGCAGCGTTGTTCACAATGGGAACACAGAGAAGATTGAAAATTAGAAAGCTAGACGGAGAAAGAGAGTTTTAAGACCACTGATGCAAGTGAAGGACGTAAAATTAGAGGCCGAACGGTCCTTAGGGCCTTACTTCAGTACTTAAGGGTTAATTGAATTTAAAATAAGTAAATTCACCAAAGTAGAAATTAAACATTGTACGCTGCAGCCACTAAAGTGATAAGTTTACGTGGTTGTTTCGAAATTGCGGTAAATATCTCACCTGTAACGTAAAATATTATTTTTCATGGCAGCTGAGTAAATAAATATTGTGCCTCCGTGGTTAAATGGTCCAAGGTGTCTCTAAATCATTGCCTTGGGGCTGGGTGTTCTTGCCGTCTTCAAGAATTAATCCTAGGTAGGGCCCCATCCTCACCGTTGGTCTATTTGTGTTTCCAGAGCTTTAAACTAAAATGACTAGGCTAGTAAATGGTTAAATTCGCTAGGAGACTCCCTTTTAACGCAGTGCCGTCTTAGTGTTGTGGACGAGTGTGCGTTCGGGAGATGGTCGCAGGTAGGAGTCCATAGCAACACGCCAGATGCAGAGCGCGTGGCGTGATTGATGCTGCACAGGATTTAACAGCTTAGTAATTTCGTAAAAATAGATTTCATTGGATTAACTCTCGAACACGACGTTTGACGTCAGCCTACCTGCTTATTGCTTATTTTCTTGACGGCCAAGGAATGAAATAAGACGCTTGATAATGACAGCTTTGTGCAGTTCTAGGGCTCGTGGGTGGAGAGAGGGAAGTCTCACTTGTGCTGAGGGGTGTCAGAGTAACTCAGTCTACATCAAATAAAGGAAGATAGAGGAACATGAAAATTAGCACATTAGGATAAACAGTGCGAGAAGAAATAGGGGAGAGCAAAACGATCTCCACATTTCACACAGAGTTGGGATCTGTTTTCATCGAACCCGGGTCACGTACATCCTTTTTCTTTTTAGTCCATGACATTCTCGTTTCTAGTCCACAGCTTCAGGAGAACGGCCTTCAACACTCGGTGAGGCGCCGTCCTGACAGATCTTCAGTGAAGAGGGTAAATACAAAACCTGATAAAGACATGACGATGAATACACGTGGTGAAAGGCTTGAAGTCCGCCCCTGTGTATAGTGGTTAGTGTGATTGGCAGACACCCCGGAAGGCCCAGATTCGATTTCAGACTCTGCTACGAAATTTGAAAAGTGGTACGAGGGCTGGAACGGGGTCCACTCAGCCTCGGGACGTCAAATGAGTAGAGGTGGGTTCGATTCCCACCTCAGCCATCCTGGAAGTGGTTTTCCGTGGTTTCCCACTTCTCCTCCAGGTAAATGCCGTGATGGTACCTAACTAAAGGCCACGGCCGCTTCTCTTCCTCTTCCTTGTCTATCTCTTCCAATCTTCCCACCCCCACCAAGGCCCCTGTTCAGTATAGCGGGTGAGGCCGCCTGGGCGAGGTACTGGTCATTCTCCCCAGTTGTATCCCCGACCCAAAGTCTGAAGCTCCAGGACACTGCCCTTGAGACGGTAGAGGTGGGATCCCTCGCTGAGTTCGAGGGAAAAACCGACCCTGGAGGGTAAGCAGATAAAGAATAATAATAAGAATACCGAGCTCGATAGCTGCAGTCGCTTAAGTGCGGCCAGTATCTAGTATTCGGGAGATAGTAGGTTCGAACCCCACTGTCGGCAGCCCTGAAAATGGTTTTCCGTGGTTTCCCATTTTCACACCAGGCAAATTGGGGCTGTACCTTAATTAAGGCCACGGCCGCTTCCTTCCCACTCCTAGCCCTTTCCTGTCCCATCGTCGCCGTAAGACCTATCTGTGTCGGTGCGACGTAAAACAACTAGCAAAAACTAATAAGAATAAGAAGAATAAGAAGAAAAAGTTGCTCAACCTTTACTTCTCTGTCGGGAGCATGAAAAACTTACCATATTGTAGCTTTTTTTCGATTTTCTTACCCTACGCCCCACTATATTTCCCAGAACCCGGTACGTTTCGTTTTCTATAAATATTTTGCCTCTCCCCATCCCCACTTGTAATTCCCAATCACCGCTACTTTTTGACTCTGTCTGATTAAAACAAAAAAGGAGATGAATTGTTACTATTATGGCTAGGGCAAATGATAGTACATAGTTGTGTATGTATGTTGGGTATTCAGCCCGAAGGCTGGTTTGATCCTCTCCAGCTCCGCCAACAGCTGTCATAAATAGCCTAGGCGTCACTGAAGAGGGGTACTAGGGAAATGAGGAGTGAGGTGGTTTCCCGTCGCTTTCCTCACCGAGCCAGCCGTTGCTATTACATATCAGTCTGCCAAGCCCACTGAAATGCATGCACCAACCGACCGTATGAGCGATATTTTCACAGCATTCATAACAGGGACTGACTCCATAAGTAATGGTATTACTAGCATCACTCATACCTCAGTCACTTTCATATTGTCAAAGCCAAGGATGAGACTGAGACAGGTCAATGAAAGTAACAAATTTGATATAGCCCATACCAGAAGACGTAGTGCACTGTAAACACTACATCTCGCCAGCAAAGGCATAGTACGTAGATATCAAGAGCAAAACCTCCTCGATATGAGGGCAAGCGACAGCCGAACGATGAGTTGTAATGGCTGTTGTAAATGTCACGGCCACTTAGATTGCAATGTTGTTAGAAGGTACAGCCCATTAGACATTAAAACAATCAATATATTCATTCCGATTGAGTGATATTTGCAAATCCTGCTCACACAAGTATGGAATTTCTAGTATGCAAACTCTCATTTCATCATCTAATGGTGATGTTAACGTTTTCTGTTCGCTGGAAGCAAATCATTCTGAATGGTCCCATCAGATACTCAGATTGCATATTTATGTTTATGCTATGTTTATGCTTATTCATCATGAATGAGGCTTAGATGATCTGTTTCTTGGTATTCCAAACCATGCCATCTTCTTTTTATTGATGGCTCCAGTTTATTGTTGTATAACGTCGCTAATCTTTGTTGGTATTATGGAACTGATGCAAGTTTCAGATACATATTAAATTTCTGGAAGTCTGTCGCAATGTTTTCACAATTTTTCCAGTCTGTTAACTCCTTAATTAACTCTCCTTAATTAACTCCGTATACCGTAAATTAACAACATAAGTTCGATCAGAATAACCTTGGGCCTGTGAAGTTTCTTTTCCACTTCATTCTCCTCAAGTTTCCTTCGCACTCGACCGAAATCAATACACACCAATGCCCGGCTCAATGCCTAAATGGTTAGCGTGCTGGCCTTCAGTCACACGGGTCTGGGGGTTCGATTCCCGGCAGGGTCGGGAATTTTAACCATCATTCGTTAATTTCTCTGGGACAGAGGCTGGGTGTATTGTATGTGTCGTCTTCATCATCATCTCCTTCTCATCACGACGAGCAGGTTGCCTACGGGAGTCAAATCGAAAGACCTGCTTCTGGCGGGCCGAACATGTCCTCGGACACTCCTGGTACTAAAAGCTAAACGCCATTGAATTGTGAATACACACCAATGATCTCCATTGCCATTTTTCAATTATTGTAGTGTACATGGGACACCAGACGTAAGGCCAATAAATCCATGGCGCGGGAGTGGTGGTGGTGAATATTGTTTTAAGAGGAAGTACAACTACGTAGACAAGCATCCTCTACATCAGGGCTCTCAGGCTGCATGCGCCAGTGCACTGCACGGCGCAAGGTGCAGGAGACGACTTCACTAGGTTCACCAGAGTACAAACCGCAACCCCTCTTTCTCTATATCTGTCTCACCCGTTCGGTTCTGCCTGTCTCCGCCTTGTTCACCTTTCCCGCTGAGACTCCCCTCAACTCTTCTTTCAATTTGGTTCAAGCACACAATTTATCTTCTCTAGCTCGTCTTCTCATTTTTTTTTTTTTTTTTTTTTTTTTTTTTTTTTTTTTTTTTTTTTTTTTTTTTTTTGCAATTATACCATTAATGTCTGGAACAAGGGGTCGGGCAATTTTGAGCGTGTTCTTAAAATTACAATCAGAAATACTCGCACGCAATCTGGCTTGTACATGTACATGTCAAAACAGAAAAAGGAAAAGCTTTCACAGATGCATGTGGAACCAAACATACAGATAATTTAGCTGCTTCTCGATGCAGCTTAGGAAAAACTTCCTTTTACAAATTCTGGTAGAATTCGAGCAAAGCCCTTGTATTGAAAAATAGATCTTTTTCATGATCACGTAATTATTGTCCCACCGATTAAGCATTTGGCTTTATCGTCGCGACTGAGAAAAAAAAATACGAAGGTTCACAGTCCGATTGAAATGGATTTTACGATGTCTTTTCTTTCTTCGAAACAGGTTATTATGTTGTTGTCTTGCGCTTATCTATTTCACTGACAAACAAGACGTCTATCAACGAACGCTTCGTCGCTCTCAGCGCACTACACCATCCGAGTCAAGCTGAGTTGAGCCGAGTCGGACCGATGCACGGTGCACAGAGTCTCTGCGTCTCGGTTTGCACGCGTGAGACTTTGAACGTTTGAGAGGCCCTTCTCTATATAAATGAAAGACTCTCTAGATACCTCGGGTCGAAAACAACAAGTGTTGACTAAGACAAGTCGGATATGATAGATGAAAATGAGGAGCCTGGCACAAGTAAGTGGAGGAAATGGCCACGACTCAACCCATCCTCCCAAGTTGAGATCCCCTGGGGCTCCGTTTAGCCGCAGGTACCGTGAGTGTTATTCCACCGCCCCACCCACAGGGGGAGACACGCTGGTGAGAGAGGGATTGGAACAGTTAGCTTGCAAGCTAACCAATCATGGGGCACAACAATTAAAGTCAATCAAATCTTAAATACTAAATAAGTCGTACACTAGCATAGGCCACCTCTGTCACCCTCCCGAGGCTGATTGCATCCTGTCCCTGCAGCCTCCTATCCTGAATTTAAAATCTTGGAATGGCCAGGAATAGACCCGGGCTCTGACACCACAAACCAGCTTAACTAGATTAATGCAGAATTGTCCATTCTTTTATCTCCAGTACACTCTTTTCTTATAGGCCTAAGTAACAAAACATCTTGCCTTAACGCTGGTAGAGACATATTGGGAAGGGGGAAGGGTTAGCACCCGGGCCTTCTTGACTCATGCGAAGTGATCTTCCTGACGCTGCAAATTATGATGATATTAATAATAATTTCAAGAACACGCATCAATTAGGATAGATTCTTTATTTCGTCCTTTCTTAATCCGTTTACCCTTCAGAGTTGGTTTTCCTCTCGGACTAAGTGAGGGATCTCACCTCTACCCCATCATGGGCAGTGTCCTGGAGTGTGAGCATACAACGGGAGTGGGCATACAACGGGGGAGGACGACCAATACCTCGCCCAGGTGGCCTCACCCGCTATGCTGAACAGGGGCCTTGTGGGGGATGGGAAGATTGGAAGGGCTAGACAAGGGAGAGGGAAGGAAGCAGCCTTAGCCTTAAGTCATGTGCCATCCTGGCCTTTGCTTTGAGGGGAGGAAGGAAAACCACGGAAAACCACTTCGAGGATGCCTGAGGTGGAAATCGAACCTCCATCCACTCAGTTGACCTCCCGAGGTTGAGTGGACCAGCCCTCGTACTAATTTTCAAATTTTGTGGCAGAGCCTGGAATCGAACCCGGGCCTCCGGGGGTGGCAGCTAATCCCACTAACAACTACACTACAGAGGCGGACATTATTTCTTCTTATTTAATAATTGCCTTATAGTTCCCATATTTCACTTGAGTAACAAGATGACTCTGTATAAGTCATACTTTGCGCCAGTTCTCACATACAGTCTAGAAACACGTACACTGAGAGAGAGAGAGAGGATATTAAATTGCAAGCATTTGAAATGAAGTTTCTACAAACTATCATCCAAAAAACCCCGCAAGGACAATGTAAGGAACGATGGCTCAGAATGGAACTGGAAATGGACTTGCTAAAGGAGAAGTTAAGGCTAACATGGCATGGACATGTAAAGCGACACAAGAACAGTGCGGTTGAAGGAAGAAGGCCAGTGGGAAGATCTAGCAAGGAATGGGCACACCAAATGAGAGACAATGTGGAGAGAAGCAAGTTGCTTTTTGTCGCACCGACACAGATGGGTCTTATGGCGACAATACGATAGGAAAGGGCTAGGAGTGGGAAGGAAGCGGTGGCGGCCTTTATTAAGGTACAGCCCCAGCATTTGCCTGGTGTAAAAATGGGAAACCACCGAAAACCATCTTCAGGGCTGCCGACAGTGGGGTTCGTACCCACTATCTCCCGAATACTGGATACTGACCACACTTAAGCGACTGCAGCTATCGAGCTCGGTGTGGAGAGAAGAGGAGGGAACTGGGGAGTCGGTGGTGAGAGAGGAGGCATTTCTAGACAGACATCGATGGCACAAAGTCGTTCAACACCATCCTACCGGGCACGCTGGAGAAGTTCTCTGATGACACTGCCTTCCTGAAGTTCAGGCCGTACTGTAGCAAGGGCGGGAAAGCAATCAGCTGATCGTTAGGGGGGAAGTTTATTACGTGAGTTAGTAGAGTTACATGTGAATTCTTCGCTGTTTTATTGAAATTTTTAACTTGAGCCGCATGTTTAGTGAAGAAAACTTAGTGTTAGCGTGTATTCATGTGAGTCTATAGGTTAAGAATATCCCTTTGCAGTGTTTTAATTTAGTAGTTTATTTGTGTAATGTTATATCTATAGTGTAAAATGAATTGAGTTAGTGCATTCAGCGTTTTTTTATCAACGACAGTGTGTATGTAATTGAATTAAGGTTATCAGTGAGAGAAATCACCGTGCTAAGAATTGCTGTGTGCCTGGCTGCAAAGCCAGAAGAGTACTCGAGTATTTGTGTTTCGTTCTGGTGAAG
Source organism: Anabrus simplex (assembly GCF_040414725.1). Taxonomy (NCBI): domain Eukaryota; kingdom Metazoa; phylum Arthropoda; class Insecta; order Orthoptera; family Tettigoniidae; genus Anabrus; species Anabrus simplex. The sequence continues at coordinate 29,406,531 of NC_090272.1, read as the reverse complement.
AAAGAGTTAGGTTGGAAAGAAGGCTATTCCGATGGAGAAATTAATAGTCAATAACCACACAGCCGTGTGTGTGTAGCAACCACTTTCCTGAAGACTAAATCTTGAGGGAAATAAGTGTCTTGCCCAGATGGTGAGTTAAAATTTCTTATTATGTAAAAGAAATGGGTATCATTATATATATTTTTATGTAATAAGACTTACGGCTTATTTGACTTCGGTCTATTTGAACATTTCAAGTCCAATTTAAGCATTTTACCATTTTAGGTAGAAATGTGTTGTGAAATAACACTGCTGAGGTTTTTCATATCAAATTTCATATCACAGACAATGGAACAGTGTAATTCCATGAAAATTGAATATGAAAATAATTGTATAGGCATTATTTGCTGTTTAGAAAATAGATTTATCAACAATAACTGAATTTTATGTCAGTGAGAGCAAATTTTTTGTTATTGTTGGAGGATAGCTTACTCGTAATCTCTCTTGTAGGTGCTGAATTGGTAGTACAGAAATAATTTATATTTGTAGTATATTGTATTGGTAATTGGTTGATTGTTTTCTATTAGTGTGTATGATGTGAATGTTCCAGTGGACCAGAAAAGCGGAGCGGATGCGTATGACCTACAAGTCCCACCCAAAGCGTGACGTCATCAGAGCCACAGTACGGCCTGTGCTGATGTTCATGATGTTGACTTTTATAAACCAGAGTATCTCCTAAAGTAAAGCAAACAGAAGCAGTTTTTCTTTCCTCCTCTTGAAAGCAGAGGTTTCTTTCTAGAATATGAACCACCACTTCGAAATGAACAGTTAGTCCACATTCATTTAGTTTTAAAAATATATCAAATTTAAATTTTTGAAGTATAGAATTTTTGGTGAATGTTCACTGTAACCTCTGCTGTTGAAAGCATTTCTTAACAGACGTTTCAAATTGTGAGTCTTGGAGAGCGCTATCAAGCTAAAGAAAATCAAAAAGCACTTCCGATCTAAATGCAGTTGCGGAGAAACAGCCTTTACCTTACTCCTTTTCCTTTTGATTCAAATCCTAGCCAAATTAAATTATTTACATAATTATTTCTGTAATGTGTTCCTTGGTTTAATACCCTCAGGTGTTTTTCGTTTTTTTCGAAATATGTCCACACCGAATGTAGTTACAAAGGCTTAAGTGAAGCTTTGCGTTGGCTCACATTAGCGCTCGCAGTGGTAGAAAAAGGCAGTGCTAATCTAATCGACCGTATAACGATGATTAAGAAAACGATTGTAAATTTTAGGAATAAATAAAGAATATTTTCTAATACCTTATTATATTGTATTCACCTGAAATTCATAGGCCATATACGTAGGATGTTTACTGCCTCAAGGGATAGAACCTTGGATCTTTAATTCAATGTTACTGTTGAGTTTCATCTTCGAGAACAGCTACATTACGGCAATGTTAAGTGACTCATGCTATTCGTGACGAAATATGAGATCAAAGAATAGTTTTATTCTTCGGTTGTTCATTGACTATTCATTGTATTACGAAGACAACTAATGTCATATGAGATGAGAGCGATGCATGTCACGCCAAACACCTTTTCACTATAATGGCAATATCTGAAACATAAAAAGTGCTGGGAAGTGTCGTATGAAAATTGATAGAGAAACGAATGTATTTATTTCTTCTCCTCTTTCTTTCGTTTTGGCCGACTACCGACCACTTTAATTCGAATTCAGTTTCACCAGCTTCTGGTATTTCATCCTCTTCCACATCTCCTTCATTCTTTCTCTCTGCAATCTCCTCTTCTCTTATGTCCTTGACGCTTGGGTACGGGATCTAACTTTTTCCTCAAACCTCTTGTCACCTTGATCATTGACTTATAAGCATCCCTGGTGATGATTTCCGTTCCCTGAATTCCCATTTCTTCCAGGTCCTTTTTCACCTCCTGATACTCGCACCGTAGTTTTCCTGATCTCAAAAAATCTTATTATCTGATTCGTCAGTCTTCCCGGGTTCATTCTGTAGATATTTCCGAAGAACATGGCTCTCCTCTTCCGGATGGTATCGGAGATCTTTTCCATCTTGAGATATAATTCTTGGTTTCCTTCCATCCTCTGTTCTTTGGGGTCCCAGTACCTCAGAATATTTCTCTCCATTTGTTCCAAATCTTGACCAATCCTGTTTTTATCAGATTCAAACATGCAGCTGCATACAAAGCCTCCGGGAGGATCACTGTCTACTAGTGTCTGAGTTTTTCATTGCTCGAGATATTCTTCTTGTTGTAAGCATTCATAGTTAGTTTATATGCCAAGTTCATGTTATTGATTACTGGCAACAGTGCCTGTCTTTCTGACAGCTTATTGTCTATCCACTCCCCCAGATATTAGAATTTCTAGACTTTCTGAATGCTTTCTCTCTCAACTGTCATCCATCTGGGTACTGTTTTGATGTTGGTCATGTACTATGTCTTCTCGAAGGTGATCCGTAGGCCTGCCTTACTTGTTTCTTCCTGGAGTTGGGCATTTTGGTTCCGTGTTTCCCCTATTAACTCTGACAGAACCGCAATGTCATCCGCAATGGCTAAACAGTCAACTCCAGTTCCTTTGTTTTTGCATCCCATTCGTATACCACCTATTCCTTGCATTTTGCGGCGCCACTCTCTAATCACTTTGCCATTAACACAACTGAATAGAAGAAGAGATAGATCATCTCCCTGTCTGTCCCCTGTTTGAATCCCAAAATATTTTTTAAAATTTATATATCTATTTATCAAATGGCAGTATGTGGCGCCTGCCTTCTTGCAATGCTTCCTCCACTTCAGTCGATCCATCCGGGGGCTGAGTTTGGTGACCCGCATGTCATCCCTCACCCGGTCAGCCATCGTGTTTGAGGTCGCCCTCGAGGTCGGCGACCCACGTTTCAAGTTGAAGGGTAATCTTTGCATGTGAGCTCTCACTGCTACGGAGTAAGTTACTTGAAAACCCCACAAAAGTGGGAAAATGCAAAGAAGTTGACGACGACGACGATGATGATGATGATGATGATGATGTATGGCGGTATCCACAACTCTTCACATTGTCACATCACGATGAGCACCACAATAATAATAATAATAATAATAATAATAATAATAATAATAATAATAATAATAATAATAATAATAATAATAATAATAATAATAATAATAATAATAATAATAATAATAATGTATGTCCCGTTCCTCTATCGGGTATGGATTGAGATGAATATTCGTAGCGAGTTTTACAGCCAGATGCCCTTCCTCACGTCAACCTCCTCAGAGAAGTTAATGAGATGAAATGAATAACGTGACATACATTATAGTAGGAAGGGAGAGGGTGAAACCCGGTGCCGGCACATAGCCTACTCCTGTCAAATAGCACCAAGGTGTCTGCTCAAGGCTTAACGTCCCCATCCGACGGACGAATCACCATCAACAGCGTCATATGCCCTCACTCCATATGAGCACTGCGGAGAGATTTGGAATTTAATCCAGGCTTTTGGGCGCAACGCAGTGATTAGAAATTGTATACCACCACCTTCTCTACCCTGCCTGCCAACATTCTGATGGTGAATACTTTTCCGATCAACGGGACTCGAACCGCCTAACCGCGGGGTCTGACCGTTTAGACTTCAACGCCTTAACGATCAGGGCCAACAATGGCGCTTACTACTACTACTACTACTACTACTACTACTACTAATAATAATAATAATAATAATAATAATAATTGTTACGGGGTTTACATGTGGAGCAGAAAGAGGTTAAAGAAGGTGCCGGGGTGAATGGGTCTATCTACAATATCAACATTAATTTAAAAATTTAACAAAGATTATATTTCTTTAAAATTTCAAAAATCAACAAGTAACAACATAGCAGGTACAATTAGCAATCTTGAAACACGACTAAGAAAATCCAAGATTAGGGTTTTTCACAGATTCTGGGCTTCAAGCCCCCTAGTGCTACAATTCCAGAGATACCGGATCCAGTATACAACTTCAATTCAAACAAGGAATCATTTACTCAAGGGCAGAAATCCCCTAATTCAAGAGCACTTGCTCCCAAAATACAATATCTAGCCTTCCAGAGGCACTCATTACTCCTACACAATGTTGGAAAAAGAGCTAACAGGCTCTCAATTTCTTACGGCCCACTCAAAGCCACATTACATCAAAATTTACATTCTCTGGCCTCTCGAGCCACCATTTACAAATTGAACTGGTTTTCACACAGGGGTATCTAGTACCCAACCTACAGGGCCCTTGCGAGGAAGAACAGGTTAAATAAACGGCCCGAACACAAACTGAATGGAGGCGAACCCAGCGCTCCAAGATAATGAAAAATTTAAAGACCTACAGGGCTCTCGGCCGATAAAACTGGGGCTAGTCCCAAACTACTGAGGTGGCTCGGATGGAAATAACTTATTACAGAAAGGTTGCAAAACGTAGTCACCTCGAACCAAGATGAAGGGGAGCTCGAGAGGGTAACTCACTCTCTATCCCCAATTTACAGTTAGAACTTTATGAAATTTTTACGTTAGCCGAAAGAAGATTTACATTTTAGAAAATAATTCTTACATAATTAAAGATTCGGAACTTCCCCTCGGATTAATTAGCGGATACATCAAAAAAGAATGAATTTATGTGGCCATTACCTTGTAGAAGTTCTGCTGTCTTAACACACTTATAAAGACGGCGATCAATTGACCAGGAAACGTGAAAAGCCGCAGTTTATATACCCTCAGGGAATGTTCGAGAGTATTCAAGACTAATCAGGACACAAACCCTTAATTTTTATTGGCAGATTCAAAGTGAACAAGAAATGCGGGATTGGTTGAAAATTAATTACAAAAATTCGTGATTGTCCAGATTCAAAACTGACGGAAAGAAAAGAAGTGTTGCCAATCCAAAAATGAAAGAACATAGAGTCAGTTATGGACAACCTAGAAATACAAAACTTCTTTAAGTTATAAGTTCTTTCACCTTGCACCAAAGTGCATGATCAGAGTTTTTTGGTACTGACATCTGTGGAAAAATGTTCAAACTTCTTGATGTATAGCAAACAAAACCAGAAGAAATTCAATCAGTTTAGGAAACTTCACAACAACACAGTTACTTAATATTTCAGTGGTGACATCTTCTGATGAAAGTTCCAAGTTCGTGTAGTTTCACCTTTTAATCAATAGAGGAGTTTATTAGGGCGGTTATTTTGAATGAGTGGACCAGAGCTGTACCTCCAGGTAGAATAATAATAATAATAATAATAATAATAATAATAATAATAATAATAATAATAATAATAATAATGCAGATGTGAAGAGGCCAGGAGAGAAGCACGAAATCTCGGTGAAGCACAACCACGCCAACATTTCTGTGCAATATGTGTGGACGCTTACTCCATTCTAGATTTGGTCTGTTCAACCATCGAAAGTACATCCACACACAGAAGTGAATAATTATTGGAGGAAGTTAATTACACGGAAACGAGTTAAAGCCGACGACGACGAATAATAATAATAATGTCCGCCTCTGTTGCGTGTAGTGGTTAGTGTGATTGGGTGCCACCCCGGGAGGCTCCGGTTCCATTCAGGTCTCTGCCACGACATTTGAAAAGTGGTATGAGGCCTGGAACCAGGTTCACTCAGCCTCGGGAGGTCAGCTAAGTAGAGGTGGGTTCGATTACCTCCTCAGTCATCCTTGAAGTGGCTTTCCGTGGTTTCCCACTTCTCTTCCAGGTAAATACCGCTATAGTACCTAACTTAAGGCCACGGACCCGTCCTTCCCTCATCCTTGTCTATCCCTTCCAAATTTCCCATCCCCCACAAGGCCCCTGTTCAGCATAGAAGGTGAGGCCGCCTGGGCGAGGTACTGGTCATCCTTTCCGGTTGTATCCCCCGACCCAAAATTCTCACGCACCAGGACACTGCCCTTGAGGGATAAAGGTGCGATCCCTCGCGCTTCCGAGGGAAAAACCAACCCTGGATAGTGAAAGAATTAAGAAATAATAATAATAATAATAATAATAATAATAATAATAATAATAATAGTTCCTTTGGCTATTTCTAGCTTACTGCAGCCCTTGTAAGGCAGACCCTCCGACGAGGGGGAGGCATCTGCCGTGTGTGGAAAAGTGTGTGTTGTGTAGTGGAGGATAGTGTTGTGTGTTAGTTGCAGGGATGTTGAGGACCATACAAACACCTAGTCCCCGCAGCTGGGGAGTTAACCATTAAGGTTAAAATCTTTGACTCGGCTGGGAATCGAACCCGGGGCTCTCTCAAACGGAGAGCTCTATGCTGACCAGTGTTAATGCACTCTAGGACTGCGGGTGTTACGCACTGATAATCGAAGGAATCTCTTTGATATGCCCTTATAAATTTTTTATTTATCTTGGCAAAGTTAAGGACGTACTAATAATAATATTATTTGCTTTACATCCCACTACGTAATTTTACGTTTTTCGGAGACGCCGAGTTGCCGGAATTCAGCCCCGCAGGTGTTCATTTACGTGCGACTAAATCTACAGACACGAGGGGCTGACGTATTTGAGCACCTTCAAATACCACCGGACTGAGCGAGGATCGAACCTGCCAAGTTGGGGTCACGAGGCCAGCGCCTCAACCGTCTGAGCCACTCAGCCCGACGTAAGGATGTACTTCCTTGCTTACTTAATAAGTCTTAACCTAGAACACCCTTATTAGTAATAACTACATTTAATTGATTTAAAAAAATGATTGCAAGAAACGAATTTGTTCGTTAAGCCGATATTGTCACTTGTAGGCCTATAATGGTAATTAAACTAAACTAGAAAGGCTACTATCGAAAGTAATCATTTAGAGGAATGCAATGAATACTGATTCCACACCTACAACATGCATTTAGATAGCTTTACTACTAATTGCACACTATAAAGGTTTTTGACTATATGATAGTGCCGTTGAGTAAACTTCTTGGAGTGCTGATCTCTGAAAAAATATTTTCAAGTTCTCTTATAGTTGAAGGTTGATCCCGTTACATAATGAGTTGTAAGATGAAAGTATCGATATTAATATCGCAACATTCTTAGCCATAACTGATTGGCGGATACTGAGACTTTAGCCGTTTCCTCTTGACGCCTGGGAATTTATTCATGAATAAAGTCCGGATTTGTATGCAGTGGCAGGTTAGATTGCAAACTAACTTGGTTAGCAGGGAGTATCGGCCACCCGCTCTTCGATAATGTTGTAAGAGTAACATAAATTACAGGGGTTCTGATGGGCCGCACCCCTAATATTTATGCAAACCGGACAGCTTAATCGTTTTGAAGATAGACTATACTTGCTACTCGCTTGAATAAATTTGCATTCTAACCTATTAATGCATAAAAATCCGGGCTCTATTCATGAATGTAGCCTGAGTTCTTGTATTCTCAAATCGGAGCAGAGACGTGTACGTATACCCTCAATGAAAAATGGCAGAGCCAATAATCTGAGATTTTTATTTTCTGCATATTTGAACATGATACTGCCATGTCAAAAAAATGCTTTCACAGCCGCAGATCTTAAAATCACAGCAATAGAACCCGCTTTTGGGTGGTTAGGCCGTGTGCATTATGCAGAGTTTCGTCCAGACGTGCCATTTGGACTCATCAGCTGGAATGGCACGCCCCTCCAGGACTCTGCTTAGCAGTAGCAGACCAAACTGTGTGGCCTCGCTGTGTTAGCAAATCAAGTTTGCTAATCTGCTAAAGGAGAAATCATTTCTCCGTTCAAAAAATGCTCCCCCATTGGAGATACAATGTCAAAAAAATGCTTTCACAGCCGCAGATCTTAAAATCACAGCAATAGAACCCGCTTTTGGGTGGTTAGGCCGTGTGCATTATGCAGAGTTTCGTCCAGACGTGCCATTTGGACTCATCAGCTGGAATGGCACGCCCCTCCAGGACTCTGCTTAGCAGTAGCAGACCAAACTGATCATCATCATCATCAAGTTATTTCATTCCCACCGCCATTGGGTGGGCGGGCCATCAGCTCAACTAGGAGCTCTTCGGCCTTCGGGAGGGAAGAAGGTGTGAGAGAAACATTCCACAGGGTGGTATGTATCGTACATACCTGACAAAGAGTAGAAGTATGAAAGAGGCGCAGGGGCACCACGACCAACAAGGCGGAGCCCAGGGAGGACCCGCACGGCCCCCGCCCAGACAGACCCCAGTAACACCAGAGACGAGTAACTGTATGGAGTCATCTAGGATGCTCGGGCGCGCAGTACAGAAAAGAAAAATATTACAGAGCAAAGACAAATACATTCATAAAGGTTGTGGAGGAAGAGTGAGGGGGTTCGAAAAGTAAGCGTAAGTAGAGGGACAAGGGTAATATTGAAGAAGGAGGTAGTATAGATTAGTTGTGAGGTTGGTAACGGAAGTGGCCAAGAGTCGAAGGAGTTCTAGTATGGAAAGTGGCGGAAGGTTAAACTGCGACTGGGAAGCTGGGGGAGGGATGGGTGGCGGCGGCGGGACGGGTGGCGACGGGGGCGAGGGAGAAGGAGGAGGCGTGGAACGAGTCGATCCAGCAATCCTGGGGGGGGAGCGGGAGCGCTCCACCCGATGAAGACGTCCTCGAAAACGGATGCCGGTGGTGAGAAGACGGTCCACATCAGCAGGGGAGGCGAGACGAAGGCGCACCATAAAGGTCGGGCCATCAACGTTGAATATGCGGAAGACCCGTCGGACAGGAAGGCCCTCTTGTTGTAGTTCGTGCAGGATGTCTTGGTCCAAAACGTCGGGGGCAATCCCACGGACGACACAGCTCGGCGGTACGGTCGGTGGAGAAGTTGATGCAGAATGGTCGGCAGGGCCTTGAGAGGCAGGCTGAGCTGCGAGAGTGTCATCCAAGTGAGTGGCAGGTGTCGATTGAATAGTAGTAGTGGTTGTAGGGCAGGTGATCGGGGTGGTAGACATAATAGGGGAAGGATGACTGAACGTAACGGTAGAGAGAGAAGTGGACGGAAGGCAGGAAGGGACAGAAGAAGGAGAAACGGAAGATGTGACGGTAGTGACGGTAGTGGTGACGGGAGGAGTGGTGGACACGGGAGAACAAACAGTTGGTGTGGGAGGCTGTGCTAGGGAGGGAAACTTACGGACGAGATCAGGATCGGAGGCAATTTGCTCTAGAATATGGGCCGGAGTAGGGAGAACGGTATGGTAAGAAGAAAAGATGTTCATAGAGCCAATGTTGAGGGCGTTCGTCACATAACCAGGGTGAGGAGAGAACACGACGATGTCCGGGGAAGGCTGGCCCGAGGAAGCATCTTGAAGGCGCAGTACCACGGTAGCGAGAAATTGGCCATCATCATCCAGCCAACGGCGAATTTGAGCCGGAGTAAACTGAGTGTCCACATTCTTAACTAAACAGGAGAGAGACGCCATAATGAGGAAAGGCGACAGCCAACGAGGCGTCTGCCCATGAGATTGTTCTTGGGCCGACTGAGCCGCAGCAAGAAGGAGCGCCACCCAGCCGAAAAAATATGTGGACGGAGGATGACCAAACTGTGTGGCCTCGCTGTGTTAGCAAATCAAGTTTGCTAACCTGCTAAAGGAGAAATCATTTCTCCGTTCAAAAAATGCTCCCCCATTGGAGATACAATGTCAAAAAAAAATGCTTTCACAGCCGCAGATCTTAAAATCACAGCAATAGAACCCGCTTTTGGGTGGTTAGGCCGTGTGCATTATGCAGAGTTTCGTCCAGACGTGCCATTTGGACTCATCAGCTGGAATGGCACGCCCCTCCAGGACTCTGCTTAGCAGTAGCAGACCAAACTGTTTTTTTTTTTTCCACAAAGTTGGTTCATTCCTCCCCACGTAGGGGAGGCGGGCCGCCAGCTGAACATTGCAGCTCTTTGGCCAATAGGAAAGAAAAATTACATAGAATTGCAAAACATAGAGAAGTATGTGTTGAACATACATATAGAATCAAAGTATATCATATCGCAGTGGATAACTGCAAGCAGAGACTTGTAATACATAACTGTAGTGGAGGAAAGCAACATTATGTAGATATGTAGGAAAAGGAACGGCAAGAAGAGTTATATATAGGATAAGTGATAAGGAAAAGGCATGACGGATAAGAGGACTAGAGAAAAAGACCAAGGTGTGATAGCAATAAAGTTATGGGATAGCACGGTTAGTGCCTTTGGATCAGTTTCACCGACATAGAGGGCATGTGCCAACACTGCCAAGAGCATCCTAAAAAAAAAAAAAAAAAAACCAAACTGTGTGGCCTCGCTGTGTTAGCAAATCAAGTTTGCTAACCTGCTAAAGGAGAAATCATTTCTCCGTTCAAAAAATGCTCCCCCATTGGAGATACAATGTCAAAAAAATGCTTTCACAGCCGCAGATCTTAAAATCACAGCAATAGCAGGTTAGCAAACTTGATTTGCTAACACAGCGAGGCCACACAGTTTGGTCTGCTACTGCTAAGCAGAGTCCTGGAGGGGCGTGCCATTCCAGCTGATGAGTCCAAATGGCACGTCTGGACGAAACTCTGCATAATGCACACGGCCTAACCACCCAAAAGCGGGTTCTATTGCTGTGATTTTAAGATCTGCGGCTGTGAAAGCATTTTTTTGACATTGTATCTCCAATGGGGGAGCATTTTTTGAACGGAGAAATGATTTCTCCTTTAGCAGGTTAGCAAACTTGATTTGCTAACACAGCGAGGCCACACAGTTTGGTCTGCTACTGCTAAGCAGAGTCCTGGAGGGGCGTGCCATTCCAGCTGATGAGTCCAAATGGCACGTCTGGACGAAACTCTGCATAATGCACACGGCCTAACCACCCAAAAGCGGGTTCTATTGCTGTGATTTTAAGATCTGCGGCTGTGAAAGCATTTTTTTGACATTGTATCTCCAATGGGGGAGCATTTTTTGAACGGAGAAATGATTTCTCCTTTAGCAGGTTAGCAAACTTGATTTGCTAACACAGCGAGGCCACACAGTTTGGTCTGCTACTGCTAAGCAGAGTCCTGGAGGGGCGTGCCATTCCAGCTGATGAGTCCAAATGGCACGTCTGGACGAAACTCTGCATAATGCACACGGCCTAACCACCCAAAAGCGGGTTCTATTGCTGTGATTTTAAGATCTGCGGCTGTGAAAGCATTTTTTTGACATTGTATCTCCAATGGGGGAGCATTTTTTGAACGGAGAAATGATTTCTCCTTTAGCAGGTTAGCAAACTTGATTTGCTAACACAGCGAGGCCACACAGTTTGGTCTGCTACTGCTAAGCAGAGTCCTGGAGGGGCGTGCCATTCCAGCTGATGAGTCCAAATGGCACGTCTGGACGAAACTCTGCATAATGCACACGGCCTAACCACCCAAAAGCGGGTTCTATTGCTGTGATTTTATGATACTGCCATGTTTCCTTGCCCACTGCACTCTTTTTGTTTCTGCAGTTACCTGTATTTGCAGGTGCACTGTACCTTATCACCGAGTGCACCAAACGAGGTAAAGAAACAGCTCACAGTTTCAAATCGCGTTCTGCGAACAAAGGAAGGCTTTACACTTGTTTGGTCACACTCTGCCCACACATTCACAATACTCTGTACAGCGAGCATTGTTCAATCCTAACTGAGAAATTACAGCAGTTGACTTGCAGGGGCTCTGTGGAAGCCAAATAGAAATTTAACATTTATATTCCGATATTCTGATGGTGGGTGATCGGGATGAGATACCGAGAACGAATAATATTCTACAATCTGTGTAAAAACCAGTCTGCAATGATAATAATCGAGGGCTTTGAGAAAGAGGCAGCAATCAAGAAAGCAGTGAGAAAAGGCTGGAGGTTTTCCCCTCTCCATTTCAATATTTATCCACGACAGGCGGTAAAGGGAATCACACTCAAAGGAGAAGATTTGTTGATGATGTTATTTTATCTGAGAGTGCAGAAGATTTGAGGTATTTGCTGAATGCTATGAACGTAGTCTTGGGTGGGGAGTACAAGAAGAAAATAAATTAGTCCAAAACAAAAGTAATGGAGTGCAGTCAAACGAAGTCAGATTATGCAGGAAATATTAGATTAGATATTGGATTAGGAAGTTTCGTAAAACTCCTGGAGTTGCGTTGTGAACCAGTTCCACAAGTAGTGCTTGACGTCGATGTCCGAGGTACATCGTTTACCTGTCAGAGCCTTTAGCTAACATAGGCTTTTTTGGGTGGGGACGACCCTGCCTGCTTCCACTGGACACTTTGTCGTCTCGTCTCCAGCGACCACTCGTGACGGGAACTCATTCCCTTCATTGGCACAGCACAGCAAATGTTCAAGAGAGAGACATGCTTCCTGTGTTGGTTGAGTATTGTGAGGCACCGATTGGCGATACTTTTAGCGAAATTTCAATTTGTCCTTAATAATGGCGTGAACACTTCCGACGTTCCCTCGGACCTCTGCGGCATTGGCTGCAACCGCAACTCGCCGGTCCTGCATAATCAGGGTATCCACCTGCTTTAACAATGGTATCAGTAATGCGGTGTGACGCTCCAGTCCGTGCATCATCGGCCAATGATATCCCTCCTTCCTTGAATCGCTTGTATCATGCCTTGACCCTTGCAACGGACATGCAGTGCTCTCTGTACATTCATTCTCCTCACTCCTTCTGCTCTCAGGAAACGCTCTACACCCCTTTGCTCTTCTTTTGAAGCCTCTATTTCACTGTTTTCAGCACCACTGGGTGCGGCGTGCTCGTTCTGTCGTCACGTGGTGTGAACACATGTCGCTGCAGCGGCGAGTTTAGGACTTCCGCGTTCTTAGGAATCTATAAACACAAACAAATAAATATGCAGTAGATGAACAAAGTTGGCCTGCCCAGGTGACTGCTGCCTAGCCATTGGAGTGCTACGTGATCAGCGTGGCAACAAATTTTAACCGGGCCCGCTGTCTTTGTTATCCTCTGCTATCTTCGCGAGGCTCAGGAAGTACCGTTTCAGTCCTCAATCTAGAGTGGAAATGCTTAGACTGACCGGAAATCGCACACTGAGCCGTAACTCTGGTCTGAGTAATGCTGACGCGCATAGCTCTGCACAGCCATCTAGAGTGACGCATTAAGCCGTCTCGCCTTCCACAACGATACTAAGAAAACGAGAACATTTTGAAAACTAATACATTACGAGAACAATACAATTATGATGAGCCTCCGTACCGTAACGCTTAGCGTCGTCGGAGGCCTGAGTTCGATACCCGGTACTGGTTAAAATGGTACATGCATCTCACCTATTTTGAGGATGTGCCACTCTCTCAGGATGACGGCACTAAGGCACCGTGCGTGATGAACTAGTGGAGCCGCAGAGCGTTACTGAGGCGAATTAAATGTGGACCTTGCACGGTCGACTTGATGCGTCGCTCTAGCGCAGCGAGGGATCCAGTCGTCTGATGAGGAGTTCTGGAGTGACATTAGGACATTGTGGATCTGAGCATTGAAAGGGGATTTCTACCAATCAGAAGCACAAAATTTCGCTTCGTGTCACTTTCCAAGTGGAAATGTCAATGAAGTGAAGGAAATAAAACGAGATGATGTATCACATATTTCTGCAAATGTGATACGGTAAAGGTCTGTGACACTACCACCGTACACAGTAGAACTGCAGGTAGCTGTAAAATTGTGCATATTTTTGTTATCTATTCCATTTGCTTGCATTAAGTAAACATGAAACTTCTAAATTTTATTTTTATTTCAATCAATTGTTTAGAATGATTCGGAGCTGTGTTTTAAGTGGGAAATGTCACTGTTCTGCAGGAGAAGGAGGATCATGTAAACACATTGCAGTTGTATTTTATTATATAGACAATGAATGTTCTTTCTCCAAGACTAATCTGCAACAACGTTGGGTAAAACCTCGTGCTGCCAAGACTTAGAAAGGGAAAGTGGAAAGAAGAGCTCTTCCCGGGAACGTTCCACAGTAGAAGCCCTTCAGGCGAGCAACTAAATGTTAAAAACATCCTAGGGACATGAACTACGAATGTTAGGTACATGAAATATAATAAAGTATGAGAACATATTCTTTGTTTATTCCTAAAAGTTACAATCCTTTCCTTAATCATCGTTATCCGCTCGATTTAGATTAGCAGTTTGCCTTTTTCTACCACTACGATCGCTGATGTGAACCATTGCATTGTTTCACTTAAGCAGCACTACGAGAACTTCGAGAATATTTTTCAAAAAAAAAAAAAGAAGCCTGAGGGTATTAAACCAAGGGACATATCCCAGAAAGAATTATGTAAACAAGTTAATTTGGCGAGGATTTGAATAAAAAAAGAAACGAGTAAACAATCAAGCGATTTTAGACTGTTTTTCCGGAACTACATTCAGGCCGGAAGTGGGTATTAGTCCACGCCGGGGGCCAACATATTTATAACGTTATAAGTAAGTGGAAATTAATGCAATCTAACTTGGAGAGCGACCAGGAACCCACCATTCCGCCCCTAGAAGTACATTTACTTTTATAACCTAATTAAGATTATTACACGCCATATTCATTTCTGAAGTATCTACTGGTATTCCTATTGACCAATGTAACGTGGCACCTCATCTCCTTCCCGAGAAGAAAGTTAATCATAATCCCTTACCAACCCCAGCACAATAAACGAAACTAGAGGCCTAGCGCCGCTTCGCGGCTTCTAACCGTCCAGACCAATGGTCTTGACCAGATCCTATCCTAACCGTCCGCACGGCAAAAACAACTCCTCGCCAATGGTGTAACAATAATCACCACCACCAGCTATCGAAGCATAGTTCCTAAGTACATAGGTTGGTAGCACTGAGCACTGGTGGAGAACATCCTTTTCGAGTGGGCAGCGAGCTAGTAAACAAACGACAGTCGTTACGCGTGTGTGAAAGACTTGGCCCATGGCCTGGACTAATGATCGAAATTTGTTTTTTACCTTGGTGGAGCTATCCAAGACTCACAGTTCGAAACCTTTCCGGATTCTATAGCCCTTCAACTCTCGGCACAATTGAGGAAATTGCTTAATGGTACGTTTTTCGTAGTATAGGGACCCCTAAGAAATATTTTCAACAATACAATTTTAGTGCATAGTTCCTATCTCCTATCTAAAAAAATATGACCTTCAACGTATCAATTGTGTCTTAAGACGAATCATACAAGTGTGATGGTGGTGGTGATTATTGTTTTAAGAGGATGTACAACTAGGCAACCTATCTCTCTTGGAGAGGAGGAAAAATTGATGGGTTCCGACACTTCGAAAAATGAAGGTATCGTCAAAAGGAAAGACAAGGGCCACGAAGGGCGTGAAAATGAAAGACTCCCTAGGCCTCGATACCTAATACCGTAGGGGTCAGAAAAGAGAAGACTTGACCAGGGGGTGGGATAGGAAGAGTCTGGCTATGGTGTTGGTTTCAACATGAACCATCTGTGTTAAAATAAAGAAGAAAATATATTCTTGTGTAAATCTGTAATTTCTGGCTAAAATATTTATATTGTCAATGAGTGAAAAAGACAAACACTTGCTTTTTACAATTCACTGCTTGAATTAATTTTTGCCGCCTTTCTGCTTCGGTTATCCTCTTAGGAAAATAATATAATGCCACATCAGTATTTCAGTACCTATTGGAATAAAACACAGTACGGAACTTCCACTTCTTTTTTCCTTTCTGGTATTTCTTACAGCCTACATTACAACAGGTCAATGAATTTGTCTATCTTGGGCACCTTGTAAACATGAAAGGGGACTTAAGACCGGAAATCTTCCGACGTATCAAACTAGGATAGCAAGCCTACGGAAGAAATTCTTCAATCTTCAAATCCAACATGCCACCCCACCTAAAGAAGATAGTCTTTGACCAGAGTGTTCTCCCGGTACTGACTTACGGTTGTGAAACCTGGACATTGAGCGAGTTTGTTAAGCAAAAACTCAGAACAACCCAAAGAGCTATGGAACGGTTCATGCTAGGCTTGGCGAAGAAAGACAGGAAGAGAGCAGATTACATCAGGTCAGTCACAAAGGTCAGTGACATTTTAAAAAGGGTGTTTACCCTAAAATGGCAGTGGGCAGGCCATGTTGCTCGGAGAACTGATGGTAGGTGGACAAAGCTTGTGCTGGAGTAGTGTCCGAAGGATCATCTCAGACCAAGGGGAAGACCACCGGACAGATGGGATAAAGACATCCGGAAGATTACTGGGATCAATTGGCAGAACATCGCTCAAGACCGTCCCAGATGGAGAGACCTCATGAAAACCTACCTTGCTTCGGACTTAAAGAGGCCACACCGTAAAAACGATTGAATATGGCTGATAGTGATAGTTATAGTGACATTCATAATTCCATTAACCTAAATGAAGCTGCAAGTCAACATGGAAATCATGCGGTGGTCGCACGCAGTCCAGTTCTCGCAAGTCAGCTCTGGTGATGAATCTTCACCATTCTGCCATTTGAAACGACATTATCTCCATCTATAACCAAGGCACCGAGTTTGTGGAGTGACACCTGACAAATTCTTATCGTGGATATTTCGCTGTAGATATTTTCATAATATACACAGTTCAAACAAATTAGAAGAACATGTTTTTGAACTATGCCATGCTCCACAAAACAATACCTCACACCCAACTATATTACCAACTAAACTATTATTCTCTACCGTTGAAGTATATAAAAGAACATCACTGGATTCTTTTTCATTTTCAGAGCACAAACGGAAATGTCCAAATAGGGGCTAAAACAAAGTCATAACAGTCCTCCAGGGTGGATTTTTATCTCATTTGGAGAGCTTTAGTATGGTGTATATTCTCCACTAGCATTTATCAATGCCTTTGCTGGCGGGACCTAGTGTTTACAGTGCACTATGTCTTCTGGTATGGGCTAGAGCAATTTTGTTACTTTCATTGATCTGTCTCAGCTTTATCCTTGACTTTGACAATATGAAAGTGACTGAGGTATGAGTGATGCTAGTAATGCCATTCCTCCTGCAGCCAGTCCCTGCTATGAATGGTGTGAAAATATTGTTCATAGGGTCGGTTGGTGCATGCATTTCGGTGGGCTTGGCAGACTGATATGTAATAGCAACTTCTGGCTCGATGAGGAAAGCAACGGGAAGCTACCTCACTCCTCATTTCCCTAGTACGCCTGTTCAGTGATGTCTAGACCATCTATGACAGCTGATGGTGGAGCTGTTGAGGATCCAACCAGCCTTCGAGCTGAGGACTAAACATACATACACAGCATTTATCACAGCTTGGCACCTACGTGGTATGCTCCGTATAAGTCAACGGAGGTCACGTTGAGGTATCAGGTCCCATTCTTCAATGAGAGCCCGTTCGAGGTTTTGGAGAGTCTGTGAGAAACAGGACGCCCACGCACACTTCTGTCAAACCTATCCGACACATGCTCTCTTGAATGTCCAGTTCTCGCAAGTCAGCTCTGGTGATGCGCTACATGAGGCCTGGCATTGTCGTGCGTGAGTACGACTTCAGAGCCAACACATGCTCGATTTACCCCACGCATGACGACAAGATCCATACTGATGCCACCGCACACCATCGCAGAACCTTGTCTGAATCGATCGCCTTCCTGGACAACATTTGGCATGTACTGCTCACCACGGTGTCTCCAAACACGTTGACGTCCATTACGCTGTGTCAGGGGAAATCTAGGCTCGTCCGTGGCGAAGTTGCCAGTTGACGTGGGTACGGGCAAACAGAAGGCGAGCTGCGCGATGTTGCTGCCTTAAACGGGAGACTCGAACAGGACATCTGGGTCGTAAGGACAACTGTCTTAAACAGTTCCTTACTATCTGGTCAGACACCGTGACTCCATTGACCCTCCTGAGGTCTTGTTGCAGTTCTCTGGCAGTTGTTGAACGACGCCGCAACGCGCAGATGGTCAGATATCAGTCATCCGGTGGGGTTGTCATGCGTCCACGACCTTGTCCAATCCTCCTTGTGAACTGGCCTGTCTCACTGTAGCAATTACACAAGCGTTGAATGACTGACGGAGAGACATTGAGATCCACAGCAACACGACGAAACGTCCGTCCTTCCTGGATCAAAGTGACGGCTCTTGCGTTAAGATGTCTCATGGGATGTGCTGGTTTACGACAACGTGCTCAAATGACCGCAGTAATCTGTGTACCTCAAACGACACCCGGATGCACCGCTATTCACTTTGTTTTGAACGGTCACCTGACAGTTTAATGCATGGCTACGCCTACAGAAAGATTATGACTTCGATTTAACATACCCTGAGTAGCTAAGGTCTCAAGGTATGCTGTACGACCATTGGAATCCCATCTACCAAATTAACGTTCACAAACCAGACAGTAGAAAACGTGTTCCCCTAATTTTTTTGAAGTGTGTATATATAATTCGGGCAAGATAGAATACCGCATGCTTGGTTCTTTCTCAATAACATGTCTCTCACTTATCGAGGTGAGACTGTCATTTTGGAGCCCTGAAGAAGGTATTCCGTGGTTTCGCATTTTCACACCACGGCGGCTTTCTTTCCACTGCTAGCCGTTTCCTGTCCATCGTCGCCTTAAGACCTGTCTGCGCCGATGCGAAGTAAAGCCAAGTGTAAATAAGTTAGGCTGCCGTAGCGTCAGTTTCGGTGTTCCCTTTTGAGAGAAGCATGATGTCTGGGAGATAGTCCCAAGTAGTAACATTGTAACTCACTTTTTCTGGGTTTTGAGTTAAATCAACCATTGAGATAACATTGAAATTGTCTATCATTTAAATCATAAGAAGATGTATGTTTGAAATTGAAAAAGAGAATTTATTCCCAAAAATATTAATATTGTAACCGTAACTGTGTCTCCTGTTACATTGTATCTTGAGTTACAATTACAGTACTCGGTGCTTTTCACTGTTGTGTAAACCGGGCGAGTTGGCCGTGCGGTTAGGAGCGCGCAGCTGTCAACTTGCATTCGGGAGATAGTGGGTACGAACCCCACTGTCGGCAGCCATGAAGAGGGTTTTCCGTGGTTTCTCATTTTCACACCAGGAAAATGCTGGGGCTGTTCCTTAATCAAGGCCACGGCCGCTTCCTTCCCACTTTTAGGCCTTTCGTATCCCATCGTCGCCATAAGACCTATCTGTGTCGGTGCGACGTAAAGCCACTAGCAAAAAAACTGTTGTGTAACATAATTGTATTTTCAAATACAATTGGCAGGTTAGTTTTATCGTGTTTCCTACACTGCTAAAACATAAGAGTCATGCCTCTGTTGTTTTGGTGCCATTTCACAAGTACTAACGGAGCCTGCATTGCTTCTTCATCGTTAGTTACTTCTAAGCGTACTGTAAGCCTGCAATCTGAACATACCATTCGCCGTAAAACTATTCACTTTGATCATACTTTTCTTGCTCTGTATTTTAATGTAAAATTTTGTCGGTAATGCATTCTGATTATCAACATAATATACTTGTATCAGTGTCCTTATAATGACACTGATGCATGCGCGCACAGGCATTCTGTTACTATAAACGCCCCCATCGGTTAATCTTGGCTAGCTACTGCTCTATTATCCTATCGCCAAAGCTGAAATCAATATCATTATCATCCTCTAGTACATCTTCACCAAAATACGTCATAATTTCCGTAGGGGCGGGTACAGTATAATATCATGAGCTATTTGTATTCAGTTTGTGATTATCATTCTTTCATTCATTCTTTCTTTCTTAATCCGTTTACCCTCCAGGGTTGCTTTTTGTCTAGGACTTAGCGAGGGATCCCAACATTACCGCCTCACGGGCAGTGCCCTGGAGCGCCGGACTTTGCGTCGGGGTGTTGAAACTGGGGAGGAGGACCAATACCTTTCCCAGACCACCTCACCTGCTATGCTGAACAGGGGCTTTGAGGGGGATGGTAAGATTGGAAGGGACAGACAAGGAAGAGAGAAGGAAGTGGCCGTGGCCTTAAGTTAGGTACAATCCCGGCATTTGCCTGGAGGATAAGTGGCAAACCACGGAAAACCACTTTGGGGATGGCTGAGGAAGGAATCGATACCCCTCTACTCAGATGACCTTCCGAGGCTGAGTGGACGCCATTCCAGCCCTCTTACCACTTTTGAAATTTCGTGACAGAGCCAGGAATCGAACCCAGGTCTCTGGGGGTGAACAGCTAATCACGCTAACCACTACACCACATCATTACGTGTAATTTCATAGCGTTTTCCTTTTAAATCTATTTATCTCTTTTGTGTTAGACTTTAAATAACCGAATGTCAAATAAGTATTCGATATTAAATAATTTGAAGTGTATTTCAGAGAATAATATATAAATAAAGTTGCATGTGTTGAAACACAATGAACAATGGAACATACATAAATAACGTCAAATTCTTGTACATTTTGCAAGTATTATCGTTGTAACTCAACATACAATGCTCATACTTTAAATCATTCAGAATCTTATTATTGTATCTCATGTAATTCAGTAATCAATATATAAAATAAGTAAAAAATTGTATATTGTGTTGTTCCGTTACACATCAACACTAAATTGTCAAAAGAACACTAAGCAGTTTCCCTGATTTGTGAGAAATGTGCAAACATTATAATTACCATATCTCTGAACATAGAGGTTTGAGATACAATGTTACTGCTTGGGACCGTCGATACGACTAAGATTTAATTAATTTTCTTGGGTAAACACTAAATGTGTTGCCAGCGGTATTTAAAAGTTCGCAACGTACGTTAATATTATAAATGGGCTTTTTCTGTCCTTCATTAACCCAAGTACTTCTACAGGGTCTGAACACGCGATCTTGGGGGTCAGCAGGCTGAAACAGTGCTACTGTTCTGCACAGAGAACGAATTCACTGTATCAGGATTCGGGGCCAAATTCATCAGCGTGGACCAATCCTGCGTTATCATATACCGTGCCAGAAGACGGTTTTCTGTGGTTTCCCATTTTCACACCAGGCAAGTGCTGAGTCTGATCCTTAATTAGGGCTACGGCCGGTTCATTGCCACTCCTAGGCCTTTACTATCACATCGTCGCGATAAGACCTATCTGTGTCGCTGCAAACAAAACGAAACCCCAATGGCACTACAGCCGTTGAAGGGCCTTGGCCTACCAAGCGACCGCTGCTCAGCCCGAAGACCTGCAGATTATGAGGTGTCGTGTGTTTAGCACGACGAATCCTCTCGGCCGTTATTCTTGGCTTTCTAAACCGGGGCCGCTATCTCACCGTCAGATAGCTCCTCAATTCTAATCACGTAGGCTGAGTGGACCTGGGACCAGCCCTCAGGTACAGGTAAAAATCCCTGGCCTGGCCGGGAATCGAACCCGGGACCTCCGGGCAAGAGGCAGGCACGCTATCCCTACATCACGGGGCCGGCTGTGTCGCTGTAAGGTAAAGGAAAATTGTAAAAAAAGAAAACTATTTCAATTCATTTGCAGAAAAACCGTAGGAGGTATTTCTCCCAGTTCTTCCAATGTTATTTCAAGGAAGTGATGATGTGCTAGTTACGTCCTACATCTGAGTGGTTCGGACGGTTGAGGCGCCGCCTTCTGACACCAGCTTGCCAGGTTCGACCTTGCCTCAGTCCGGTAGTATTTGAAGGTACTCAAATACGTCAGCTTCGGGTCTAAACATTTACTGATGCGTAAAAGAACTCCTGCGCAACTAAATTTCAGCACCTCGGCGTCCGCGAAACACAGTAAAAGTAGTTAGTTGGACGTAAAGGCTAACAACATTAATGAAACATCATCAATAATCCGGCTCGATAGGTTTCTGTACCTCTAGAGTTACTTCAACTGTTGGCTGTTGGATTACTTTTGAGACGTTGACCTGCTCCAGTGCTGCACTCAGGAACTTCTTCCCCCGTTGACGTAAGGAGGCCACTCCTTGAATGAACAGTCGGGAGAACGAAAGGAGCAATCAACATTCCTAACACTGCAAAAACGCGAACAGCTGTTACGTGTCACGTCACTGTGGGTTATCGAGACAACAGTATCCTGTTCCTTCATGTTTGATGGACTCTGCTTCTTCCTGGTTTTCCATGTTTAACGTGTGAGGGAAGAAAGAGGACGATAATCCTTACAAAAGATCTCTCTAACCTAAGAGTGCCTTACACAAAATATTCACTTATACTCCCTCGCTCTTAGGACCTGCGATGGAGTGAAGCACTGAGCGAGCTGGCAGCACTGTCTGGGTCGCACAGCATTCGGGGGATGGTGTGTTCGAACCCCACCGAGCACGATTCTGAAGGTGGATTTTAGGTTTCCCATTTTCACATCAGCCAATCCAGGTCTGTACCTTAACTGTAGAATTCAGTGTAAACTATCGTAATTGCCATTCCACTAACTTTATATATATATATATCTTATATTTGTACTTCTGGAATGCTGATGCTCAGTTCAATACTGGACGATCTAATCCGAGTACCTGTACAAGGGCACACGTGCAGGAATCAGCTTCCTAACAAGTACTCAAACGTTAACAGCATGAGTTGCCGTGTGGAAGGAGAGAACCCGTAATTTGCCTGAATGGCTAGAACCGAAGGAATCTCTTCCTCCTGGCCACACAGAGAGTTGGCCAATCAGGAACAGACTGCGAGCTGAAGTTACAAGAACAAGGGACAACTCATATAAGTGGCATTTTCCGACTGTGACATCTCTTATGTTGGCTCTTGGACAATGAGTGATGTGACTCAAGCTAATTCAAGAACTCTGAAAGTGGCTAAGTTTTCGGCAGGAACTCTTGATGAACTTGTGTACTAGTGTCCATTTTTTATGCTTTCATGTTTTATATTCTGTACTTCTGCCAAGAATAAACAAACTACTAATTTCACACGAGCTCAGGAAGAAGCTACTGATGCACGTATTTTGCTGACATTAAGGCAGGTCAAAGCGACAGTTCTGACCATGGAAAACTATCGTAATGGCGAGTACGATATGGACTGTGGCGGACGACATAAGGCTGAATTGTTATATGATCACTTACCATTGTTTATCGCTGTGTTTTCATTGCACATACGAACGTAACACATAGTTTATCTTCATTCCTACGAAACATACAATAATGTATGCATAACAAGACACGGCTAAAACTAGTCACATACAATAAAAACTTCAAAATCGTCGTTTTTGTGTTTATACTAGTCTATAATTAACGCCATTTCTGCTTGGAGTTGCCAACCATCCAGAATTATTCCGGACCGTTTTAAATATACATGTGTCTGTCCGAAGCAAATCTAACATTTTTGCACACTGTACATTGACCGGAATTCTTCTTCTTTTTCTGTTTACCATCCAGGGTCGGTTTTTCCCTCGGACTCAACGAGGGATCCCACCTCTACCGCCTCAAGGGCAGTGTCCTAAAGCTTCAGACTCTGGTTTGGGGATACAACTGGTGAGGATGACCAGTGCTTCGCCCAGGCGGCCTCACCTGCTACGCTGAACAGGGGCCTTGGTGGGGACGGGAAGATCGGAAAGGATAGACAAGGAAGAGGGAAGAAAGCGGCCGTGACCTTAAGTTAGGTACCATCCCGGCATTTGCCTGGAGGAGAAGTGAGAAATCGCGAAAACTACTTCGAGGATGGCTGAGGTAAGAATCGAACCCTCCTATACTCATTTGAGTTCCCGATTTTGAGTAGAGCCCTTTCCAGCCCTCGAACCACTTTTCAAATTTCGTGGCAGAGCCGGGAATCGAATCCGGGCCTCCGCGGGTGTCAGCTAATCACACTAACCACTACACCACAGAGGCGGACCATTGTCCGGAATTATGTGCTTTGGACAATTTTAAATTCAAGCTAGGGAGTCTGTTATTACGATCCCACGGGCTCCTACTTTGGGGGCGTGGTTTGGCGACAATGGGCCCTTAGCTGAGTCCTGGCATTGCTTCCACTTACTTGTGCCTGGCTCCTCTCTTTCATCTATCGTATCGGACCTTTCTGTCTCAACTCTTCTTCTTTTCCGACACCGACGGTAATATGTTACGAGACCTGGAGAGTCTTTCATTTTCACGCCCTGCACGGCCCTTCCTTCTTTGGCAATACATTCGTTTTCGAAGTGTCGGACACCTTCCATTCCCCCCCCCCCCCCTGATTAAGGTCAATAGAGGATGGTTGCCCAGTTGTACTTCCTCTTGAAATAATCACAACCACCATCTGTTTTCTTTTGCTATTTGTTTTACGTCGCACCGACACAGATAGGTCTTACGGCGACGATAGGATAGGAAAGGCCTAGGAATGGGAAGGTAGCGGCCGTGGCCTTAATTAAGGTACAGCCCCAGAATTTGCCTGCTGTAAAAATGGGAAACCACGGAAAACCATCTTCAGGGCTGCCGACAGTGGGATTCGAACCCACTATCTACCGGAAGCAAGCTCACAGCTGCGCGCCCCTCACCGCACGGCCCACCATCTGTTATTACGCTGTCAACAGTGACCAAGAGTGCACAGTATTAGGTCCGCCTCTGTGGTGTAGTGGTCAGTGTGATTAGCTCCTCACCCCCACTAGCCCTCTGTGGTGTAGTGGTCAGTGTGATTAGCTCCCCACCCCCTTTAGCCCTCTGTGGTTTAGTGGTCAGTGTGATTAGCTCCCCACCCCCACTAGCCCTCTGTGGTGTAGTGGTCAGTGTGATTAGCTCCCCACCCCCACTAGCCCTCTGTGGTGTAGTGGTCAGTGTGATTAGCTCCCCACCCCCACTAGCCCTCTGTGGTGTAGTGGTCAGTGTGATTAGCTCCCCACCCCCTTTAGCCCTCTGTGGTGTAGTGGTCAGTGTGATTAGCTCCCCACCCCCACTAGCCCTCTGTGGTGTACTGGTCAGTGTGATTAGCTCCCCACCCCCACTAGCCCTCTGTGGTGTAGTGGTCAGTGTGATTAGCTCCCCACCCCCACTAGCCCTCTGTGGTGTACTGGTCAGTGTGATTAGCTCCCCACCCCCTTTAGCCCTCTGTGGTTTAGTGGTCAGTGTGATTAGCTCCCCACCCCCACTAGCCCTCTGTGGTGTAGTGGTCAGTGTGATTAGCTCCCCACCCCCACTAGCCCTCTGTGGTGTAGTGGTCAGTGTGATTAGCTCCCCACCCCCTTTAGCCCTCTGTGGTGTAGTGGTCAGTGTGATTAGCTCCCCACCCCCACTAGCCCTCTGTGGTGTAGTGGTCAGTGTGATTAGCTCCCCACCCCCTTTAGCCCTCTGTGGTGTAGTGGTCAGTGTGATTAGCTCCCCACCCCCACTAGCCCTCTGTGGTGTACTGGTCAGTGTGATTAGCTCCCCACCCCCACTAGCCCTCTGTGGTGTAGTGGTCAGTGTGATTAGCTCCCCACCCCCACTAGCCCTCTGTGGTGTACTGGTCAGTGTGATTAGCTCCCCACCCCCTTTAGCCCTCTGTGGTTTAGTGGTCAGTGTGATTAGCTCCCCACCCCCTTTAGCCCTCTGTGGTGTAGTGGTCAGTGTGATTAGCTCCCCACCCCCTTTAGCCCTCTGTGGTGTAGTGGTCAGTGTGATTAGCTCCCCACCCCCACTAGCCCTCTGTGGTGTAGTGGTCAGTGTGATTAGCTCCCCACCCCCACTAGCCCTCTGTGGTGTAGTGGTTAGTGTGATTAGCTCCCCACCCCCACTAGCCCTCTGTGGTGTAGTGGTCAGTGTGATTAGCTCCCCACCCCCTTTAGCCCTCTGTGGTGTAGTGGTTAGTGTGATTAGCTCCTCACCCCCACTAGCCCTCTGTGGTGTAGTGGTCAGTGTGATTAGCTCCTCACCCCCACTAGCCCTCTGTGGTGTAGTGGTTAGTGTGATTAGCTCCTCACCCCCACTAGCCCTCTGTGGTGTAGTGGTCAGTGTGATTAGCTCCCCACTCCCACTAGCCCTCTGTGGTGTAGTGGTCAGTGTGATTAGCTCCTCACCCCCACTAGCCCTCTGTGGTGTAGTGGTCAGTGTGATTAGCTCCCCACCCCCACTAGCCCTCTGTGGTGTAGTGGTCAGTGTGATTAGCTCCCCACCCCCTTTAGCCCTCTGTGGTGTAGTGGTCAGTGTGATTAGCTCCCCACCCCCACTAGCCCTCTGTGGTGTAGTGGTCAGTGTGATTAGCTCCCCACCCCCACTAGCCCTCTGTGGTGTAGTGGTGAGTGTGATTAGCTCCTCACCCCCACTAGCCCTCTGTGGTGTAGTGGTGAGTGTGATTAGCTCCCCACCCCCTTTAGCCCTCTGTGGTGTAGTGGTCAGTGTGATTAGCTCCCCACCCCCACTAGCCCTCTGTGGTGTAGTGGTCAGTGTGATTAGCTCCACACCCCCACTAGCCCTCTGTGGTGTAGTGGTCAGTGTGATTAGCTCCCCACCCCCTTTAGCCCTCTGTGGTGTAGTGGTCAGTGTGATTAGCTCCCCACCCCCACTAGCCCTCTGTTCAGCATAGCAGGTGAAGCCGCCTGGTCGAGGTACTGGTCCTCCAACCCAGTTATATCCCCCCGACCCAAAGTCTCAGCTCCAGGACACCGCCCTTGAGGCGGTAGAGGTGGGATCGCTCGCCAACTCTGGAGTGTGAACAGTTAAGATAGAGAGAAAAAAGGAAGGAAGGAAACCACCAACGTAACTCCTTGGTTACAACTTTCTTATTCTTTTTCTTTTTATTCTTCTTCTTCTTCTTCTTATTATTTTTGCTACTTGTTTATCGTCGCACTAACACATCGAGGGTTTAGGGCGAAGCAATCGTGATAAAGGGCTGGTATTGCGAAGGTAATGGGCATGCCCTTAATTAAAATTCAGCCCCAGCATTTGCATGGTGTAAAATGGGTAACCACGGAAAATCATCTTCAGGGCTGTCGACAGTAGGATTCGAACCCACCATCTCCCAAACCCAAGTTCACGGCAGCAGGACCCTAAGCGCAAAACCAACTCGCTCCAGTTACAAAATCTGTCTGTTCCTCTTTAAATCTTAAGTGTGAGGTTTGTTGGCTTCGAGAAACAACAGTCGATAGCACGAAGAGACAGGTGACCTATATTTCCGTACTGTATGAGTTTGAACACTCGGATATTTGATTTCTTGTATAATTATGGACCGATGTTATCAATGGCAGAGGCAGCATAGACGTGCTCAGTTCGCCCGAAAGGACGCGGTTTCGATTCCCAATCAGAAAGTCAAAAAATTTAAGAAATGAGATTTACACTTCCGGAGGTAAACATGGCCTTGAGGTTCACTCAGCCTACATAAGAAATGAGTACCAGGTTGATTCCTAGTAACAAATGTGGCCGGGATTGCAGCTCCCCGTCCTTTCACCCCAAGTGCCGAGGTTACGGATGGACCAAGACTTTAGTTTTTTTTTCGACTCCCCAAGAGCTTTCATGGCCTATTTCATTATTTTATTACAATTCGCTAAATACAATTGGAGGCCCAGATAATTCTTCTCGATCTAAGGTGCTTGAGCTGTCCTGTGTTAATGAAGATACGAACCGTCACTAAAACACGCGATTTTCATCCAGATTGAAATGACGCCAGGAACGGAATGTTATTTCAGACGAAGTCTGCAGACCAAATGCCACGAAAGAAGTCTCCAGCCGGACTGAGTAGCGCAGACGGTAGATCTCTGGCCTTCTGAGCCCAACTTGGCTCAGTCCGGTCGTCTATGTCAGCCTCATGCCGGTAGATTTACTGGCAGTAAAAAATCCTGTGCTGCATAATTTCGGCACCTCGGTGTCAATGAAAACCGTAATAGTAGTTAGTGGGACGTAAAACTATTATTATTATTACAACTTCCCGCATGCGGAGGCTGCCACAAGGACAAAGTATGTTCACTACACAGTATTTTGTCTTCTAAGTTACTGTTGAGTTTGTTAATGTGCCAGGTAGAAATAATCACCACAAGGCTCAGGAACAAATTTGCAATACGGTTCTTCAGATGTTATATAGATGATTGCGGAGTATGATCACTGAATATCGTATTGCGGCGACAGCGATGTCGTAAAGTCGTGTCCGGCTGTGATCGAGAGAATCCTATAGCTGAACAAGAAATTTAGAGATTGTGCCTCTAGCTCCGATCATGAGTCTATTATTATTATTATTATTATTATTATTATTATTATTATTATTATTATTATTATTATTATTATTATTATTATTATTATTATTATTATTATTATTTCCGATGAGGCCTACCAATTTCAATTCAGTACTTCGTACTTTGTTGTTTTCACTTCCGCTCCTTTCAATAGGCCTATTCTTTCATCCTTTCACTGTGCTGTTTCCTTCTGTCCTCGGACCACTTCGCACCAGGCTTCTTGTTCAGTCTTCCTTGGAATCCTCCCATAATTACTACCCTCTTTCTAAAAATCTCTCTGTCCATAATTTCTTCTTCTCTTATGTCATTTCTTTCTGAATCTTTCTTTACTTTTCGAATCCAGCTAGTTGCTGCCTTTTAGTCCCAAAGGTCCCTGAAAATCACACTACAAACTAGAGGTAATATTTTCTCTACCCACATCAATGACAGGACAAATGCAGCAATCAGAGACAACAACGACATACAGAATTTGAATAAGTTGTCTATCAAAACAGCCCTCAAAGTCTCACCAGTGATCACCTATGGATTAGAAATTGTACGTATATGGCCGCATCTAAAAATGAAACAGTTCGAGCAAGTAGAAAAAGTGAAAGCTACGTTTCTGAAATAGGCACTATGTGTCTCGAAGTATACGCCTTCAAGGCTTGTATATGAGTTAACTCGCGAACCTTTCTACGTAGAGAATCTCCGTTGCCACCTATCGCTATCAACTACACCAACATATCTACAGTTCATAGAGAAATTACGAGCAAAGAAGAGAGACATATGGAGCGAATTTTACTCGACGGACGCAATGATTTACAAAGACTGGCAAGGAGGAGGATATGAGCTCAGACACTTGATTACACGCCTTGCAATACACGGATTTCATTATAAGCTGTGTAAAACAAAGAAATTCCATCAACCAGACACGGACTATGTATGTGAACGATATCATGCCATGATTTGTACTTGTCGGCGCGAATCGATGATAGCCTTCTGCAGAGATGACTAATGTTGTGTTATTAATGTAAATATATTTTGGCCATTGGCTGCAATAAAATATATTATTATAAAAATCCTTTTTGTTAATCTGGAATCAGTGAACTCCCGGCACGAATTGGTTTGCAAACTTTTTTTTTGGCTTGTCGTGTTGATGTACATCTTATGAAAAAGAACCGTTACAATATCGAATGAAGTTTATAGTTGCAATTTCTGAGACATTTTGAAAAGCCATAAAAGTACCGATCCCATTTTCGGTGTACGGCCAACCTGTCCAGTAGAGTGTATATTTCCGTAACAGCTGAAAGATGAAAGAATCACGGGGTCGTTTCTTGTGTGTTTACCGCGATGCGGCGCTCACTTCCCCGTTTGGACGGTGGCTGCAACAGAGACCAGTCTGAGATCTGTAACGTATAACAACCACTGCGACAGTGAGAATTATCGTGGTCCACAAAAGCCTTGAGAAAAAGAGACAGGTTATTGAAAAACAACCGTTGATTAGTTCAAGAGTTATAATTTTCGAACATATTGAGAAGTTATAAAATACACCACTTTTGGTGTAAATACCATCGTATTCATGAAACTACAGACGGTACATGGCTTCTTCCTTTCATTCTAAATAAGGTGTTATTTTTTAACTATTTAAATGCGTAATTTTGAAAAGAACATCCCCAGAAAAAACGAATCTATAATATTTTCATATTTCGGCTTGTATGCCAATATACAGTCTTCTTTTTCCTCTTTTCGAAAACTATAACTTTTGAACCTTTCAACGGTTGTTTTTTCGTTATTTCTTACTTTCCTAATTAGTTTACTCTCCAGGGATGGTTTTCCCTCGGACTCAGTGAGGGATCCCACCTCTACTGCCTCAAGGGCAGTGTCCTGGAGCGTGAGACTTTGGGTCGGGATACAACTGGACAGGACTTGTACCTCGCCCAGGTGGCCTACCTGCTAGGCTGAACAGGGGCCTCGTAGGAAATGGGAAGATTGGACGAGATCGACAGGGAAGAGGGGAAGGAAGTGGCCGTGGCCATAATTTAGGTAGCATCCCGGCATTTGCATGGAGTAGAAGTGGGAAACCAAGGAAGACTACTTCGGGGATGGCTGAGGTGGGAATCGCAACCCAGCCCCCATGCTACTTTTCAAATTTCGTGGCAGAGCCGGAAGTCGAACCGGGGCCTCCGGGGATGGCAGCTAATGACATTAACCACTACACCACAGAGGCGGTATTTCTTTTTCATAATGTGCGTATCAACACGAATAAGCCAAAAATATTTGCAGACCAATTCGTTCCATAAATGTAGGAGGACGAGGAGTTCATTAACTGATTGCCGCTGGTGGTGTATTATTAGTCCTCACAGTGTCATAAATGGCAGTCATGCGGCAAACGTTCTCGGTGTCTAGTGTTCATGAAACGCCAATCAATGAAGTAATCCCTCATCCTGCGAACGGATGTCCTCAGAGGCTCTTAACTCTGAACCAGGGGTTGGTTGGCGAACTAGGAGCCCCTGTCTGATACTTGTACTATTCCAATTACTTAGGTGAGACTCCTCACTATTGTCTTCCTGTCCGATCTCCTATCATCTTCTCCTTTCTGCTCTGACTGGTATCAACAAGGGTCTCAGCACTGAACGTCACCACAAAGCTGCCACTTCACCGCCCAGGTGGCAGATCAGTTGGTTACCAAGCATTTTCTTAAATTATTTCGAAGAGTTCGATAATTTTTTCGAACATTTCCCTTGTTAAATTATTCGAATCCCTAATTGTTCTTGCTATAAGTTTAGGAGGTTAAATTGACATATCTAAGGCTTGTGATAGGGTGGATCATGGAACAATACTGGCATAAATGAGTACTACTGGACTGAAAAAACAGTGACTGAACGGGTCGCAAAATTTCTAGAAAATAGAACTCCGGGAATTAGAGTAGCTGAAGCTTTAACTTATAATGTAATTATTGAAAGGGGAGTTCTTCAAGGCAGTATCATTGGACCTATAGGTTTCCTTATATACACGATATGAGTTAAGAATTAGAATCACAGGTAAGGCTGTTTACGGACGACGTTATACTGTATAGAGAAGTCAATAAGTTTCAGAATTGGGAGTGAGTGCAAAGTGACCTCGTCAATGTTGTGAGACATATAGCAGACAGTGATATGATGATAAAGGGGGTGAAAATTCAAGTTGTGAGTTTCACTAATACGATTACTGTGAGTACCTCCGTATTAATATGAGAAATGGAATAACAAATATGGGGAAATATGCGTTTGTAGGAGGATGAGTTAGAGACTGAAATAATTTTTCATAGGAGATAATTTCCAATTTCTCAGAAATAAATTATTTATTCGTTTGCCGGAGAGACCTAGTGTTTACAGTGTACTATGTCTATTGCTATGGACTAGTTCATTTACCTGTTTCAGTCTCATCCTTGGCTTTGACAACATGAAAGTGACTGATGTACTGTATGAGCGATGATAGTAATGCCATTCCTTATGCTGCCAATCTCCGCTATGAATGATGTCAAAGTGTTGCTCATAGAGTAGGTTGATTCATCCATTTCAGTGGCATTGGCAGACTGATATGTAATAGCAATTTCTGGCTTAGTGTGGAAAGCATCGGGAAACTACCTCACTCCTCATTTCCCTCGTACTCCCCTTCAGGGATGCCTAAGCTAACTATCACAGCTGGTGATGGATCTGTTGAGGAACAAACTCGGGGCGATGACTGAACATACAGAACTTATTTAAGAAATGTGTAGGTAAATATCTGAGAAGGAATCTGCGACATGGGTGATCACCATAAATGCAGATCAGTGGTATTTTATTGACATTGATTGATGTGTACTCTTGAATTCCAAACTTATATTCTTCCGTAAGTTTCGAAGTCCACGCAAACTTATTCCTCTACTAATGTCATTCCACGCTGTCTCTCTACTCACAGTTCGGAACATACCGCCTAGTCGAGCAGTTCGGCTCCTTATTAGCAAGTCTTCCCAGCGCAAAGTTTGCATTATTTTCGTTACACTGCTCATTAGTCGGATGCAGCAAGATGCAGTGCACTCCATGAGGGAGTCACTTGCCCTTCTGCATCAACACTTTGGAGATCGATCACATTCCCCTATCCTTCATATGCCCCGGATCTCACGCTTCCAGACGCTGAAAGAACCCATTTTCAGGTCAGATGACCCATCTAGGAATATTCCCGAAGATCCAGTAATTTTCGTGTCCTTGCGGCAGCCAGAGTTTGTCAGCATGTTCGACAAACCACAGGACCGCGATGAACAGCGAGTGAAACTTGAACTGAGCTGTTAGACATGTGTTGCCGTCGTCATATTTTCATCTTATAATGACGTACTGTGACCGTGAGGCCACAAATGAGTGAACAGGTGTTGGTGCGGCTTGTGTCTGCTTGTCGGCGAGATGGGGTGCGCGCGACCTTGCACAGGGGCGAGAACGAGTTTTTTTGTGCAGAGAGCGGCCGACTGGCTAACGGAATAAAAATAAAAAAAATGAAGGTTGGTGACTGGAAGAAGGAGGCCAGCGCGTGTCACTCGTAATTGCGAGGAATGATAGGAATGAAATATTTGTAATATCTTTGGTGGCGGCGTGCATAATTACGGAAGGCTCAAGGACTAAAGTAAAATAAACTGGATAAAAGAATAGCACATTTGGAGGATATAAATTAAAAACTGAAATTTTGGAATAATTTGCACGACCTTGTGGCTAAGATGGTGATGAAGTTGTAGATTCGTACAGGAAAAGAATTTAGCCCCTCAATTGACTTTACTTCCGTGCATGTGCACCAGACATGATATTTAAGTCATGTGATACGAAGACTCGTTCTCACACACCCTCTGGCGTGTCTTGGACTATCACTTTCAGTCGCTCAGCGTGGAACGTCGCTTCACTCCTGTGCTCTACGCGTCTGAAAATTGGATATAATTTAGAACAGTGCTGTGATCAGACGTCGGATGTGCAGACAATAATCCCTTAAAGTACGTGTCATTTCCAAAATACTGTTACGTGTGTGCTTGGAGCCTACTCTAAAACATTTTGTGTAAGTTTCAGCTTTCGTACGAGTGGACGCGGAAGACGTGGACGTGAATAAATTCCAGAAGAGGACGGAATCTCACATCATGGATTACCAGTGCTTCACCATGAGGTTCTAAACCTCTGACCATCGTTGGCGGCGCCGGGATGCAGATTCTTTCTTCCTGGCATGGCTGATTGAGAACCCAGACTTCCAGACATGAAGATTCATCTATAAGTTAAGTCGATTACGTCTCATTTATATCTGTTCTATGTAGTTTTGTTCTATTCTTTCTTTTTCTTCGTAAGCTATTTTGACACTTTTTTTATGGCAGTTTATTTGCTCGAATACGTCATGAAACTGACACATGTGATTATTTAATGACCATGTGGCCATGAATTTGACAGTGAGGGTTCTGACAGAGTTATCCATGTGTTATCGACACCATCTTTGCTTATTGAGTAAATTTCGTCACGAATATGAATTAGTTTATGTTTGATGGATTTAATGGTAGGATATTTCGTCCGTATTTTCTATATTTTTCATTGTATCGGAACTTCTACTTGTACCTCGTGTCTGAGACAACGTGTCATCGGGATATTGAGTCCGAATTCTATGTGCGAATTTAATGTGAACATGTGCATGGGAAGCATGTGATAATTAATTGGATGTAATAAATCATCGAGACACTTTTAAGTGGATATTATGTATTTGTAGGACGATGGTAGGTCCTGATATTTCACGGCTACATATTTGAGATTTAGATGCGACAAGTTAAAGTCGTCATTGTGGTATATTGTACGTATAGAGTATATGGAATAATTGGCATGAATCTTCGCGATACTGAGCTTTTCACATGTTTATGGATTATTCGCGATAAATGCAGTGTAGCCTAATATTAGTGTCTTCAGATGAAGAAAATGAAAGTCCATGTTTATCGATGTACTTTTCATTCGTGGGAATATCCTAAATTTTCTCAAGTAATCCAGTAATTTCAATCTCAAGGTACAGAGGAATGTTCGAAAAGGCCTTAGGTCTAAAGAACAAGTCTTCGACGAAATATCTAAATAATGTCTGATTCGTGATTATACCAGCTCATTCGTTGATGTTATTTTTACTCTCATGTGATAACTCAATCTTGCTGTAACTCAATAAATTTGTTAATAGGAGAGTAAAACGGTTGATCGACACTCGTCGACATGTACATAATGTAGATATTTTCTTCTTAGTACTCACAGTCTTCTTACCAATTTCTGTAGTTAGCTGTAGAAGTAGTGATTTATTAGTATTTAGAGGGTTATTTTTTTATGTGTTCTATTCTGAAACATGTGACACTGATATTATCGATTGATAGTGGACAGGATCTCCACATGGATGGTATTATCCCCATTTATTTACGTTTGCAAGCCCGAGAGGCGTTTTATTTAGTGTAATCATTGGTCAAATACTTAACGTTCAATATAAATTCTCACGAAAGGAGATGTGAGATGACGTGAACAGGTATATCCGACGTCTCGGATTAACTTAGAGAAAACCAAGGCAAATTCAACTTTTCATTTTATCGTTAAGATAACGACTGTAAATTTTATTATTTTGTCATAAGTGTTAACTTTTTGAATCTTGGTTATTTTCTTTATTAAATTCGTTCTTACAATTACTGCATTTTTTCCAGATTATCGATGAAGGCTTGGCCCAGACCTCATTTTTCTGAATGAAAATTTTCAATTCAACTTTAAACAAATAACTTAATAACTTTGAAGACGATAAAAAAAATTTTTACAATGTAAATACTCTGTTAGAATGTCAGGGAAACAACTACCGTGTACCATCCCATTTGTGTGTGTGCCTAGGTTTGTTACCTCAAGAGCCAGATTAAATTCCTTAACGTAACGATCATAATCATAATCATAGCTTTCAGGATGGCCAATACTGCTTTAAATTGAATAAAGGTATCATATTTGTTTTCTACTTGGAACGCACTCATTTGATGAACCCTGTGATAATCCTGCCACATTCATCTATTTTATAAGCCTACAGCCACCGAACTGAGCACCCCTGGGGTGTCTCGTGTTCGATGACTGACTAGGACGGGCACATCTTAGTGGCTTTTCCCATCCGTGGGGCTCGATTTGTGGCTTAAAAATGTGGCTTAATCCATCGTGGAACTTGATTAATTGCTTCTCCACGTGGTTTAAATTGACTTGCTCAAATTATTAATTATTCACGGTTCGGCAGGTTCATTTCAGATTTAATGCCATCCCAGTTAGGTAGAATTCTAACAGAGTACGCGGAATTTTCAGAGTATTTTACTTAAGATTATGTGTTTCACATGGAAAAATGAGGGTTAGGAATTTTCTTCGTGAAACTTGAATTTGCCTTATCACAATCAACATGTCTGGGGGGAAAGTTTCTGCATTTCGGCGTTTGCTGACACAGGTCACTTTATGAATAATAGAATGGATCTCGAGGAGATTAGGAGGTTATTAGAGACTCTAACAGTAGAGAGTAGGGGAGCACAGGAAGAGAATAGGAGAGCACAGGAAGAGAGTAGGAGAGCACAGGAGGAGAATAAAGAGGAATTCAGAAAAATACAGGAAGAGAGTAGGAGAGTACAAGACGAGAATAAAGAGGAATTTAGAAAAATACAGGGAATACAGGAAGATAGTAATGAACGATTGAGTCAAAAAATGAACATTATGGGTGCTGCGATACAGGAAGAGGCGAAAAAAGGTCGTGACGAACTATATGCAAAACTGGAGGAAACTAGTTGTCGGATTGACAATATCGTGTTAGAGTGCAGGGAAAATCAGAAAAAAACCCTGGAACAAGTTGTTACTTTGACGAGCCAGATTAAAGAGGATAATAAGGTTATCACCGGGAAGGTCACCGCTCTTCAAAGTGACGTAGTCCTAGTCAGAAACAACATTGAATCTGTGAGGAAGGAGATAGATGCTATAAAGGTAGAGATTTCCACGGCACAAGAAGAGATGTCAGAACAAGTGAAAAATCTTAGAGGAGAGGTCACCGAAGACTTGAAGAAAATAAAAGAGAAGGTCGACGATGATCTCCGTTCCGTAAAGGACAGTATCTCAGTCAACCAAATGGAGA
Organism: Anabrus simplex; assembly: GCF_040414725.1. Taxonomy (NCBI): domain Eukaryota; kingdom Metazoa; phylum Arthropoda; class Insecta; order Orthoptera; family Tettigoniidae; genus Anabrus; species Anabrus simplex. The sequence continues at coordinate 29,370,458 of NC_090272.1, read as the reverse complement.
TACAAGATATTTCACTCCAGTTCGATGATATCAAGAGCATGATTGATAAAGACAAGTCGGAAATACTCGAGCAAATTATTAATCTTGCCGGAGATGTCAAGTCCGGGAAACAGAAGATGGAGGAAAATATGGACGCCCTCCAAAAATTAGAAAAAGAAGTAGGATTCTTGAAGTTGCAGGATAGGAGCACTAGGGTCTTAGTGACATCATTAATGGACCGACAGAGTAATGTCGAAGAGGTCGTACAGGCTAAATCTACTGTAACAGAAGGAATATCGCCCGTAGCTGAATCGTCTCAGAATATTACCCACATTGAACAACCCACAGTAAATCCCAGTACTACACCGGCACAAAGCGTACCTCAAATCATTAATTTTATCCGAATGAGCGAGGACAGGCCTAGAAAATTCAACAACTTAAACGGGGTCACGCCTAAAAATTTCATTAGGGACCTTGATGAATATATTCGTGAACAGAAGATCCCTACTGAAAAACATCTGCGAACAGCGGAGAAATTTTTAGAGGGAGACGTGCTCAACTGGTACCATGCTTTCCGTTATACGTTTGAAGACTATGAAAGTTTCAAGCGCTTATTCCTACAGAGATACTGGGGAGCGGATCTGCAACAAGCACTACGGTTGGATTTGTATTCACGAAAATATTCCACGGATGGGCAGACGCAGTACGCTAATTACTTCTGTAATCAAGTACGACGAATGAAAGACCTCGACACTCCACCATCTGAAAATGAATTGGTCCAGGCGATAACAAAGCAGTTTCCTGTGGAAGTACAGCGCTTACTCATTGCTGCTAATGTTCAGACCGCCGTGCAGGCTGAGGTTATTCTCAGACAGCTCGACCACACCATGAATGTCTCAACAGTACCGAAAACTCAAAGGAGCAATACTTATCAGGTCAACGTAATAGACACTCCGAAAAACCGGAATTCGCCTCCAATACCTGAAAACGGAAATCAGAGTGGACCTAAAGAGTACAAAAACTATCCCAGAGCGTACGATCGTCGATGGGAAGAGAGAAGAATGAGACCCAGAGAGGACAGGATGGAAGATCCGAAGAACGTCCGAAGAAGGGGAAATTACAGGACACGGGACCGACCACAGGACTATAGACGGAATAGGCCCTATGATAGACCTAGATATTATTCAGATCGTAACTACCGGAATTTCAGAGATGAAATGGAGAACCGTCATCGAGAAAGCATGAGGTACATTGAAGAATTAAGGAAGGAAACTGAAAAAGGCTCAAAATGGAAGGACGCCATTCATAATCAAGACACCGATCCAGATGTGACAGGAGCCGAAAGCTTAGAGTTACAACGACATAGGAATCAACAGCTGGAGGCTAGGGAGCTAAATCCTTCCGCGCCACAATACGCGCCGGAGGGTCAAGGAAAAAAAAAAACGTCGATTTAAGACCGACTTTTTCACTCTCCTTTAACGATTTATTTTATATGAAGGAATGGACAGTTGCTCAAATAGATTCATGGTTCGTGAAACCGGAAGACCTAATCGAGGAAAAACAACCATGTCAACTTGATAAGCCTAAGGGGCTACCAATTATAGTCACCCGATTATACGGTCTTAGGGTGTACTCTCTTGTAGACACAGGCGCATCCATTAGTATCATTTCTAAAGCTTTGTGTGAGGAACTGAAAAACAAACATGCCATACACACTATACCGGTCTCAAATGTTAAAGTAAAGGGAATAATCCCGGACAAAACCACTACATGCAAAGAACAGGTGTACATTGATCTCCAGCTAGGTGACACTGTATTTCCACACATATTTGTTGTCATGAACAAAATTAATTTTAATCTTATATTGGGAGCTGACTTTATGAAAGAGTACAATGCCGTTATCAACATGCAAAAAAATGAAATTTATCTATATAACGCAAATACAGTGGAACGAACGTCACTTCTGTCTGATCATCATGAGGTACTGAAAGCCAGGGAGATAGAGGTGGATCAAGACGAAGATAGCCCGGCTAGCTCAGTTGCTGAGGTAATTCAGGAGGAAAACACTGAAATAGAACAAGGGTTTTTTACCTCACCGGAGAAAATGGCAGAGGATGAAACGAAGGAGGATTTCATTAGCCTAGTAAGGAGAAAGGTCAGCGAAGCCAAATGTTCCAAGGAGAATCAGGGAAAATTACTCGAATTATTGACAAAATATGAGAGTGTTTTCAGTGACAAGCCGGGAAAGATCCCAAATTTCAAGTACTCACTCCTAGTCAATGACTGGACACCGTACAAACGTAAACCTTATCCTATCGCTGAGAAGTATTTCACGGAAGTGAAGAAAATTATTCAAGAAATGGAAGCTAATGGAATTATTCGAAAGGCTACCACTCCATTCGTTAATCCACTGGCCGTGGTTCGTAAACCGAACGGGTCCTTGAGATTGTGCCTCGACGCGCGTCTATTAAATGGGCGTATCATACCGGAACACAATCAAGTTACGCCCCTGAAAGACCTGATCCGACGATTTAAGGGTAGTTCGTACCTGACCGGAGTTGATATAGTTTCTTCATACCATCACATAGTGTTGGACGATAAATCACAACTATTAACAGGTTTCCTCTTTGACCAGCAAACCTACGTCTTCGTCAGACTTCCATTCGGGATCAAGACATCAGGATGTGTTTTGCTGAGGGCCTTAGATAGAAATCTCACAGATGAGGTGAAAGAACAGACCGTGAGGTACATGGATGATATCATTCTCCCAAGTAAAAGTATTGAAGAACATCTGGAACAGTTGGAGAAACTGTTGGTCAACTTGCAAGACGCTGGCTTTAAAATCAACTTGGAAAAGTCTAACTTTTGCCAACCTGAGATCTTATTTTTAGGTCACGTTGTGGACGGTACAGGGATAAGACCTAACCCTGCGAAGATTCAGGCCATTAGTAATTTTCCGCGGCCGCGACGGGTCAAACATGTAAGGCAATTCCTGGGCTTATGTGGATTTTTTTCGGAACATTGTCCTAACTATACTGGTACAGTAGCGCCACTACAAAAACTGCTACATAAAAACAACAGGTGGTGCTGGAACCACGAATGTGAAGAGGCCTTTAGAAAAATAAAATCTTTACTCAATGAAAGCGTAAAGTTGGGTTACCCAGATTTTAATTCTAAATTCATAATCCAGACGGATGCATCCACAATAGGAATAGGAGCTGTTCTTTTCCAGGAAGATGTTACTAATCCTACGAATAAAGTGTACTTAGCTTTTTATAGTAGAAAACTACGGAGCCATGAACTGCACTATAACACTACTGAGCTAGAGATGCTGTCCATAGTTTGTGCTCTGCGACACTGGCAGAAAATTGTTTTCGGATACCCTGTGATATTGAGAACTGACCATAAGGCTTTAACGTTCATGTTGAAAACCACAATTGCAAACGAACGTGTTTCACGGTGGTCTCTCTTTGTTCAACAATTCGACATTGAATTCGAACACTGTCATGGACGAAATAATGTCATAGCTGACGCCCTGAGCCGGAATCCGGAAGAAAATAGCGCTTCTGTACAATATGTAGACCTAATAAACGAGGATCAAGAAATACTAAGAAGACTCGGATATCTTCGACAGGCGCAGAGACGAGACACCTTTACTCGTAAACTAATTGATTACTTTGAAAGGAAGCTGGTAGCTGGTGATCTAGACTATGAAGCTATCCACAAGTTGGCATCTCACTACCTGATGTTCAATAAACTGTTACATAAATATGTGGACGCGGACCACACAAAATTAAGAATTGTGGTTCCTGCAAAATTGCAGAAGGGAATTATTTGGCTAACACACCGAACTACAGGTCATGCTGGGACAGATAAGGTGGTGGCTGCTATACAAGAAACATTCACATGGGCAAAGATGAGAGAGATGGTACGAGTGACAATCGGAACCTGCGACACGTGCCAACGTGTAAAGCCAAACAATCGCCTGCTAAAACAATATCCCATTCCGTTATTGCCTGAACAGCCCAGGAAGGTATTCGCAATCGACCTATTCGGACCACTTCCCAGGTCTACCCATGGAAACAAACATGTAGTAGTGACCATAGATGTCTTTTCTAAATTCTTGTCACTTTTCGCCATACAGAAGAGTAATACCAAGTCAATTTTGAGACGCATTACACGTAACGTGATACCTACGATGGGCAAACCAGAGTTCTTATTATCGGACCATGGTCCTCAGTTTACATCTCAGGAGTTCCAACAAGCCATGAGACAGCTTGATATCAAACACGTCTTAAATTCAATCAGATATCCAGCCGGTAACCCAGCCGAGCGGGTCATGCCCGAAATCGCTAAGTTTTGCAGAATATACTCTGGACAATGTCACTGGAACTGGATAAAAGTACTGCCTATTCTTATGGATTGCCATAATAATACCATTCATGAATCTACAGGCCAGATACCCGTTCTTATTCAACACGGGCAGTTTCCCTCTCGACCTTGGGAAAACATCGTACAATGTCCGCCTGACGTACAACCGACTCCAGCAAGGCGCATTGAAATAACAGCAGAGCACCTGCGTAAACAGGCTGACCGCAGGTTACGCAGAGTTGCGAGGAAAAGATTTCACAGACCTTTACAAGTGAACGAACTGGTCTTAGTGAGAAAACCGATGGTCTCCAGCCCTACAGAACGATTTTACGGCAAGTTTGCTGACTTGTATACTGGACCATTTAAGGTTATAAGGTCGTATAACAACAACGCCTACCGAGTCCAAAGTCTCGATGGACGACAGGAATTTATATTCAATGCCTCGAACCTAAGACTCTACCGTAAGGCAGAAGAGTGAAGAAAGAAAAAAAAGAAAAGACCCAGGTCGGCTATCGAAGAAATACCAGTTTGTGCCGTGCAGAATGATTACCGTTCAGACAACTGACAGATGCCTGAAATTATAAATAACATGGAAAATTAAACAGTGAAGTAGGCAGCATACGGACCACATTTTAAGGAATGAACACGATTGTAAAAATTTTTAACCTTGCTTAAAAATTTTTGTCCCAGTAAGAGGTGGATGTGACCGTGAGGCCACAAATGAGTGAACAGGTGTTGGTGCGGCTTGTGTCTGCTTGTCGGCGAGATGGGGTGCGCGCGACCTTGCACAGGGGCGAGAACGAGTTTTTTTGTGCAGAGAGCGGCCGACTGGCTAACGGAATAAAAATAAAAAAAATGAAGGTTGGTGACTGGAAGAAGGAGGCCAGCGCGTGTCACTCGTAATTGCGAGGAATGATAGGAATGAAATATTTGTAATATCTTTGGTGGCGGCGTGCATAATTACGGAAGGCTCAAGGACTAAAGTAAAATAAACTGGATAAAAGAATAGCACATTTGGAGGATATAAATTAAAAACTGAAATTTTGGAATAATTTGCACGACCTTGTGGCTAAGATGGTGATGAAGTTGTAGATTCGTACAGGAAAAGAATTTAGCCCCTCAATTGACTTTACTTCCGTGCATGTGCACCAGACATGATATTTAAGTCATGTGATACGAAGACTCGTTCTCACACACCCTCTGGCGTGTCTTGGACTATCACTTTCAGTCGCTCAGCGTGGAACGTCGCTTCACTCCTGTGCTCTACGCGTCTGAAAATTGGATATAATTTAGAACAGTGCTGTGATCAGACGTCGGATGTGCAGACAATAATCCCTTAAAGTACGTGTCATTTCCAAAATACTGTTACGTGTGTGCTTGGAGCCTACTCTAAAACATTTTGTGTAAGTTTCAGCTTTCGTACGAGTGGACGCGGAAGACGTGGACGTGAATAAATTCCAGAAGAGGACGGAATCTCACATCATGGATTACCAGTGCTTCACCATGAGGTTCTAAACCTCTGACCATCGTTGGCGGCGCCGGGATGCAGATTCTTTCTTCCTGGCATGGCTGATTGAGAACCCAGACTTCCAGACATGAAGATTCATCTATAAGTTAAGTCGATTACGTCTCATTTATATCTGTTCTATGTAGTTTTGTTCTATTCTTTCTTTTTCTTCGTAAGCTATTTTGACACTTTTTTTATGGCAGTTTATTTGCTCGAATACGTCATGAAACTGACACATGTGATTATTTAATGACCATGTGGCCATGAATTTGACAGTGAGGGTTCTGACAGAGTTATCCATGTGTTATCGACACCATCTTTGCTTATTGAGTAAATTTCGTCACGAATATGAATTAGTTTATGTTTGATGGATTTAATGGTAGGATATTTCGTCCGTATTTTCTATATTTTTCATTGTATCGGAACTTCTACTTGTACCTCGTGTCTGAGACAACGTGTCATCGGGATATTGAGTCCGAATTCTATGTGCGAATTTAATGTGAACATGTGCATGGGAAGCATGTGATAATTAATTGGATGTAATAAATCATCGAGACACTTTTAAGTGGATATTATGTATTTGTAGGACGATGGTAGGTCCTGATATTTCACGGCTACATATTTGAGATTTAGATGCGACAAGTTAAAGTCGTCATTGTGGTATATTGTACGTATAGAGTATATGGAATAATTGGCATGAATCTTCGCGATACTGAGCTTTTCACATGTTTATGGATTATTCGCGATAAATGCAGTGTAGCCTAATATTAGTGTCTTCAGATGAAGAAAATGAAAGTCCATGTTTATCGATGTACTTTTCATTCGTGGGAATATCCTAAATTTTCTCAAGTAATCCAGTAATTTCAATCTCAAGGTACAGAGGAATGTTCGAAAAGGCCTTAGGTCTAAAGAACAAGTCTTCGACGAAATATCTAAATAATGTCTGATTCGTGATTATACCAGCTCATTCGTTGATGTTATTTTTACTCTCATGTGATAACTCAATCTTGCTGTAACTCAATAAATTTGTTAATAGGAGAGTAAAACGGTTGATCGACACTCGTCGACATGTACATAATGTAGATATTTTCTTCTTAGTACTCACAGTCTTCTTACCAATTTCTGTAGTTAGCTGTAGAAGTAGTGATTTATTAGTATTTAGAGGGTTATTTTTTTATGTGTTCTATTCTGAAACATGTGACACTGATATTATCGATTGATAGTGGACAGGATCTCCACATGGATGGTATTATCCCCATTTATTTACGTTTGCAAGCCCGAGAGGCGTTTTATTTAGTGTAATCATTGGTCAAATACTTAACGTTCAATATAAATTCTCACGAAAGGAGATGTGAGATGACGTGAACAGGTATATCCGACGTCTCGGATTAACTTAGAGAAAACCAAGGCAAATTCAACTTTTCATTTTATCGTTAAGATAACGACTGTAAATTTTATTATTTTGTCATAAGTGTTAACTTTTTGAATCTTGGTTATTTTCTTTATTAAATTCGTTCTTACAATTACTGCATTTTTTCCAGATTATCGATGAAGGCTTGGCCCAGACCTCATTTTTCTGAATGAAAATTTTCAATTCAACTTTAAACAAATAACTTAATAACTTTGAAGACGATAAAAAAAATTTTTACAATGTAAATACTCTGTTAGAATGTCAGGGAAACAACTACCGTGTACCATCCCATTTGTGTGTGTGCCTAGGTTTGTTACCTCAAGAGCCAGATTAAATTCCTTAACGTAACGATCATAATCATAATCATAGCTTTCAGGATGGCCAATACTGCTTTAAATTGAATAAAGGTATCATATTTGTTTTCTACTTGGAACGCACTCATTTGATGAACCCTGTGATAATCCTGCCACATTCATCTATTTTATAAGCCTACAGCCACCGAACTGAGCACCCCTGGGGTGTCTCGTGTTCGATGACTGACTAGGACGGGCACAGTACCTTGATCTTCACCGAGCTAGTTGACCGTGTGGTTAGGGGCGCAAAACTGTTACCTTGCATTCGGAGGAACCCCACAGCCGGCAGCCCTGAAGATGGTTTTCCGTGGTTTCCCCATTTTCACACCAGGCAAATGCTGGGAATGTACCGTAATAAATGCCACGGCCGCTTTCTTCACACTCGAGTCCCACTGTCGCCATAAAACCTGCCTGTGTCGGTGCGACGTAGAGCAAACTATAAGTATCTTGACGTTCAGAAGAGCTTTGCAATTCTACTAGTGTTTACTAAGTCAGTACTTAAACCCCGATATGTCTCCTGAGATGTGGGTATCCCCCACCTACAGACCCGTACAGACCTAACAAACCACCGCTGCTCAGACCCAAGGTCTCTAGATTCAGAGGTGATGCATGGTCAGTGCGACGAATGCTCTCTGCTCTTGATCTTGGCTTTCTAGACCAGGACCACTATCTCACCGTCAAATAGCTCCTCAATTGTAATCACATGGGCTAAGGGAACCCCCAGACAGCCCTGAGATCCAGTTAAAAATCTCTGACACAACCGGAGTCTAAACGGGGACTTTACAGTAAGGCAAGTTTATTTTCTCTGGTAACTGGATATAGTATTTTTGTCACGGTCACGCTGTTGCTCTACAAACTCCTAGATTGTAACATTGAACCTAGAGGTTCTGTCGCGTTGTGTGTTTTGACAGGTTTTCTTTCTCTGCCTGTTTATGGTTACCAAGTTCAAGGCATTACTTGTGGTTCAGTGAACCGAGACTAAATGCGCAGGCTACAGCGAGGTGACAACATCTGTGAACGCAATGCAGCAGTCAGAAATGACAAAACGTTACCACACACGTCCTCCAGGACGGTACCTTTCACCACTCCTGGAGGTGGAGGTGCAGCGCAACCCTGGGTTGGATTTACACAAAGTAATCTTCTACGAAGGCCACAAACAACCTAACACAGTACACAAAACAAAATAATAGTCTTACAAGCAAAAGAGTTTGAAGAATATTTTACTGAAAAATAACTGCTTTCAAAATGAGAAAATTTGAAATTAATAAGGTGAATCATATAAAAACACATAAAGCTTCTGCTCTACACCTCTGAAGCTTTAACTGATACTGATTAAGAGGGGAGTTCCTCAAGGCAGTATCATTGGACCTTTATATTTCCTTCTATACATTATATGAGTGAAGAATTGGAATCACAGACCAAGGCGGCTTACGGACAATGCTATGGCTATATAATTATGCATAAGAGACTTCTAAAATGTCAGCAAAATCACTACACAAGCTCAACTATTTCAACGGTGTTTGGAACGTTTTAAAAAATCTAATTTATCGTGAACACGTTACGGAAAGAAGTGTTCTGCACAGCCTTCACAAAATCTCTGCTTAAAGAAGATAAAAGTTTTCTTGGTGTGTTTTACGCATGCGCTATTACGAACTCCCCAAAATGGTACTTACCGCCGCATGATGGAAAACGCAGTAGGGGAAGACCACGCAGCACCTGGAAATGAACGTTTCCAAACATCTTGAACGTATGAACGTGATCTGGGATGAAGCGGAAAACCTGACGGTTGATCGGATTCGCTGGAGGATAATTGTCTGATATGCTACATAGCATTGGATGAAGTAAGAATCTCATATAAATGAACTTAAGAGTAATGTAAAAACTGTATTTATAGTCTCAGTGGTTCTTTAAGAGGCACTCAGAACAATTAGGCCCCTTTCAAACTAGGCGGTGGGAGAAGAGTTCGAATATTACGTGGCGGGTGACCATGAATGCAGGTCTGGGCATTCGAACGAGAACTTCCTTCAGACTAGACTTCCTGTGACTTGGGCGCCGTGGCCTACAGGCTAAGCGGTTCTCCTCTCGTCACGGAGTCTCGCATAAGGAACTTACATTTCTATTAAACTAACTTCGTGATCCTGACGTTTACCGGTGACAGTTCGAGAAGACGTGAGAGCTGTTCTTAGAAGCAGCGTTATCAGCTTCTTCCTCCACCTTGCTCTCCTATCCACGACTGTCAGCAGGCTCCGTTACACAGGTGCCTGCGCGCATCTGCGTCGGGGTGTTCATATTAGTCTCTTGAACCTTCGCCCCCTGCGGGTGCGGGCGGTATCCCCTGCCTGTCGTAAGAGGCGACTAAAATGGGCCCCGATGGGGTCTTAACTTTGGAGCGTAGGTTAGCGATCACGGGGCTCTACCTGGTTCCTGTCATTGTTTCCACTTACTTGTGCCAGGCTCCTCAATTTCACCTATCCTATCCGACCTCCGTTGGTCAACTCTTGTTCTTTTCCGACCCCGGCGATATTACATAATTCAAGGCCTAGGGAGTCCTTCATTCTCACGTCCTTTATGGCTCTTTCCTTCATTTGGCGGATACCTTCACTTTTTGAAGTGTCAGATTACTTTAATTTTTTCCTTCTGTTTAGTGTTATACAAAGGATACTTGCCTAGTTGTACTTCCTCCTAAAACAATGATCACCACCATCATCCCCACCATCTCTTGAACCTTCGCAACAGTATTTCGAAAGTAATGGGTATTTTGGATGTTGAGACGCTGTCAGAGATAATCATAAAACTTTCCTGCGTGTGTGAACAATTTGTAAATCATTTGCCTAAAGGCTCTGTTGGCGATTCCAAGTTACTGGCTTCCTGATTTTCCCCATTTTGTCTAAAAACTGCAGTAGGCAGAAACATCGCACCAAATTCCTCAGGTTCCATTATTGTACAACATCCCATCGCCCTTCCAGAGTAATCAGATAAGGAATTCCAAGAATTTTTAAGTTGGGAAAATAAACAGAAGTCGCTAGATAAAGCTCACGGAACTTCAACAGTCTCCTTGTACGTCTGTTTTCATGCCGAGGGACGGTCGTGTCAGACAGTTCTGGGACACACAGTACCTGCCAGAGACTAGCTGACTGCGCCACTCATCTCAGGGAGGACATACTAATTATTGTAGCTTCCAATTTGTTATGTCAATCTCTTGTCTAATCTTCCCCAGTGGAATTCAGTTCCTTCTCATAAACTAATATGCTAAATTATGGTATGTTTCAGATGTACATTTTCTACAAATTAATCCAATTGAGGGGCTTAAGTTTCGACTTTGTTCAACGTCATGTTCAACCTACATCAGGAAAACACGGTAGGTTTTTGTTACATTAGTTCAGATTCCAAATGCAACGTGTAAATTACATACTAAAGTGCATTAAAGTATCGGGAACATAAACATACCTTCGACACAGTGAAGGTTTGATCTCAACACAAGGTACTCATAAACGGAATTAGGGTAGCAGAAGTAAGCTAAAGGGTGGGAACTGTACAATTGATTAATCACAGACTGGTCAAGAATGGATGTGTGTTTATTTATACAAGTCTCTTGGTTATTCTTGGCACTCTTTAGTAATTCTGTTGTTTGTAAAGAATTTAATATGGATCCCTTGGTGTTAACATGAAATATTAATATGAGGTGTTGATTGAAAAATTTTTGCTTGTTATAAGGTGTATGGGGAACTGCGACTCTGCATTCTTATGTAATTTCTATGATATATTATGTTCTTCCATCCTGCTATTTAAATTTCGTCATGACTGACTGACGAAAACGGAATTGCAGTCATCACACCGTCATTTATACACACCACTTTTATTTTCTTTACTGGTGGTATTCTTTGTTTTCGATAATTCGAGGGTTCAGAGCAATACTACTGTAACTAGCATTTTTCTCATCTTACATTCAAGCAAATTAAAAGTTCGTGTGTAACAGAAATCACCATGAAGACTTATGGATGTTAGTGTTCTAGGCAATACTGACAGCTATGATCAGGGCAGTATTTTGATGATCTATAAAATGACTGAAAATATCCTCTAAATGATCCCAAAATTTAAATTTTACAATTAATTTACTAATCGAGTTGGTAAAGCCTATATTTATGTTGTAGATATGCTGGGCTGTTGCCATGTCAAGGAAACAAGGTGAAATTATTTGTGTTTTCTCCTCGTTTTCAGAAGAAAATCCCGTCTGTTCACAAGGAAGTCTTCTCCAATTGGAGGTGTCTCTCCTGCAATGTGGACATTTCCAAGAAGTAGATGGTGAACAAAGTTCCTTTAGTCTCCAGACTGAGAAAGCGTTATAGAGATTCTCAAGTCTCCGTAGTCATCCTCATTTAATATCCAATACAACATGTGTGAATGCTCAAAATCCTGGAACATATAAGAAAATGACTTTAAAAAGTCTAAGAATTCCATAAAGAAAGGAGATAATGACGAATACTTTCAGAAAATGACCTGCTATGACCCTTGCTATTCTCATCATCAACCACTCTTCAATGTTATAATAGATCCTTCGTTGTGGCTGCGTCACGACTTTGGAATTCACTTCCAGCTGCTGTCAGGAACTCCAACTCAACAACAAAATATATAATAGCATGGATAGATTACCTGTTGATTATCGCTGATTGTCTCCTGTGATTGGTGACGTCTGATAGGCTGTGTGATTATCGTATGTACGCTAGTAACACTGACATTATACTGTACAGCTGAAGAACACTGTTGATTTTACAATTATTATTATTAGCTTGTTGTTAAATTTTTATAATTATACATTTGTACATCATATTTAGCTTTTAACTCGTGTACATAGATCGCTGTTTATTGCCACACTTGTATTTCCGTTACTTTATTACTTATTGTGTTCTGTTTATGCACTGCTTATGTTTTTTAGTTTGTTTGTAACTTTTTCATTATGATCTTTTCTCATTCTTTTTTACTTTTATGCTCCGGATTTCCGGTTATCTTGTTTTATTTGTTGAGTTTTGTTTCCATTCTTCTTTATATCTTCTCCGTATGTCTTATTTATGTTGGTTATACTTGATTTTATAACAGAACAGTGCATCTCTTTTATATATGCATTAAATTGTAGGTTAAATGGTTAAGTGTAAGAGAGGGCCACGAGCCCTAACTTCGCCACTGCTAAAGTCAAATATATAAATAATAAAATAGTAATACAAAATGGCAAAAATGACAAAAAACCTAATAAATTAGAATTTCTACAATGTGAGAACATTGAGCAGTTAGCAATGTCTGTTGTAAACCAATTAAAAGATGACATGTCATCAAAATACTGTCCCTGTCCATAAGTCTTCATGGTGATTTCTGGTATATACGAACTTTCCATTTGCTTTCATGTGAGTATTGCTCTGAACCGTCGAATTTTTAGGCGAGGGAATTACATTTTAAGGCTAAGGAATAATCCTGGTTTTGTAGAAGAGTTTTTCAGAAAGTGCATCCTAATATGATAGAACTGTCCGATTTTCTTCTCATGTGGTGGCTGATAGGTATCAATAAGAACAGAGTTAAAGAGAGGAATATGAGGTGTGTCGTTGTTTCTTACGAGGAGAAAGAATGATACAGGCACGTCCATTGAGAACATTTCATAATAATAATGTTATTGTCTTTACGTTCCACTAAATACTTGTACGGTTTCCGCAGACGCCGAGGTGCTGAAATATAGTCCCATAGGAGTTCTTTAACGTGCAAATAAATCTACCGATACAAGGCTGTCGATTTTGAGTACCTTCAAATACCATCCGACTGAGCCAGAATCGAACCTGTCAAGCAGGGATCAGAAGGCTACTGCCTCAACCGTCTGAGCCACTCAGCCCGGCGAGAAGATTTCAGCAGACACAGTCACTTAGGGGCAAAGTTCGGGCAGTGGATATAGCAAGAATAGAAAGAGCGAACGAATTCCATTCAACTGTAAAATTATGAAACAAAGAATGTATAACATCAGAAATAACAGCATTTTTGTATTTAAAAAGTCCGTGGTAAAAGAAAATGAGTACTAACCTAGAATATATGACATGGACAAAACTTGATAATTTGTAAAATTCGTATACACAATTATTAGTTTTAATTTTATTAGTCTACAAAGCGAGTTTGCCGTGAGGTTAGGGTCGCGTGGCTGTGAGCTTGCATTCGGGAGATGGTGGATTCGAATCACACCTTCGGCACCCTTAAAGATGTTTTTACATTTTTTCATTTTTACACCAGGCACCTTAATTATGGCCACGGCCGCTACCTTCAAAATCCTACCCCTTCTCCACCTTGGCGTCGCCGAAACTTTCGATGTGTAAGTGCGACGTTAAACTACTAGCATAAAATCTAATGTTTGATGCGGTAATAGAAACACAATCACGCCAGTTTGCACTCTCATTACTTGGTCACTTCATCGCTTACAAACTAAAGCAACACACAGTGTTCGGCTACTGTCACTAACACTCTAAGTCAGTTCTGCAGTTACTAGAGTTGTGCGTTATCACAGCTACATAGTTGACAGCTATCGGAATACTCAGTCTCACAACCCTGTATGTCGTACTCACACTCACAACATTCATCGTTTCCAAATAATGATGAATGTATTCTGAATATATGTAAAAAAAAAAAAATCAAGGAAATAACTTTGGTTTCTGAGATAAGTAACTGAACATCGGAAGTTACATTTTTCTATCATTTCACACCTTGCGGTTCCCTTAATATCTTCGAACCAACCCCAGTAGGAGAAACGAACTCACAGGGACTAGCTCGCCCAGTGAGTTCAGCTGAGCTACTCCTACAGCATGGTAGGAGGCCCTTGTCCTACAGGGTTTTAGCGTACTTTGTAGGCCTAAGTTTTAAATGTTTAAATCGTAAATTTTAAGAATGAATCGTTCACCAGGTGGATAGTCATAATAATTATAGTAGATCGCTAATATTTATGCAAATTTTCCTGCAGAGCTGTTTTTCAGGTGGAAAGCTCTTTAGGGGTTCTGATAGTTCACGTCGCTAATATTTATGCAAATCTTACTGCAGAACATTTTTGCGGGTAGAAGACACTTTAGGGGTTCTGATAGTTCACGTCGCTAATATTTATACAAATCTTACTGCAGAACATTTTTGCGGGTAGAAGACACTTTAGGTGTTCTGAGAGTTCACGTCGCTAATATTTATACAAATCTTACTGCAGAACATTTTTGCGGGTAGAAGACACTTTAGGGGTTCTGAGAGTTCACGTCGCTAATATTTATACAAATCTTACTGCAGAACATTTTTGCGGGTAGAAGACACTTTAGGGGTTCTGAGAGTTCACGTCGCTAATATTTATGCAAATCTTAGTGCAGAACCTATTTGCGGTTGGAAGACACTTTAGGTGTTCTGATAGTTCACGTCGTTAATATTTATACAAATCTTACTGCAGAATATTTTTGCGGGTAGAAGACACTTTAGGGATTTTGATAGTTCACGTCGCTAATATTTACGCAAATCTTAGTGCAGAACCTATTTGCGGTTGGAAGACACTTTAGGTGTTCTGATAGTTCACGTCGCTAATATTTATGCAAATCTTCCTGCAGAACATTTTTGCAGGTAGAAGACACTTTCTGGGTTCTGATAGTTCACGTCGCTAATATTTATGCAAATTTTACTGCAGAACCTATTTGCGGTTGGAAGACACTTTAGGTGTTCTGATAGTTCACGTCGCTAATATTTATGCAAATCTTACTGCAGAACATTTTTGCGGGTAGAAGACACTTTAGGGGTTCTGAGAGTTCACGTCGCTAATATTTATGCAAATCTTCCTGCAGAACATTTTTGCATATAGAAGACACTTTCTGGGTTCTGATAGTTCACGTCGCTAATATTTATGCAAATCTTACTGCAGAACCTATTTGCGGGAGGAAGACACTTTAAGAGTTCTGAGAGTTCACGTCGCTAATATTTATACAAATATTACTGCAGAACATTTTTGCGGGTAGAAGACACTTTAGGGGTTCTGAGAGTTCACGTCGCTAATATTTATGCAAATTTTACTGCAGAACCTATTTGCGGGTGGAAGACACTTTCTGGGTTCTGATAGTTCACGTCGCTAATATTTATACAAATCTTAGTGCAGAACCTATTTGCGGGTGGAAGACACTTTCTCGGTTCTGATAGTTCACGTCGCTGATATTTATGCAAATCTTACTGCAGAACCTATTTGCGGGAGGAAGACACTTTAAGAGTTCTGAGAGTTCACGTCGCTAATATTTATACAAATCTTACTGCAGAACATTTTTGCGGGTAGAAGACACTTTAGGGGTTCTGAGAGTTCACGTCGCTAATATTTATGCAAATTTTACTGCAGAACCTATTTGCGGGTGGAAGACACTTTCTGGGTTCTGAGAGTTCACGTCGCTAATATTTATGCAAATCTTACTGCAGAACCTATTTGCGGGAGGAAGACACTTTAAGGGTTCTGAGAGTTCACGTCGCTAATATTTATGCTAATATTACTGCAGAACCTATTTGCGGGAGGAAGACACTTTAGGGGTTCTGATAGTTTACGTCGCTAATGTTTATGCTAATATTACTGCAGAAGCGTTTTGCGGGTTGAGGACACTTTAGGGGTTCTCATAGTCCACGTCGCTAATATTTCAGGAAACCTTTCTGCAGAACCGTTTTGCGAGTGGAAGACAATTTAGGGGTTCTGATAGTTCACGTCGGTAATATTTATGCAAATCTTGCTGCAGAACCATCGTACGGGTAGAAGACACTTGCGCCTTGGTTAAATACGTTTGTATTCTAATTTATTTGTTCCCATAATTCCCATCTCTAAGCAAGAGTGTTCCCGACTAGCTCAACGGATGGCGTGTACAGAACAGGAATAACCTCAAAGCAAGATAGATTGAAAAATATAGAAAATTAACTTACTTTTTCCAGTCCCTGAACAGTGCATACACTTTATCATGCAAATTTCTTGACTTTCTCCGGCAATAAGTTATTAGTAGCAGTCAACCCTTCTAAAGCAATTTGCAGCGTTGTTAGTGATTCGAAATCAGTGTCACTTTCAAAACTCGCGCTTACCATTTTGGATTGCTGCTTTCCAGGACCGGGGATTGTTCCGCGTGCGATGTTAATCGATAAGGTTAGTTGTAACTCGATAGTAAGAATAACAGAATGGCAGATCCTTAATGCAAGTTATTAAGATACAGTGATATCACATGTAATTAGCGTATCGTCGAACAGAAAGAAAGTTTGTTGCAGCCCCGGTGATTATTAAAGTACGACACAGATACAGTACTGCGCGGCCTTTCATGTGGCCTTAAATGTTACGCACGATGATGAAAACCGTCTGTCGCTGTCTCGGACTAATAAAAAGTGGCGCATGGCCTCCGGAGAGACCTGGTGTACGACTGTTGAGCTGACACCCATGGGAAACCTGCATGCCTTTAAGGATGAGACCCTATATAGGTTGAATTCTAATTGTGAACACAGTACACACAATCATCCAGCCCTGAGCCAGACGAAATAACAAATCATCTTTTAAGTCCCCGAGCCGGCTGGGAATCAAGCCTGGGATTCCTTAGACCAAACACTAGAATTCTAACTAGTTATCCACGGCAGATATTTAAGGTGACATACTTAGATGGTCGATCTTGTTTTTAATGTGACATATAATTTGATACATGTAAAAGTTGCCTCTAGATATAGCCTCTAAAACTAAGCAACTACAAGAATAATAATGACAAGCAGACGAGGAGGTTCTACCTTATAACAGTACCAAGAAGTCGTATTCTCAGGCTGCTGCTTTTCCAATTGTGGGTGCGAACTGTGTCGAACATGTGGATCTGGTACGTCTTTACGGCCGGTTGCCCTTCCTGATGCTAATACTGTTTACAGGGATGTGTTCGCCATGACCTTTTTCTGTGCTGGTTGTGTGAATATCAACAGGAATGTGTTGGGAGAAGACACAAACACCCTGTCTCCAAGCCATAGGAATGAGCCATACATACCTAAAATCTCCAGCCCGCCCGGGAATAAAACCCTGTACCTTCTAATCCGAAGGCCAGGACGATGACCACTCACCCTGGAGGACAGCATTTGAAGGACTGAGTGGCACAAGGGGTTGTTATGATCTTGATCATGCATCACGTTAATTATGACCACCTGCAAGGAGCTCTCTGTGATGAAACGGCTTATGTACTGATGTTGTGGTGAACATAAAAACATCTCCATTAGAGAAAGCCGCGGGCTGATTGATCATAGAAATCTCTCCGACCACACTTTTTCTATCAAGAGAGGAAACGATTATGTGGGATATCTTCCTTTTAAATACCTTCTCTTGATCCTCGTACACTATCCCGCTGCCATAACGGAATTAAATTGCAAATTTCTTGAAAATCCTCTCAAGGCCCTGCAACGTGCACTACGGAAAAGTAGGATGGAATGAATGAAAGACAAATATACGAGATTCTTTATGGCTCCTGTAGTTACGCATATCTTCCAACACAACATGTTTTATGGCTGCAGAACTCGGAGAAATCTCTCTTTAAGACTCCAATATCCGGCCGATGATATAGTTGTTTACGTCCCATGAGATAAGCGTTACCTCCATATGGTTATTGTAGTTTAACTAATTTTATCGTGAAAACAACTTTATGTTTCATTAGTAATCCTTAACATGTCAAAATCGAACGATAATATATTTTCTCTTTGTAAAAAGCCGAGTGCACCTACCGGACTTCTATTAATGAGTTTGAACACTGGAAGCAGACACTCAAGTAGTCTACAAGTCCTCCGAGAGAATTATTGTTATTATTATTATTATTATTATTATTATTATTATTATTATTATTATTATTATTATTATTATTATTATTATTATGACATTAAATGAAGTCGAATAATTCGGCTCTTTGGCTGGATGGTCAGTGTTGCAACCATCTATTCAGAGTGTCCCGGATTCAATTTCTGGTCGGGCTGTGGAAAAGGTTCTCTAATTCAATGGTTGGGTGTTATTATTTGTATGAATACACAATTCTTTGTTTACATAGACCACAACCCACCACACCACCAAACACTAAAGAGACGCGCAATAGCGAACACATGCTTCACATAGGGTTAGCATCAGGAAGGCCATCCACCCGTAAACCTAAGACACGTCCACACATGGCGCGCGCATACCTCCCTTCTCTTGGCGTTACAACACACATGGACCTTGGTCTACTAAGCGACCTGCAGATTCCCAGGTGACGCTTGGTCAGCGCAACGAATCCCCATAGACGTTATTTTTGGCTTTACACCATCTCACCGTCAGATACCCGTAGTCTGAGTGGACTTCGAACTACGTGGCCGACATGGCCGAGAATCGAGCCCGCGGCCAGCGGTAAGAGACAGACTAGCTACCAGTAGGATCACAGGGCCGGTTGCACCAACCCCAAGAAAAAAAGTGACGTAGGTCCATGAAAGGGGGATATGAATCTCAGAATCTAATATACATAGGTGCTACTTAATTCCGTTGCTTACGGAAAATTAGGGAAAATACAGCACCTATGATGATGAAAAATATTCTATTCTATTCTATTCTATTCTATTCTATTCTATTCTATTCTATTCTATTCTATTCTATTCTTTATTAACTCAACAAGTGTGAAAAAATTGTAAACCCTCAACATGTTTATATGTTTAAAAAATTAAAATGTTAGATGGAATACGATTGGCATTCACTAAACAAATTTCACACGATGGTTGCCTTTATACGTTAGGTGCTAACAATGAAATTACTTGAACCCCCCCCCCCCCCACTAAAGACGTCGAAACGGAGGTTAAATCCCACAAAAAGTTAAAATTTTCATTCCTCCGAAACAAATTGCCGTACAATGTTGAAATTTCACATAAAGGTTGCTCTTCTGTGTCTCAGATATAGAGATACTCTCAATCATTTCCACCGCTTACAGGTGGTTATCTACAAAATCAAAAGGAAAAGGTTTTTTATACGCTGCGTTCCCCTCATTCCATAAGACTAGCTCTTTTAGTTTGTAAGATTACAGTTCTCAGTTAATGTCTGCTTATAAGTTTCAAAAAGTAAGACCCAGGTGCAGTCTCTGCAGGTGGTAGGTGAGGATCTCATGAATGACTCTCTCTCCCATGGACAGCCATACAACAGGCAAGCAACTATTGCTGCTTCGGGCCACTACTAACATTTAGTGTAGCTTGCTAAAGATGAGCTGTTGACTAAGTGATGTAGAAAGGGAGGTACGTGGAAGAAACTAGCCTCTGTTAATGTGAGCCCCTGAGGTATGGCAATGGTGTACATTGACGTAAGTGAGAACTTTTTAATTTCAATTCAAGTGAACACTTACAGCCTTGCAGTTACTTTTATCAAGAGCGCATTATCTGGTTGATAAACACACTACCAATGTCGTACACCTACATGACGTGACCTGGCCTGTTCCCAATTACGTAGGGCAGGAAATAATGGGGATTAAGAGCAGTTCTACGGCAGAATGCTCTTGGCGATACCAACCCAATGTGGAGGGAATATTCTCTAATTCGTGTCCTGTGGTGGCTTATAGTTTGATGTTTTGTATGTAGGTGGATATAAATGTATTCACAAACCCCCAGCCTTGAGCTGTAGGAGCGAACAAAAGGCGGCAAAAATCCAAGGCCCGTCTGGGAATCGAACCCGGTGTCCTATGAATCGCAGACCATCAAGTAAAGTCAGGCTTATAATTCATTGATGTAGCAAATACAGTCACAAAAGTACTTCCACGAGGTCTTGAAATCCATAGAGAAAATGAATGTTTTACCTGAGGAAGTTGGTGCGAGGAAGATCCTGTTGTTTCCTAGGTGACGTCACACAACACTACACTGATCACTGACACTAATTTCGAATGTCCACTGGTCACATCATTGGGTTGAGCCGGACACACATCAGAACACGACAGCGTTCCACCGCGGCGCAGCTGTGTGTGACGCTAAGCGCGCCCGCCACACTCCACTGGCTAGGAGGCCGTGACTCCTGCAGGTGAAAACACAACACCTTACTGCAGAGGGTGAGGTGCACTTCCTCTCGCTTTTCGGACTGATTGCAGTCGTAGAACAATGGAACACCACAACAGTTTATTACCCGAATTTACTGCGTCCGATTATTAACGAGCGTGGGATTAGTCTCGGAAGTTATTCTTGTATTAGTATTACACAACTATTGACAATGTTTTTATAATTATTGCTATTTTACTTAGTTTTTCCTAACAGTATTTGAAATACACAAACAGATCAACGTACCATGCAGTTATACTTCTAAAGAAATACATGGAGAGACTGTGAGTTCGTTTATATGTAACGGAAAATCACAGAAACTAGCGGTCCAATTTTAACATTTATTTCACCATTACAAATATAATATAATTCCGGCTAACACCGGCTGTGTGTTATCGAGGAATATGAAAGGTTTCCCGCAAGAATCGTGATTTAAGGAACGAATGGCAGCAATAAACACTCTCAAAGTTTGTATGCTTACCAGTTTGTGTCTTTTCACTTAAAAACTACTTGACTGATGGACATAAAATTTGGCAAGCGAATATCTAGAATCTTTGTCTATAACACAAGCCTGATTTCCCAGAGAAATGAGTTGATTAATTTTCTTCGTGTCTCTAATATATTAGTTTTGAGAACAAATCTTTTGCTGTGTTTTGGCACAAACTTTATCCCTGATCTCTTTCACGAAATAAATATTTGGCAGTCCGTGCTCAAATTTAGCAGCCATACAACTAGAGCCTTTGATGAACAAACAGGCGGTCCTGCAGACAAATATAATGTAAAGCAAGTCATAGGAAAATGTACGCCTGGAACCCACAAAACCTAAACGGGTTGTTCTACTAAATAATGGAATCAGCGAGTTTGATTAAAATTCTATTTCCTAGAAAATAGTTGTAACCATTTCTTATGCAAATCTAACAGTAAGTAATTCCGGAAAAACATGCTCGGCTGTGTCCAGGAGTGCAGCCGGCATCGGCTGATAGGGGGGGGGGGTTACAAAATGCTGATACAACATAATGTGGTGTACGCGTGCAAGACTTGTCATTATAAGGACACTGATACAAGAGAATTATGTTGATTTTCAGATGGCAGTACAGGGCAAGAACACTGCGATCAAGGTGAACAATTTTGCAGCGAATATTATGTTAGTTTACAATCTAAAACACAATTTTCGAGGCTTATAGAAAATATATTCAACAGAGCTGTTGGTTTTGCAATTATCTCTCTCAATGTTATTTCATTGTCAGTTTCTGTTTATTTTTTAAAAAATTCCCTGCGGGGGGTTGGGGGTGGTCTAATCCCCTGTAACCTCTCCCCCTGGCTACACGAATGGCTGTGTTTTACTATCACACTATCTGTTAGCCGGGCCATGGAGCGAAGGAAAGTGTGAAGCAATTCATCTGACGAAAGAACTCGATGGATGAAATCCGTGGGTCGATGGAGACAACTATCATTGCATTGCAGTAGGTAATTATGACTTGACGTTTGTATGAGTTCCCCTTGTATCCCTGGAGTATTCAATGAATGGAATTGCTAAATCAACTGCATCTTGTCTGATTCAAGTGTGTGTACTTTTTCGGAAAAAACCAGAACATCTTCCTGACGGCCTTCAACAATCGACCTAGTCTGTGGTACATGGGCTGGTTGTAGAGTTCGGTGCGTCTAGTTTCACGATAGTGCTACGGAAGACAAACGACGTCGCTGTTGATACCAGCCTCACTAACTACTTGTACTCTTCGTATGCAGCAGCGTCCCCTGTACAAGATATCAGGAGCACATGAACGCCCACATTATTTCGGTTATATTATATTTAATAATGATTTTAAAAAATAACCGGTAAGTACCGTTTTGGTTATCCAGTTGTTAGTTTTAAACTTCCGTTTCCCGCTGTGCAAGCATTCAGATGTATCATAGCGCTCCTACCAGACGATCATAAGACTACAAAGTGTGGATGTTTGCATAACTGGGATGTGTAGGCGCAAATGCTACTTGTATGGGATTCGGATCATAGATTTTGTATGATCCTGCAGAGGTACACGTTGTCATGAAACCCTACAGAGAGCAGCATTTGTGCCTTTGACCAGACTTGTGAGTTAAACCTTCTGTTCTCTCCTCACGCGAGGAGCGGGCAATGTAGCCAAACTATGAGCACATACTGGTAGTTATAGTACATTTAGGGAGATGTTACTACTACAGTAAATACGCTCATGGACTAGCGCCTACAGTATAGGCAACACAGTGTACACCCATGTTCGTACTACCGTCAATACGTTCGTGGACTAGCGCCTACAGTGTAGGCAACACAGTGTACACGTATGTACGTACTACAGTCAATATGTTCGTGGACTGGCACCTACAGTGTAGGCAACACAGTGTACAACTATGTACGAACTACAGTCGTGGACTGGCACCTACAGTGTATGTAAAACGGCGTACGCTCATATACTACAGTCAACTTCTTGGACTGGCGCCTACAGTGTAGGCAATACAGTCTACACCTTGTACGTACTACAGTCAATACGTTCGTGGACGGGCACCTAGAGTGTAGGAAAAACGGCGTACTCTCATTTACTACAGTCAATAACTTCTTGGACTGGCGCCTACAGTGTAGACAATACAGTCTACACCTTGTACGTACTACAGTCAATACGTTCGCGGACTGGCAGCTAAAGTGTAGGCAAAACGGCGTACACTAATGTACTACAGTCAATAACTTCTTGGTCTGGTGCCTACAGTGTAGGCAACACAGTCTATACCTGTGTACGAACTATAGTCAATACGTTCGTGGACTGGCGCCTGCAGCGTAGGCAACACGGCGTACACTTATGTATCACAGTCAGTAAATTCTTGGACTGGCGCCTACAGTGTAGGCAATGCAGTGTACACCTATGCACGTACTACAGTCAATAACGTATTTGACTGGCGCTTACAGTAGGCAACACGGCGTACACTCATGTACTAAAGTGAGAACTTTCTTGGACTGCCGCCTACAGTGTAGGCAACACAGTGTACACCTATGTACGTACTGCAGTCAATAACTTCTCGGTCTGGCGCCTACAGTGTAGGCAACGCAATTTACACCTGTGTATGTACTACAGTCAATATGTTCGTGGACTGGTGCTAACAGTTCAAGGATCACATAGTTTTCGACCTGTCTTTTCGTGTCTTTTTCCCATCGTGGTGATCCGGGCGATTTCTACTTAACCATCTCGAACGTTTCGCTAATGGATATACTAATTTTTGACAGAACTAAAATTTCCCCGAGTCCAACAAGCGCAGTGTTGCCAAATCCTTCGAATTTTCGGAAAATCTTCCGATTAAAAAATACGAAATTTGATGGAAATCTTCCGATTTTTCCGTCCTCATTTTATAGACTCAAACTGCCAGGCAGAAGTATTTTACAAGCGTTTGACTTCCATTCCACTGATATCAGTTATAAGAGTTAGTGATGGCATGCTGATATAATAATCATCTCAGCGAATAAATAGATAAATCAAAAAGCTGAAGTTGTCAGGAAAAGCATTGTTTTGTTTTTAAACAATACGATACCATCGAATCCCCAAATGTTCTCAAACCATTCTGCGTGTTATGACAGCATTTTAAATAATGGTTTTCGTTGGATTTAGTTTAATTCAAAATATTAACGAAGTATTTGCTTTGGAACTTGAAGGAAAGTGGGTTGTCCTATGATGACCAGGCATTATTTTCCGACGTGGACCAGTCAAAACAAAGTGGTGTAAGTCACTTGTGTATTGTTAGCTGTAAGATTTAACAGTTCTCTTTGAACAAGACAGCTGTGTAAATTCACTACCAAGTATTCATTTATGAGAATTAACGTCTATGTCCTCAATACCAACAGCAATATACTGCACACAAGACTTATCTTGTTGCGGCCACTGTTATTATCAATATTCGGAATATTAAGAAGATAACTCAACTTATTTGGTTTTTATCGGTTACTGTTTTGTATTCTTCAATAATCTGGAAATATACTTTAACTTTCGCTATTTCTTCAGTATTATGACGAAATGACTTATCTTGTTGCTGAAAAAAAAATACTGCCTTATCTGGTTTTTCCAGGGATGACAATGACTTCTTTAACTTATCAATTGTACGGATGTTTCGCCTGTAAACAATCTCAAACGACCGTCAACAGAGGTGGGATATCAATACATGACCTACCACATAACTCCTACGAGCAATATAAGAGTAAAATCCTGGTACGTTCTTTCTACATCTGACAAAAATCACATCTATGAAGAAAAGGGAAGGGGAGCAGGGCGATGACGTAGGTTGTTAGGCCACTTTCAACAACAATCATAGTCATCATGAGAAAGAAGAAAGATCCTCAGATGAATGGCGGAAATTAATTCAGCCCTATCGCTGAAAGTTAATTGTAAGATCAATAAAATAATAAAAATATTCTGAAATGTCCGGGCACTGTCTTTCGATTTATTGCTTTTTAATTCTGGGAACATTGAAGGAGCATATGCCAGCTCGTTCCTGTGTTGAAGTAGCTTTCACCAGTCATGAGCAGCCTCGTGACAAGGTATGCTGGCCGTCAGTAGTCAACTTGGGATGTCCGTACAACATTATAGTAAGCGACAAGGTGTGCTGGTCGTCCGTAGTGCATCTGGGATGTCCGTCCAACATTATAGTAAGGGACAAGGTGTGATAGCCATCAGTAGTTCAACTGGGATATCCCTCCACTATTATATAAGTGACAAGGTGTGCTGGTCGTCCGTAGTGCATATGGGATGTCCGTACAACATTATAGTAAGGGACAAGGTGTGCTGGCCGTTTCTTGAAGCAGGTCTTGGCAACGAGATAGTGCGCCTTTGCACAGTCATAGATACGGCAGCCAAAGCCTTGTCCACCATGGCGCTGGTCGATGGTACGTACCACTGAGGCTCACTCACATGCACATGGACGCTATTCCTTCTAGTTGTCTGAGCAACCTGAGTGGGGTGCATAGAAAGACACTACGTGAACGAGTCATTTTAATGGAGATCGACGAAGCAGCAAAGTTCGACCACACTGGCTCAGGAATCAGAAAACTGTATTTTATCATTCCTTAAACTGAGCAGATATGCATTATATTTGCATTTAACTTACATATTACAGGATTATCATCCCAATTACAGCACCATTCTTTGTGATACAAAGTAAAATTACAAATACTTGTACTTAACATTACGTAGCCTAATGTAATGATAATGAATGTGATCAAACTTGGCGTTACAATACATTGTTCCAGAATAGCTTAATGTGAGCTACGTAAGATGAATATTGATACTTGGGTAGTAAAACAACTAACGATGGTAGAAGTAAGGAAGACACAAAATGCAGACTAGCACAAGCAAAGAAAGTCTTTCTTAGGAAGGGAAATTTGCTCACTTGGAAGAATTATAGAGAAATTAGAAAGATGTTTCTGAAGAGTTTCGTAAGTAGGTTGACACTGTATGAAAGTGAAACATGGACGATAACCACCTCAGAAAGAAAGACGATAGAAACTTTTGAAATGTAGTGTTACAGAAGGATGCTCAAGATAAGATGCATAGATCGAATCACGAATTAAGAGGTGCTGAATAGAATTGGTGAGAGGAGATCTATCTGGCTAAATTTGACCAGAAGACGAGATAGATTTATAGGACACGTCTTAAGACACCCAAGACTTGTTCTGTTGGTTTTTGACGGAAGTGTATGTGGTGATAACGTTAGGGGTAGACCAAGGTATGAATATAATACGCAGGTTAGAGCAGATGTACGATGCAGCAGTTGCATAGAAATTAAAAATTTAGCACATAATAGGGTGGCGTGGAGCGCTGCATCAAATCAGTCTATGAACTGATGAATCAAACCACTACAACAACAACAAGCATAATGTTGTGCTTATTCGTATCTGTCAATGGTAGCCGTGAATTCTTTTGAACACATTGTCATGTTTATACTGAAATCAACGAGAATTATTTTTCTGAGATATAATGTCTGGAACGTGGTGAATTTTAGTGAACAGATTTTCAAACATTTAAATTCACATTTGTAAATTCGATCTTGAATTTGAGTGTGGGTTATGAAAATTCAACAGGGGAATGGAACTTAGGACTGTCATGTTTGCGAATTTATTGTGCTTTAAACGTACTTTTTCCCCATCTTCCTGGCTTCGATCTTTTAAACTCTGCATTTCTAAAATTAAGCGGACGCTTTTTTTATGAAACCATATGAGTCGCCCTTTTATAAAGCGGGACAAATGGCCAAAATAAAAGAAATAAGAAGAGTTGTTTGTACTACCAGCCACAGTTTCATTCTGACTATCAAGGGGATTGTTTTCCAGGAAGAAAATTCGGCTAAAAGCCCTTTAAATGCGTTTTTAAAAATGCATGTGGCTGCGAAGTGGGTGCTGGCTCAGGGTGCAAAACAGGCTTCATTCGCTTTTAAACGTTGACCACAGAAAAGGTGTGCGGGTATAAAATGGGGCATGAAGTAGTCGAGGTCCTCCTTTCAGGAAATTAAATGAGAACGTTGCGATTGTAGTTGTCGTGTCTTGAGCAGGGAGAGCCTTTGAATGTACAAAGCCCGAAACTCTTATCAGAAGAGACAAAGATATCATTCCTGATCTGATTTAGAACGGGTCAACTGAAGCCATCTAAAATAAAGGACATCAAAAAGCTCCTGAAAAAGCGCTTTGGGGAACCACGGCCTCAATTGGAGAACTTAGATTTCTTGAATTAAATGTTTCCACAGCAAGAAAGCTTGCAGTTAGGCGCAGTGAGGGAAACGACGCTGAAGATGTTAATTTTTAATTTATGGATGAAAAATATACTGAAAATGTTTTTGAGGCTACTTCTATTTGTAAACAGTTTAATTATTTTTTATTGATTTTCCGACTTTGTCTTCCTGTATATTTTATCAGTGTTTAGTTAAGATAATTTTTCCTGCGAGCGATGTTCGTTACTGATGTTTGTTTTGCGGAATTATTGTGCAATCCTAAAGTGACTCTTATTTTAACACGGGAACTTGTGTATACCATGTGCATCCGACTGTCTCAGTATAACACGAAAGGAGATATAAAAAGTCTCAGTAATAACATTCTATTTTAAAACAAAATTATTTGGTCATTACATTTTCCTCATATTAGTTGCTTCCCGACCTACTGGAACGTTCCTGGCACGGCCGGTTTCGCAGTCGATTTCGCACCCATTATGGCCACCCAGGCAAGGAGCCTCCGTGGCTCAGACGGTAGCGCATCGGCCTCTCACCGCTGGATACCGTGGTTCAAATCCCGGTCACTCCATGTGAGATTTGTGCTGGACAAAGCGGAGGCGGGACAGGTTTTTCTCCGGGTACTCCGGTTTTCCCTGTCACATTTCATTCCAGCAACACTCTCCATTCTCTCATTTCACAGCATCTATCAGTCATTAATAAATCACTTTGGGAGTGGCGACCCCATCGTACTAATAGCCTATATCTGCTTCATTAATCACATCCCTGACCCGGTCATTGACTGGAAAACAGGTTGTAGGTTTTCATTTCATTTTCATATGGCCACCCAGGCGTTTGCAAAACGGGATAACTCTATTCTTCGGCTGCAAAACGGGCTAAATGCGAATTTCAAATAAAAATATTAAGCTAGTCTATGACCAGAGAGTTCACCGCTTCAACTATTTAAACCACTTATTTGTTAGGTATTGTCTTTAAAAAATAACGATTTCAGATTAGCTCTGATAGAAGAAATCCAGTTTTTTCTCATTTGGCTACCAGCATGCTGTTAAATAGAGTTGGCCTAGTTTGCAAATGGGCAACTCATGTGTCGATCTTCTTTAACGTAAATGCGTCAAGCTGATAAATGTTTTTGCACCTAGGGGCCCACATCACGGCCTTGTATTTCTAGTTTTCGCCAAACCAAGGTGTTGTACATGTTAATGCATGATTTATTTCTTGTCATAAATCCTAAAATTCTACAAGTTTCAGCGACCACGTTCTGTGCCTGCGGAGTGAAAGTACGAGGTCTTTCCATTCTCTCGTATTTACAACCTATGAAGGACGATAGAGCATCCATGTCTGAGACTGGACTCGAACCAGCAGCGAACTAAGCCCACAATTTACCACCGAAACTTATGTCAGTCCCTCTGTCAGTTCATGGCCATTTATAGGACTTGTTTCTTAAACCAGCACGTGATCTACTTACCCCATGTCTCACGCACCTTTGAATGCCAACCGACTTCTCCTGGAACTCCACACGGTAATCTTGAATGTAGTCGGCGAGTGCTGACCTGGTGAGACCAAGTTGGCGCCTTCAATCCCCGCTCAGTTCGGTGGTTTTTGACGGTGTTCGGTACATACACCAGTACGCGAAAGCAATCGTGTGGGACGAAATTTCGGCACCTTGGACTCCAAAAGCCATAAAACTAGGTATTGTGACACATTGATTCATGTCGCTTCGGCCAACTAAGGACCAAGTCATCTCCTTCCCCGGGCTTTAACATTGCCCGGTACTCCCCGATTCATTGCCGGTGTTGTTACTGCTTCAGTCCACGCCTTCCCTGTTTTCAACTTCGGATTTTATTGGAGACTCTTCTCGTCTTGAAGTTTCTTGTTAAGTGGGTTGCGCTCCAGTATATCATCATGTGTGAAAGCAATCCTTTTCTTCCGCTTGGATTCGATTACCTTTTCTACGTGCAAATGGAGCTCGTGGTTCTTATATATTCACCTTTGCGTTTGACGGGGCCCAAGATTTTCCTAAAAATCTCAAGTTTCTCATAAGGCCTTTTTTGTTCATTGTATTGAGGGCCTCCCGACGAATGACTGTGCGGTAATGAGTGGACTTGGCGTTCTAAGCTATTGATCTTTAGATGTATGCAGCCTTGCTTAGATGATATGCTATTTTTATTTTATTCATGCGTGTATTACTATTGTTATCATTATCATTATTCCGGGGATATACGTGGTCAGCAGAGATAAGGAAGCGTGTGCGGTGAATAGTTGGACAGTGCACAGATTAGAGTACAAGTTGCCCTAATAAGATTCGAGAAATTTAGTTTCTTTTCCTTCTGATTACAACAAACAACCCTCAACAAAAGAGCATAGGTGCTCAAAAAAGGACAGCATTAATACTACTGGAGAGCGTCAGCTCTGAACAAACGACGAAGAGCTCATAAGCTATGAAGCAGATACAATAATCAAGGAAGGAACCCCCATTTTTCTCTAACGTACTATATACGACCGCTCGGTGACACATACTACCAAATTTGGACATTTTGAGCAATATAAATTTGCCTGCGAAAATATTATACTGACACAGATTATTTTATGTCAAGGTTACCCACAGCAGACAAGTTCGTGAAGAGACTATGACGCATACTACCCGGCCGCGAAAATATAAGAGAAGGAAACTGTAAATAAAGGCCGGAACCCAAAAAATCGAATGGAAAGGAAAATCAAGCACTCCAAAATATTCAAGATAGAAAAACCTAAGCGGGCTTAAGGCCCAAAGAAACAAAGGATAATATCATGCTACCGGTGACTAAAAGGGAAAACATTTAGGACCGAGAACAAAATTTAAATTTAGAAGGTAAGAAATTTTAGTCACCCAACTTGAATAGAAGGGGAGGAATCTGAGGGTAACTACTCGTGTCCCCTTGTATTCAAGTAACTTCGCAGTAGGGAATAAAATTAAAGTTCGAAGACTGTGGTGAAACCTTACATTACTACCAAAGGAAAGGCCTATTGCATGCTAAATGAAAAACCACTGAAGCCTTCCCCACAATTTACTCGCAGGAACAGTCATTTTATTTTATTCTGCCACATCTTGTCAGTTTGAAACTCCTCCGCCTTCTTAGCTCCCGAGGGAGCTTCTCTCAATCCTTTCTCACGATGTAAACACTACTGTACTAGCCAGATAAGTCCACGAGCTCAGGTATCGCTCCTATTATAAAGGGAGAATGGGAGAAACATGTGGATTTTAACAATCCATGGACATTATTGGACAACCACAAGTTATTTTGGTAAATAATTTAACATTCCAGCTTGTGATAGGCTGATAGAATTAGAAGAGGCGTCAAAGATAGTATTGACACTATTATTATTATTATTATTATTATTATTATTATTATTATTATTATTATTATTATTATTATTATTATTATTATTATTATTATTATTATTATTATTATTATTTCTATGAAGTCGATAATAGGGAACTTTATGTCTTTGCAGTGTACAGAACGGCTAAGGGTAGCGCTGATGCTAATTCAGAATTATTTGAGAAGATAATCAGCTATGAGAGAAATGATGGTGAAAGGAATGTGATTGTAGCGGGTGATCTCAATTTACCAAATGTCAATTGCGAAGGTAATGCGAAAGACAGGAAGAATGACCAACAAATGAAAAATAAGTTAATATGGGAAGGGCAGCTGATACAGAAAGGGATGGAACGAACTAGAGGGAAGAATAACTTGGATGTGGTGCTGGTAAAACCAGATGAGCTCTATAGAGAAACTGAAGTAATAGATGGTATTAGTGATCACGAAGCTGTTTTTGTCGTAGTTAAAAATGAACGTGATAGAAGGGAAGGTACTGACATGAGGACCATTTGGCAGTACCATATGGCTGATAAAACAGGCATTAGGGAGTTTAAAAAAGTAAATATGATCGGTGGAAAACGGTATTTAAAAATGTAGACAAACTATGGGATGGGTTTAAAGCAATTGTTGCGGAATGTGAAAACAGGTTTGTACATTTAAAGGTGGTAAGGAATGGTAAAGATCAACTATTTTATAAGAGGAAAGTAAAGAGAGTAAGAAGGCAGTGCTGGTTGGAAAGAAAGAGAGTTAGAAATGGCTGTGGAAGTAAGGAGAAATTGAAGGAAATTTAATCTAACAAACAAGGTAGATAAAGATAATATGACGTCAAGCACAATTGGCAATCATACAAATTTTAGTGAAAAATGGAAGAGTATGTATAGGTAATTTAAGACAGAAAAAGGTTCCAAGAAGGATATTCCACGAATCATTAATGAACAAGGGGAGTGTATATGCGATGATCTTCAAAAGGCAGAAGTATTCAGTCAGCAGTATGTAAAGATTGTTGGTTACAAGGATAATATCGAGATAGAGGAGGTGACTAATACTAAAGAAGTATTAAAATTTACCTATGATAACAATGACATTTACAGTAAGATACAAAGTTGAAAACTAGAAAAGCAGCTGGAATTGATAAAGTTTCGGTCATATACTAAAGGCAATGGGTTGGGATATTGTGCCATATATGGTGTACTTATTTGATTATTTTTTGCTTGAAGGAGCTATACCATATGAATGGAGAGTTTCTATAGAAGCCGCTGAGTATAAAGGAAAGGCTGATTGACCTAAAGCTGAAAATTGCAGGTTAGTCAGTTTGACATGCATTGCATGTAAGCTGTTGGAAAGCATTCTTTCTGATTATATTAGACATGTTTGAGAAATTAATAACTGGTTCGTAAGAATGCAGTCCGGGTTTAAGAAAGGTTATTCCACTGAAGCACAACATGTAGGATTCCAACAAGATAGAGCAGATATCCTGGACTCAGGTGGTCAACCGCACCATATCATTTTATGGTACGTTTACTTTTTCTGATGTCTTCACGTTCCTAGCGAACTCTTGTATCTTATCTATGAACTATTAATCTTTCCCATCATGTGTAGTTACTATGTAATCTTTCCCTATTCCGGCAGATGGCATTTCATAGGATAGGATAGGTCAAAGCATTTCTTTTCTGCCCCGTCTTGTTGGATTATCTTTCTGGTTGGTGGTGGGGAGATATTTTTGACTTGAGAAGATGGAAGGACTGGATTTCCAAGTCGCCTTTTGACATATAAACGATATTTTAAGAAATTCAAGATGTCTTCGTACACATCTCGACCTTTAGAGAATGTTAATTGCTTATATAATCGACGTATTTATTTTTCTTTAATCTTTTTTAGTTGGGTTAGAAAGGCTTCCCTCATTACGTGTTTTTTCTAATTTATTCGTTTGTTAACCTTGATTTTCTTTTACTGATCCAATATGTTTATTTTGTGAATTGAAGGTAACACGGATTCATGTGTGTGTATGTGATCGTTCGCTGTGTGCCGGCAGAGACATTTTTCTCAGGTCGCTTCATTAACATTCCGCTCGAACTCATGTTGTATTATTTTATCGCGTGTTCTGTATAATTCATGTCCATTTAATAGACCTGGTATGAATTCAAGCTAACTACGCGATTTGCCTGCTTCTGTGTGTTTCGGTGTTGGAGACACTTCGTCTCTTTGATGGACCACTTTCTGGTTCATATTGTCTGAGCTCGAGAGCGGTTGTTTATTATGTGCTGTGCGTTGACGCTCTTATAGATCCCTTTATTTGAGACGACCTGACCCCTTGGTCTCTGTGTGAGCGTGGGTGGTTCTGACGCTTGATTCGTGTTACCATCTGTGCCTAATTTACTTATTTATTGCTCGTTTCACATTGCCGTCATTGGCTTTCCTTACCTATTTTCTAGTTTAATATGTTTTATTCCTTGAGGGTTGTCTTTCCATATTTTTGTTGTTTTGCGTGAAACCATGGTAACCGCCCCTTTTACCTTTTTTTCCTCTGGTTGAATTTTAAGAGCTTGGTACACCCTTCCCTCTTCTCCCATTTTATGCTCCTTTTACTTTATGTGATTGTATTCTCTGGGGACGTGATTTTATTGTTGGGAGTCTTCGTGTCTTGACTGAGGAATTAAATGAGAGTATGTTATGATGAGATGCTATTACTCTCTAAATTTATGACTGTCCTGACCTGACGTGCTACAAAGAAATGTTTTGTACCCACCTAAATTCATATTCTTCAACCAATTCAACGTCCTTTACAAAGGTAAGTGTGTGTGAGATACTATTATAATTGAGTCTGGTGTATTTTAATCACTGGCCACATATTATTGATATTACCTATTTGATTTTTGGCCCCCTTGTTTTACTTATACTATTTCCTTTTGATTTTTACTCCAAAATAAATTTATGTTCTTACCCTCATTACTGTTTTTTTTTGTTTCTTTGCGTCTCTTATATGCTTTTTTATCTGTAAGAGGCCCGAGTCCAGATCCTGGCAGCTTTCTTTTCGCTAGTTTTGACCGAATCCACTGCACTGGGTCTTCGTCGCGCTCTTAGTGTCAGTTCAGTGGTCAAATGGACTGACCGAGCTCGATAGCTGTAGTCGCTTAAGTGCGGCCAGTATCCAGTATTCGGGAGATAGTAGGTTCGAACCCCACTGCCGGCAGCCCTGAAAATGGTTTTCCCGTGGTTTCCCATTTTCACACCAGGCAAATGCTGGGGCTGTACCTTAATTAAGGCCACGGCCGCTTCCTTCCCACTCCTAGCCCTTCCGTGTCCCATCGTCGCCATAAAACCTATCTCTGTCGGTGCGACGTAAAGCAACCAGCAAATGGACTGTATCTGAAATTATCTGTCTAAGGCATTTGCTAGGGTGTATCACGGGATACTACTGGTAAGAATGAGTGCAATTGGACTAGACGAAATAGTGACTGAATGGGTGGCTATATTTCTAGAAAATTGAACTCAGAGAATTAGAATATGCGAAGCTTTTTCTGTCCCTGTAATAATTAAGAGGGGAATTCCTCAAGGTAGTATTATTGGACCTTTCTTTTTTCTTACATATATGTATTGAACCATTCTGTTCATGGTCGAAGAATATTGATTTTATCATAAATAATGGGAATTGCATGAGACCACCCTGAAAGCACTGTGGATAGCATTTTATTATGTAAGAGTATCTGAGTGTGCGCGTTTCGTGGGAACGTGGCATCCAAAACGAGATGAAGTTTCTAGAGTCTCATAAAAAATGTATTACCCAAGCGAAGCCTCTTCACCGTAGCGTCGGACGCACACCGCTTCTGGAATCTCGCGGGTATTTTTTACCTTGGAGGGAAGAGGAAATTAATTAATATTTTCCGCCACATGAGGAAGGCACAGGATTTGATACAAGAACTGCAACCAGGGTAAATTTCTGAAACTTTTGATAGGCGGCATGACTATAGTTGTAACCGTATATGATAATCGAGGTACTTGATACATATTGCGGGAAAAATTTCCATACGCGGGCGCGCGTAGTAGAGACCACCCACAACGAGCTTGGTAGCGGAAGACGTGAGCCTGATTATAAATACAACCGCCAGGCAGGCTAGACTCATTCATCGGGTGTACCGCTGCTACAAGAAGGTTGTCACGCTGCCACTCGGTGAAGAGAAGATCGTCTTTATCTACGAGCCGCGTACTCGAAGTTCAACCAAGTCCTGGGAAAATTTTCCCCTACATCACAACCGGACGAGACACTGCTCATCTGTTATGGTGGAGCGGTAACTGGAACTGAAGCGAACAAGCAGTCTTCACAGCATCAGGAGTCGACCCAGGGCCATAAGGAACGTCTACTCAGCACGACATCGGAGTGGCGATCATCCAATCATCAGAACGAGCTGCAGGAAATACCACCATCAGCCAGGATGTCTCCAGCCGTCAAACCACGCGTGCCACCAGCATCTAAAGACATCATGATGCAGTAATCTGAGACGTCCGCAGGGGAGCCGTTCCGATATGTTCATAGACAAAGGTCAGAGCTTTCCAATGTAATAAGCATACAGCACCATAACCGATTCAGACAGTAGAGAGGGTTGGCCTTCAGCCAACATGTAAATAAGTTAGGGTAAATAGTCGTGTATATAGTATCTATGCCCCAGGACTCGAACTCAGTTAGGATAGTATAAAATTTGCATGTTAGTAGTTTTCTTTGCTTTGTGGTTTTTCTTGTCTGCGGTATTGTCATGTTGCATATTTTACTTCACGTATTTCGAGTATCGGACCATGACGGTCTCAACGCTGTAACTAAGACATGCAGTTATATATATTTCCCAGGGCATGTGTCATGTTTCAACGTAAAAACTTGTGGTATAATATTTCGCGTTTAAGCTCTTCAATAATCCCTTAAACCCACTCGGGTTGCTATATCAAGTAGAGCGAGTCAGATCCTTAGAGGCCTATGAGAATTGAGAATTAAGCTGATTGTGCTCGAAGAAGTAAAGGAGGCCCTATCGCGTAATAATAGAAGTATGTTTCTGTGAGAGGTGAGCACCTCGGAGAAGGCCAGATAATGAATGTGGTGTTGATAGCGCCATGAATAATTGATATAAGCCTGTTGTAGGTATCAGCGATACGATGTTGAGTTGGTAATGTAATGAGTATTATGGCCTGTAGCCGGTATATTATAATTATAGCGACAGGAGGGTCAGTTTCACTCGAGGAGGCTGAGAAGAAACTCCCACGTATGTGTTTACACTCCATCAGCTGTGGGTTGTATTTAGCCGAGGGGATGGCCACTTACTTGTCAAGAGCCCGCAGTGTGAGGGGCGAAGGGTGTAGTGTGTGACGTCATGACACGGAAGTCTGAAGGTTAATGCTGGGAGGTGTCTGTCAAATATAGTGGAGAACAACGACCTTTATATTACGGTCCCAGTAGAGGTAGTGGGTTTCAGTTTATAAATGTCACTCATTGAGACCAGCACCTAGTTTAATATATCGGCAGGACAGAATTTTGTTTATATGATATAAGTGTGTTGCTCTTAGAAGGTCTAGGGATCGATTCCTCGACGAAGCTGTGTAAATAGCATGTTTGTTGGATATCTGTAGGATTCTTTAGAGCACTGAGGCATAGATCTGTGTAGATAGAAGGAAGTGAGTAGGAAACGTGACTTGCCTAGTGGGCAGATTCGTATTCTAATATTCATTTATTTACATAATGTTTTATGTTTGTTGCAGCCCTGGAAGTTGTCTGACGATGAGGCTTCCTCTGGCTCGAATATATATATCACCACAAACAACGTCCTCCGGTTAACGTCTATGAATTATATGCATCATATCCCTAATATTTGCCTTGGACATTTGTAAATTTATAATTAACAGATTATTATGTAATAAACCAGAGTGTTAAGATTGAATGAAGCAAAATTTTGAGTTATTTTAGTTATCGTTGTCCACACCTTGCATTCTTTCATTGGTATCCTCTTTATTTAAATGTATTTTGGTACCCTGTTTTATACCCGTAACCCCTGATTCATGCTGACATTCCGGAGCTGTGGAGGGGATACTCTTTGCAAGGTAAGCTATGTGCCATGGATATTCATGTTGGGTGGATGTATTGTACACTATGATGCACTTAGTTCGATCTCGGCTGTAGCCTGACTGCAACTAAGTCTTTATAGGACACAGTATTGATACGAGTAAAGAAGTGGAACCAGACATAAGGCTTTTTGTAGATAATGCTATTCTCTATCTATATATATAAAACTAGCAAGATACCCGTGCTTCGCTACGGTATTATACTGAAATTTATAATTGAATGGATATAGATTTTATATATAATCCGTCAAAATTCAAGATCTGACTCGTTTTCTGAGAGATTACGGCAAGTTCCCTCCCATTTTTCAATATTTCTTTTCAGCAATCGATTTCGTACTTCCCGGGCTAGGACCACGTATTCCACCCGGTCAGTTCGGTCCCTAAATGTTTGCCATCTTTACCTATAAGCATTTTTAATATGGATCAAATTCTTGAGGAGATTCGGCGTAGTGTCTTCTTGGGTGCCTTGGAGTACTGAACCCGCGGCCGGACTGCATTTGTATTCATTACCCATCCAGACTCGTTTCCAGCGCGGTTCGCACATTTGACGACGGTCCAGAATATTATTATTATTATTATTATTATTATTGTTGTTATTATTATTATGATTATTATGATTATTATTATTATAGATGTTCTGGACGCCTCAGCAAGATGCATGACCGCTAATTGGCGGTAAATTCCATCTGCTGCCATTGTCATTTTTGACATTGTGACCAGCACCATTGTCGCGCGTAGGCAAGTACGCGGAATTTCTGGCGATACGAATGACATACTTCCGTGCATTATTGACCTTATTATAGAGGTGAACAATTGGACAATCAATCTCATTCCTATCGTTTATTTCAAATGTTTTTAATTTTTATTGCCAGGAGAATCTACCGTAATCTAAGAACGTTCTCCCAAGGAAAATATTTTTTTTGGTAGTTGCTTTACGTCGCACCGACACAGATATGTGCTATGGCGACGATGGGACGGGAAAGGGCTAGGAGTTGGAAGGAAGCGGCAGTGGCCTTAATTAAGGTACAGCCCCAGCATTTGCTTGGTGTGAAAATGGGAAACCACGGAAAACCATTTTCAGGGCTGCCGACAGTGGGGTTCGAACCTACTATCTCCCAAATACCAAGGAATAGATGGCTCTTGAAAACGAACCCAGGAAAGATTAAAAATGATCGGCTTATGATCAGAATAAGTACATCGAAAATCCACAGCCTGTTTCCAGTCATTCGACAGGGTCAGGAATGGAATGAATAAACAGTAAAATCAATTGCTCTAACCTCCTTTTACACCCCACCGTCGTTAGTTTCATTCCCCCCCCCCGCAACTTTATGTTTAAAAGAGAGTCCAAACTCCAATTTTCACGTCTATAACCTTCAGTTTTGAGATATAAGTATCCCCATAAAAATAATTCACTTTTTTCACATCTTTCACACTCCCCCCCCCCCCTAAGTGAATTTTCCTGCAACAAACTCGTTTCTTTAATAGTAAAGGATCTTCTAAATACCAATTATCACGACTCTAACCTCTTCAGTTTTTGATTTATGTGTCCTCATGAAAGGAATTCAACTCCTTTTCACTCCCGACCCCCAAGATTATCCCCCCCAAAACCCGTTTTTCTTTGATTTTAAAGGTGATCCAAATACCAATTTTCACGCCTGTAACAAATATAGTTTTTATTAGATGTAAGTATTCTCATACAATTAAGTCAATTAATTTTTCAATTATTTCACACCCCCACTCATTGGATTTTCCGAGAATACGCGTTTCTTTACTTTTTAAAGCAGATTCCAAATATCAAATTTCAAGTCTGTAACATCTTCATTTTTGAGATACCAGTAGCCTAATTAAAAGAAATCAACACTATCTCCAGTCAATTTTACCCCCCTCCACCCAAGTGGTATTTCCGAAAACTAAAAATACACGTTTCTTTATTTTTAATAAGATAAAAAATACAATTTTTCACTTCTGTTACATGTTAACGTTTTTGAGATATACTGTAGAAATTCTCATTTTAAAATTTCACCACTTTTAGTTCCCCTTAAGTGGAGTTTCCAAAAACAAATCACCTATGTTTCTTTACATTTACAAGAGATTCCAAATACACACTTTTTACGTCTGCAATATTTTACGTTTCTCAGATGTTCTGTAGATATAGTCTTTCAAAAAATTCACCCCAATTTGTCACTCCTGTTTAACCGCCATTAATTGGATTTTCCAAAAGCAAAAAAATACGTGTTTCTTTGTTTTTAAAGGAGATCCCATATACAAATTTTCAGTTCTGTAATATCTTCAGTTTCTGAGATATCACTTCTGGCACATGTATCCTCATTAAAGGCATTCAACCAAATTATTCACCATTTTAAACCCCTCCTATTGGGATTTACAGAAAACAAAAAATTACGTTTTCCTTCATTTTTAAGGGAGATTCTAAATACGAATTTTTACATCTGTAAACTTTTAAAGTTTTAAGATGTAGACACACTTATTTTAAAAATTCACCCCCCTTTTCACCCCCCATTATTTGGATTTTCCAAAAACGAAAAAATACCTGCTTCTTTAGTTTTAAAGTAGATCCCAAATACCAATTTTCAGTTCTGTAATATCTCCAGGTTCTGAAATATAAGTAGCCTCATTAAAGGCAATCAACCTTTTTTTCACCCTATTCCACCCTACCTATTGGGATTTTCCGAAAACAAAAATTACATGTTTCTTTATTTTTAAAGGAGATTCTAAATACCAATTTTTAAATCTATAAACTTTAAAAGTTTTGAGATATAGATACACTCATTTTAAAAATTCGCCCCCTTTCCACCCCCCTATTAATTAGATTTTCCGAAACCAAAAAATACGTGTTTCTTTATTTTTAAAGGAGATCCCAAACACCAGTTTTCAGGTCTGTAATATCTTCAGGTTCTGAAATATAAGTAGCTACATTAAAGGCATTCAACCCGTTTTTCACCTTTTTCCACCCTTCCTATTGGGATTTTCCGAAAACAAAAAAAATATATGTTTCTTTATTTTTAAAGGAGATTCTAAATACCATTTTTTACATCTATAAGCTTTAAAAGTTTTGAGACATAGATACACTCATTTTAAAATTTAACCCCCTTTTCAGCCCCACCATGAATTGTATTTTCATAAAACAAAAAATACGTGTTTCTTTATTTTTAAAGGAGATCCCAAACACCAATTTTCAGGTCTGTAATATCTTAAGTTCCTGAGATATAAGTATTCTCTTTAAAGGCACTCAACCACTTTTTCACCTCTTTTCACCCCTCCTATTGGGATTTTCCGAAAACAAAGAAATACGTGCTTCTTTATTTTTAATGAAGATTCTAAATACCAATTTTTACATCAGTAAACTTTAAAAGTTTTGAGATATAGATGCACTCATTTCAAAAATTCACCCCCCTTTTCACCCTCCCATTAATTGGATTTTTCAAAAACAAAAAATACTTTCTTCTTTATTTTTAAAAGCGAACAAAAGTTCCAATTTTCAGGTCTGTAATGTCTGCGGTTTCTGAGATATAAGTACCGGTATCCTGATTAAAAGGCATTCAACCCCTTTTTCACCCTCTTTCACCCATCCTATTGGGATTTTCTGAAAATAAAAAAATATGGGTTTCCTTATTTTTAAAGAAGATTCTAAATACCAATTTTCACATCTGTAAACTTTTAAAGTTTTGAGATACACATACACTCATTTTAAAATTTCACACCTCCTTTTCGCCCCCTTAGCGACGGAATATTCAAAAATCCTCTCTTAGCGAGCACCTACATCTTAATATGAATATATCCTCAAAATTTCATTCCTTTATGCCAGTAGTTTTGGCTCGGCGATGATGAATCAGTCAGTCAGTCAGTCAGTCAGTCAGGACAAGTTACTTTATATATATAGATAACTTGTCCTGACTGACTGACTGACTGACTGACTGACTGACTGACTGACTGACTGACTGACTGATTCATCATCGCCGAGCCAAAACTACTGGACATAGAGAAATGAAATTTTGGGGATACATTCTTATTAACATGTAGGTGCTCGCTAAGGGAGGATTTTTGGATATTCCGTCGCTAACGGGGTGGAAAGGGGGTAAATTTTCAAAGTGAGAATATCTGTATCTCAAAAACTTAAAGGTTTAGAGTAATAAAAAGTGATATTTGGTATCTCCATTAAAAATAAAGAAACACGTATTTTTTGTTTTCGGAAAATCCCACGAGGGGGTGAAAAGGGGGAAAAGGGGTTGAACACCTTTTATGAGAAGACTTATATCTCAAGAACTGAATATGTTATAGTCAGAAAAATTTAAATTTGGAACCTCCTTTAAAAATAAGGGAACACGTATTTTTTTGGAAAATCCAAATAATGGGGTGAAAAGGGAGGGTGAATTTTTAAAATGAGTGAATCTATATCTCGAAACTGTAAAAGTTTTCAGACGTAGAAATTGGTATTTAGAACCTCCTTTAAAAATAAAGAAACACGTATTTTTTTGTTTTCGGAAAATCCCAATAGGAGGGGTGAAAAATAGTAAAAAATGGGTCGAATGCCTTTAAAGAGGATACTTATATCTCAGAAACTGAAGATGTTACAGGCCTGAAAATCGGTATTTGGGATCTCCTTTATAAATAAAGAAACATGCATTTTTTTGTTTTTGGAAAATCCAAATAGTGGAGGGTTGAAAGGGGGGCGAATCTTTAAAATGAGTGTATCTATATCTCAAAACTTTCAAACTTTACAGATATAAAAATTGGTACTTAGAATCTACTTTCAAAATAAAGAAACATGTATTTTTTATTTTCGGAAAATCCCAATATGAGGGGTGAAAAGGGGTGAAAAATGGTTGAATGCCTTTAATAAGGATCCTTATATCTCAGAAACTGAAGATGTTACAGACCTGAAAATCGGTATTTGGGATCTCCTTTATAAATAAAGAAACATGTACTTTTTGTTTTTAGAAAATCCAAATAGTGGGGGTTGAAAGGGGGGATGGATTTTAAAAGTGAGTGTATATATATCTCAAAACTTCAAAAGTTTGCAGATGTAAAAATTGATATTTAGAATCTCTTTTAAAAATAAAAGAACACGTATTTTTTTTTGTTTTCTGTAAATCCCAATAGGAGGGATGAAAAGTGTGAATAAGGGGTTGAATGTCTTTAATGAGGATACTTATATCTCAGAAACTGAAGATATTACAGACCAGTCAGTTAGTATATGGAATCTCCTTTAAAAATACAGAAACATTAATTTTTGTTGTTTTTGGAAAATCTAATTAATGGGGGTTAAACAGGAGTGACAAATTGGGGTGAATTCTTAGAAAGACTATATCTCAGGAACGTAAAATGTTACAGACTGGTATTTGGAATCTCCTGTTAAAGTAAAGAAATAGGTATTCTCGGAAAATCCAAGCAAGGGAGGGGTGTTGAAAAATTGAAAAATTAATTGAATTAATTGTATGAGGATACTTACATCTAATAAAAACTAAAGTTGTTACAGACGTGAAAATTAGTATTTAGATCTTCTTTAAAAATAAAACGACCTGTTTTGGGGAGCAGGGGGCGGGGATTCATCTTTGGGGGCGGGTGTGATAAGGAGTTGAATTCGTTTCATGAGGACACATATCTCAAAAACTGAAGATAATCGGTATTTAGAAGATCCTTTACTATTAAAGAAACACATATTTTTTGCCGGTAAATGCACTTAAGGGGGGGAGGGGAGACGGAAAGTAAGTGAAAAAAGTGAATTATTTTTATGGGAATACTTATATATCAAAACTGAAGGTAACACACGTGAACATTGGTATTTGGAATCTCCTTTAAACATAAAGAAACACGCATTCTTTATTTGGTGGAGGTGGTGGTGGTGGTGGTGGTGGTCGTGGGGTAAATCAACTTAACCGCGTGGGGTGAAAACGGGGTGACACCAATTGATTTTACAGTTCCTAATGTACTTATAAGGAGCCTCCGTGGCTCAGGCGGTAGCGCGCTGGCCTCTCACCGCTGGGT
The DNA here is from genome assembly GCF_040414725.1 of Anabrus simplex. Classification (NCBI taxonomy): domain Eukaryota; kingdom Metazoa; phylum Arthropoda; class Insecta; order Orthoptera; family Tettigoniidae; genus Anabrus; species Anabrus simplex. The sequence continues at coordinate 29,327,609 of NC_090272.1, read as the reverse complement.
TTCGTGGTTCAAATCCCGGTCACTCCATGTGAGATTTGTGCTGGACAAAGCGGAGGTGGGACAGGTTTTCCTCCGGATACTCCAGTTTTCCCCGTCATCATTCATTCCAGCAACACTCTCCAATATCATTTCATTTCATTTGTCATTCATTAATCATTGCCCCAGAAGAGTGCGACAGGCTTCGGTAGCAGGCACAATTCCTATCCTCACCGCTAGCTGGGAGCTTATTCATTCCATTCCTGACCCGGTTGAATGATCATAAACCGTTTTCAAGAGCCATCTTTTCCTTTGGAGAACCTTCTTAGATTACAGTAGATTCTTCTGGCATATAAATAAAAATTTGAAGACATTTGAAATAAACGATAGGTATAAGATTGACCGTGCAATTGTTCACCTCTATAATAAGGTCTATAATGCACGGAAGTATGTCATTCGTATCGCTAGAAGTCCTGCACACTTGCCTACGGGCGACAATGGTGCTGGTCATACTGTCATCAATGACAAAGACAGCAGATGTAATTTACCGCCAAGTAGAGGTCTTGCATCTTGCTGTGGGGTCAATAATAATAATAATAATAATAATAATAATAATAATAATAATAATAATAATAATAATAATAATAATAATAATAATGTTCTGGACCATCGTCAAAATGTGCGGACCGCGCTGGAAACGGGTCCTGGACGGGTAATGACTACGATTGCAGTCCGGCCGCCGGTTCAGTACTGCCAAGGCACCCAAGATGACACCACGCCGGATCTCCTCAAGGATTTGATCCACATTAAAATGGTTATAGGAAAAGATGGCAAAGATTTAGGGACCCAACTGACCGGGTGGAATACCTGGATGTAGCTCGGGAAGTACGAAATCGATTGCTGGAAAAAAGATTGAAAAATGGGAGGAACGTTGCCGTAATCTCTCAGAAAACGAGTCAGATAGCGAATTTTGGTGGAATCTCTCAGAAAACGCGTCAGATCGCGAATATCACCGGGTTGTATATAAAACGATAAGCATTCAATTATAAATTTCAGTATAATACCGTAGCGAAGCACGGGTATCTTGCTAGTAGAGTAATAAATACGTTAAAAGATTGTGATCAACTGCAATATGACCTTGATAATGTTGTGAGATGGACAGTTGGCAATGGTATGATGATAAACGGGGTTAAAAGTCAGTTTGTGAGTTTCACAGATAGGAAAATCCCTCTCAGTTTTAATTACTGCGTTGATGGGGTGAGAGTTCCTTTTGGGGATCACTGTAGGTATCTGGGTGTTAATATAAGGAAAGATCTTCATTGGGGTAATCACATAAATATGACTGTAAATAAAGGGTACAGGTTATGAGGGTATTTAGAGGTTGTAGTAAGGATGTAAAGGAGAGGGCATGTAAGTATTATTTTGGGCGCTAAATCTAATAAGTTTCCAGTAACGGTGTGTTAGTTAGGAAGTGGCCGTGTTCTTTGAGATACAGTCTCAGGTGAAATTCAAGGCTGGCGATGGTGAGGTTCGAACCCCTTACTTTCCAGGTGTAAGTCAGCGCGCTGATCACGCTTTCTTCCTAAATGCTATTAGACTGTTTTACCATCGCGCTTATCCAGAGTGAAGAGTATCCCTCAGCTATAATGAGTGAGAGACTTCTTCTGTACACTGCTCCAGGAAATTAGATTTTCACGCGATAATATGTACAAGCCCTGAGCCATGCCTGACCGCTAATGTATAGTAATGAGGTGAAGTATTAAGACTACTTCCTGATATGTCGATAAATCTGAACCTCGTTGCCCCCCAAGGTTTGGGTAACACGAGACTTAGATGGTGTTTAGTGGTGCTTGATACCGTTCACAACTTGTTATTCTGACACATAGCATTGATTGCGCTATAAAACCGATCTCCTCTGTGCTCTTCAGATGGAGTGTGTTAAGTGTAGTAGGTGTCTTATGAGAGGTGATGAGGTCGCTGGGCCCACACGTCTGCATGGTACCGTTCAACAGACACACTAGACCTACATTATACAAAATGAAATAAGAATCGTCTAATGGATGTCTATCTTCTTCTTTTATGTCGGGCTGAGTAGTTCAGATGGTAAAATGATGGCTTTCTGTGCCCAAGTTGGCGGGTTCGATTCCAAGCTTACGTCGGTGGTATTTGAAGGTGTTATAATATGTCGGCCTTGTACCGGCATGTGAGAGAACTGCAGCCTCTCCAAAAACAGTAAAAGTGGTCAGCGGGACTTGAAAAGTTATTCTTGTCGTTTCGGTTAGCTGTGCACCACGGTAATCCAACTGTTAACATTCACTAAGTAATATGTCTCTCAGGCATGGCTGTCCTTCAGTACTTCACATCATAGCCTGCACGGTTGGTAGGTAACATCACGTCAAATATTTTGTATCACTAAATTCGTGACGTAATTTTTCAAATGGAAGTTTGCGTCACAAAATGTGTGACGGAAGTGTAAACTTGGCAACCGCGCAGGCTGTGATGAGAGATACAGAAGGAAGGATGGCCAGACAATGTTACCTACCAACCGCGTAGGCTGTGATGTAATCTTTAGATGGATGGCCAGACTATGTTACCTAGCAACCGTGCGGCCTGCGATGTAAGGTATGAATGGATGGCCATGCCCGGGAGACATATTTATGATCATTTGATTTTGGCAGCAGGGAAATATTTCTGTTGCATTCCTGTTCTTTTTTAGTTCATAAACGATGCCTTTATTACGTATTTCCTTGACCATTTATTTCAACCTGTAGATACTTTATTTTAGTCCTAGAGTGGAGTAATTGGATAGGATGCTCTCTACCTTTCACCTTAACATCATCAGTGTTAATCATAACGACATGCTTAGCGGTAGAAACTGAGATTGTACTACAGCAGCATAACGAGCCTTCGCGATGACTGTAAACAAGGCTCAGGGACGATCTCTGCAAGTAGCATGTTTCTCTCCAATTTATTTACATTGCTCCGGGGTTGGGATTCTTCAATTTTCGCTCCAAAGAGAGTGACACGTTTACCCTGAAGCACTAGATTAATGATTTCGCAGTTAGAAAAGTATAGAAAATTAACGTATCGACATCAGTAATTCGGCAATAAGTTCAAAATGTTATCAAACTGCAGAAGAGCAAATGTAGTTCAATTTCTATTTTCAATATGTTCTCAACTCCCCTCCCCACCAGTAGTTTAACGTCGCATAGCACATAGAATGCTTTCGGCGACGTAAGGATAGGAAAGGTCTAGGAGTTAGAAGGTACAGCCCCGCATTTGTCTGCTGTTGAAACAGGGAAGCTAGGAACCCATCTTCAAGGCTGCCGACGCACGGTTTGTTATTTGGGCAATCTAGCTGAAAACAACACGCAACTTACTGAAAGTAAGACGTCCGGTGTTCTGAGAACAGAAGTCTATTGCCCTGCAGATCAGAGAGGCTGCGAAACTGAACGTCGGAACGCGCTACAACTTGCAAATGCCACGTACCGCTCTGTTATATACAGCCTACACGTCAGTGCATGTCGTTAGCTTGGGCCGTGTGTGGCGCCAGGATCATTAACTTTATGTACACAGTTTTAACTTATCTGTATTATATTTGATGTTTAAAAATTATATTCTGTCGACACCTAGAGGTCTTTTGAAAATGTAAGTAATTGTCACTTAGTCTTGAGCAAGTGCGCCTGGAGGAGGTGCAGTTTACTTACTCTAACGTTGCAGTAACATAGATATTAAAGCCAGGATCTTTCAGTTTCCAAATCAGGAAAAAGTTTTCTTTTTCGCGTTTTTAGGGTACGGCGTGCTCAATTTCTTGTAAGTTTCTTTTCGAGGCATGGCTCGAAAGTCAAAGTTGATTGTATGTCTTTATTTTCTCTTTAATTACTGCTATTGTATTCTTTTCCAAAACTGTAGGTAAACGTGTGACATATCTCGTTTATATTTTGTCACTCGCTATCTGCAGTATTTCATACCTGAGAATGGAGTTTAATGCTTTAAATGCAATAAATCTTGTATATTTGCTCAAGTCCACCTCTATCGAGGCCCAGTTCAATTCCCGGCACATCCACGAAATTTGAAGAGTGGTACCAGGGCTGGAATGGGGTCCACTCAGCCTCGGGAGGTCAACTGAATAGATGGGAGTTCGATTCCCTCCTCAGCCATCCTCCAAGTCTTTTTCCGTGGTTTCCCATTTCTCCTCCAGGCAAATGCCGGGATGGTACCTAACTTAAGGCCACGACCGCTTCTTTCCTTGTTCCTTGTCTGTCGCTTTCAATCTTCCCATTCCCCCAAAAGGCCTCTGTTCAGCATAGCAGGTAAGGCTGCCTGAGTGAGGTACTGGTCCTATTCTCCAGTTGTATCCCCCGACCCAAAGTCTCACGCTCCGGTCGGAGGGGAAAACCAACCCTGTAGGGTAAACAGATTACGAAAGAAAGAAAATAAATTGATATTTTTTGTACACGATCAAGGACTCCCAACAACAAGGTTTACACAGATCTGACATACAGCAGAAAATTGAAGAGTCTACCATGGATCCAAGAAGTAGAAAAGGAGCTGGAGAAAGTCCAAATAGATATATTACAAATATTAGACAAAAATCTGTTCCACGAAAAGTAAACAGACGGGTAGTATAGCCAGAAAATGAAGCTCTAAGGAGACCAGGAACCAATGGGATTGAAGAAAGGAAGATAGCCCGCGGAGAAGAAATAATGGAAGACCAGAAAGGCGTGCGTCATCCAACACGGTCCATACGCAAATAATAATATGAATTCAGATAACTTTTGAAGAAATTTATAAGTGATATCTTCGACTAGATGCGAATATTTTACTAGAGTTCCAATAAGTATGATTGTCGAAGAGCTCACAGCTTATTGAGAAGAGCGCAGTACATAGTGACCCAGATAGTCAACCGAGCTCCTCACGTCCCATTGACTATGACACCGTCCTTGAAGGATGAGTGCACTCAGCCAAGCCCCCTCCCCCTCCCCGTCTGGCGGAGAGACGTCGATTGCGATGGTACATCGATGTAAACAAAGCAGTATTTCGAAGTGACCTCGAAAGTAAACAGGTGGGTGGAGAGGCTACACAGTATATTAGAGCAAGCCGAATCATACACATTGCAAGCGTGAAAATCATCCCAGACGGCCTAACACCACAAGTAGAAAGAAAATACGGCATCCGCAGCTCAATAGCAGATGCTATACAACACGCGGAGTGCTAGAGAATGTCGACGTGAATTGTTTCCACACAGGTGAGTTGCGGACGGATGTCCCTGACCTGGCCACCAAGAAGCGCGGACTCGTTCACTCAAGTCAACGCTTTGTGGGGCTTCGTTAAAGAAAATGTCATGTGACTGCGCTATGGAACATCGGATGAAGTGCGGTTTGAATCTATCACAGAAGACTTTCTCTACACAAGCATTCATCGGACAAGACGTCGTATTCAGTTGTGTTCGGATAATGTTTTTGCTCACATGAAGATGATGAATCTTATAAGAGAGTTCACAGAAGTCCCACCTTACAGTACAAACATCAATTTAATTAAAATCAATTAGTACTTGTTTCGTCCTTATATCGTGTACATCACCAGCTATAGCTTGAATATCAAACTCAAACCGAAAGATAAAATAATTAGATAAAACTATGTAAAGACTAAAATTCTAATCTAATTCTTGTCATGTGATACTTTCAACTTTTATTTGCCTAAAGTTCGTAAGTCATATCACTAGGACGTTTTCAACACTGATTTACTTTCCCCAAGGACTAGGACTGTGGATTATTTTTAACAAGCGTTATCAATTATGGCCAACTGTCCATTCATGTGCCATATGTCAGATTACCTCCTCCTTATTTTATATGTACAACAAAAAATAACATTTAATAATTTAATTTCGTGTGTCTATTTCTAGCCAAGTGCAGCCCTTGTGAAGCAGACCCTCCGATGACGGTGGGCGGCATCTGCAATATGTAGGTAACTGCGTGTTATTGTGGTGGAGGATATTGTTATGTGTGAAGTGTGAGTTGATTTGCAGGGATGTTCTTAATCACAGTTATCCGACAGTCCAACTCATTGGCTGAACGGTCAGCGTTAATTCCAATGGCCCGGTGGCTGGGTGTATGTGTTGTCTTCATCATCATTTCATCATCATCACGACGCGCAGGTCGCCAACGGGAGAACCCGTCCTGGGATATCCCGGGACGTACGACATTTCATTTCATAGTTATCCAATCGATTAGATTAGCAGTTTTCCTTTTTCTATCACTACGAGCGCTAATGTGAGTAAATGCATTGTTTCACTTAAGTACCACTACGAGCGCTAGTCAATGCAGAGTTTCACTTAAGCACCACTACGAGCGCTAATGTTAGTCAATGCAGAGTTTCACCATCGCCCTCTACTATGACTGCGCTAATACGCTACGAGCTAGAATAACATAGAGGGGCTGTATACCTGACATCAGCGCTCCCTGCTTGAAGCAAGTTGATAAGGGGCAGCCATGTTAACGGTTGTCAAAACAAAGCGAATTGGCGCGAGAGCATATGTTGAGGTGATAGGGAGATTGTGCTTGCCAATTTAATTCCCTAAGTTTTAAGAAGTGAAAAGATAGATTCTCGCTTTCAAGAATGCCACCCGTAAGCTCAGCGTATGGTTGTACTAATCGCAGTAATAAAACCATGGATATATCGTACTTTAAGTAAGTATTACTGAATGATAGCCGAGATTCCTTTTTGTAATTTCTGTTTGTAATTAAATCCATTTTATTGTTTACTTAGCGAAAGTACGGATAGCCACGGTAATTATTTGTCGAATTTTGTTTCAGATTCCGTTTAAAGAACAAGGAATTAACTGAACAATGCGTTGTGAGGGCGAAAAGAGATACATGGTATCCCACTCAACTCAGTTGCTTATGCTCTGTATATTTCCAGCCCTATTTAATGTTCATTCACATTTACAAATAAAGGAAATGAAACGCCCACCACCAAGAAAATGTAACCACAAACAATCACTTATTTCGTTCAAACGTACACCAAGTAGGATAAATACAGCATTTTACTGCTATTTTTGAAATGTATACAGCCTTTATTGTAGATGTCTGTTGCCTTGGTTTTTAAAACTACGCCACACTTCATAATGGACAACTTTCAAGCTAGTAATCCCAGTATGATATGGTAATGGGAGAAACATGATATCCTCCCTATATTATAATAAATAATTACTCTAAACGATTATTGTGGTAAAGTATTCATGGGCCGCCTCTGTGGTGCACTGGTTAGCGTGAGCAGCTGCCACCCCTGGAAGCCCGGGTTCGATTCCCAGCTCCGCCACGAAATTTGAAAAGGGGCACGATGGCTGTAACGGGATTCTATCAGCCTGGGGAGGTCAACTGAGTAGAAGTGGGTTCGACTCCCACCTCAGCCATCCTCGAAGTGATTTTCCGTGGTTTCCCACTTCTCCTCCAGGCAAATGCAGGGATGGTACCTAACTTAAGGCTACGGCCGCTTCCTTCTCCCCCCCCCACAAGGCCCCTGTTCAGCATAGGAGGTGCAGCCCTCCCTCACAGTTGTATCCCCCGACCCAATGTCTCACGCTCCAGAACACTGTCCTTGAGGTGGTAGAGGTGGGATCCGTCGCTGAGTCCGTGCGAACAACCCGGGAGAGTAAACAGATTAAGAAAGGAACACAGTACTCATGAGGATGCAATAATTTTAAAAATATTAACAGAATGAGGTTGTAACCTATTGTAGGTCCCTATGATTTTAAGGTTTCCTGTCATAAATATTTATGTCCATCGTTTTTATTCTAATTTACGCTTAACCACAACAGCCAAGCAGGGTAACGCTCTTGTTCCGATTTCGAGGCCTATTCGTATGTCACTGTGCGATGATTTCGAACTACCCTACAATCAACTGATCGTGATGTTGGCCTCGTACCGCAATATGATGAAGTGGCGGTATTCGCTTTCATGCTTCAAGCTTTCGGCAACGGACTTTAATTCTCCCCCAGCGATTCTAAAATGCGCATTTTCTACACTTTTCGTCATTTAAAGGCCATGCCCCCTTGGTTGTGTGACCACAGGAAACATGGCGGACGTTCCTTCTATTAGGTTCACCCAGGCAGCGCTTCCGCCTCTCTATGTTATTCTAGCTCGTTGCTAATACGCCTTCTCATTCGACCAGTCACACATGTAAACGAGCGAACATGGCATAGTTACAAGTTCGGGCGCTTGGAGCGCTAAGAAGCTGGCATTAGTCTGCTTGACAAGACACGCTCATTAATCATTGCTAATAGTGCTGGTGTAATTTGAGCCAGTATTTACCTTATTTGGCTTGTTCCGTTGGTCGTGAACCGTTTTAATGTTTTTATACATAATATGGTTTACTACTGTGTGCCTTAATGTAAGATGAAAAGCAGATCGGTAAGTGGGATTCCGTTTCATGAATTTACTTTCAATGAGTAATAACGTCATAAATGGCTAAATGTTACTTCAAAACAGAATTTCTCGCCGAATATCAATTGAAGATCATCGAAACGATATGTTTGCCACACCGAATAAATCTACACTTTCACGCTACGTAGGAGATATAAACTGCGAGACTGGAATAACACTCTTAGTAAAGGAGCGCCTCTTAACAGAAAGGCAGTGCCTAAATGAAGAAGAGAGATTGTATTTGTTGGTAGTCCATCGAACAGCAGATGTTAGACTGTATGACAAGAAACTCGAGACTTTCTTTCAACAGTGAGGTGCTTCATTCTATATTGAGCGAATAAAAACTACTCAAGATGACTGTCGTGCAAGCGAAAGTAGAAATCGAATTACTCTAGTCAATAACATTTTCTGGTTTATAATTTCTGCTGTGACTACAAAATAAATGTTACAGCAACATTGTTCTTGTTTAAGAGGATTTTAGGTACAGAGCTACATACTTTAACACTAAAAACAAAACGAAACTTGCGGTTTTTTCGTGTTGCGCATTGTGAGTGACAATCATAAGACTATTGTTAGTAGGATAAGAAGAATGTCTTCTTCAAAACACATTAAACTGAAGATCTGTCATCCTGTTGATAGTGAAATGCCTCTGCTTACTTTCGACAAATGACACATTCTGAAAAGTAAGAAATTCTTTACTCAAAATATCTATGTTTGGTGTTTCCCAGGGTATAAATGGCGATTTTATCAAGAAACTGTATCAGATGCAATGAAATGAAACTGTGAAACCGGTTCATTTTTCTTGCATGCAAAAACATCGAGCCGTCTAAGTTTAAGAAAATGAATGTGCGGCGCGAGAAAGATATTTTCGCGACTGAAGTAATAACAGGCCTATAATATTTAAAAACCATTCGTATACAGATATGCACGATTTTTAAAGCAGGTACCACTGTCAAATGCAAGTTACCGATAAAAAATTGATTCGACATACGTGTCAGTAGCACAAATGTAGCAACATTGCAACCGGACAAGTTGCTTGATTCTTTTGAGAAGACCAAGGTGTTCAAAAGTGCTAATGGACCTGATTTATAAAAGAGAATAAAACAGCAGGCTGCAGTACCCATCTGATTTGCCACTGTGGATTTTGAAAGTTATTCCTAATTTTGTATTGAAAGTACAACCATTTGTGCATAAAAATCCTCTCGCGTCTATGAGTGACTATTTAGTGCCTGTGTTGCGTGATTTTCCTCACTTCAGATGTCCTGAAATCGGACATTCATAGTTATTGAGTGAAGTTATTTGAGTGTGTGCTATTCCTGTATTCTTAAATAACATAGCCACATAAATAACTGAGATCTTTGAAAGATTCGAACGCGAGAACGCGAAACACTTACACAGAAAAGTGTGTGAATATAATTTTCTACCGTATTTACTACCTACCGTTAACATTATAGCTATTTTATTTAGTTTTTCCTAACAGTACAGCTTTTACGCTGCGGAGGGTTATGTTCTTCCCTGAATTTCTTTATTAAGGTGTAAGGTGTGATTCAAATATGGTTTTTGAGCGATTGGATATATATTTGAAGAGAAATATACTAAACACTTAACGTGTGCTGTAATGAACAATCGTGTTTCAATGCCAGCGAAGCAGCGGTCGGTGCTAGAAATGGGAACTAGGCCCATATCGCTCATATTGCTGTATTGGGAAGGCGTATTTACTAACTCTATGCTCGTAGTGGTCATGGCGTGAATTAAGTCACAGCCCCAGTATGTGCCTGGTGTCTAATTGGGAAACTACGGAAAAACATCTTCAGGGCTAGTGACAGTGGGGTTCGAGCTCACTACCTCCCAAATGCAACCTCACAATTGCGCGACCCTAACCACAAGGACAAGTATATTTTTATGCTTAGAATTCTATCCTCAAAGTTAAGAATACAGCGCGTTTATCTAGGTGACGGATCTTCGCAAACACGTCCTCCTTCCACTGCATTCAGTACTGTATCGAGATGGGAATCGATTCAAGGAACGAGATATTCCCCTCCATAACTTGTCTTCTACGTCGGCGCGAGTAAGATTTGCTGTACCGCCGGTGGTTTCGAACGTGGCGAACAAACTGATACCATGAAGAGGACATGCTCGTCTGTGAATTTCACTCGTAGCCGGAGTGATGCACGCGGTTCACCGAGGTAGATTCTTGGGAGCGAAAGCTCTTCGGCGTGTTCGTCGCACAACAAACTGATCGGTCTGTGTGGCACGCCCGGTGCGAGATCTAGATACTTTTCCTCCGTCCACTTAGAGTGTATTGCTTAGCGAGAAGCAGCTCTTGTAGAAATTCATTATCGTCTGGAATAGAACCAAAATAGCTGAACACTTGCGACAGCGACTGTGCCTCACTCTGGAGACTCGCAGTGTGCTCAACAGTTGTGAAGCAATTCACTGTCAAATGTTAATAATATTTCATTGTTTAGAGAAAATATGGCGGGAATAGGCAGTATCTGCGCTATATATGGTTTAAATAATTAATAAATAATTTAAAAATAAAGATATGTAAGTACCAGTTTAGAGTTCACACAACTTCAGTTTATATAGAATGAATACTTGGTTTACGGCAGTAGAAAGTGAAGTACTAATTGATCTTACTGATTTTGTTAGATGCAAGCAATGGGTTATTCGGAGCAGACGAGCACACTTGGAATGATATATCTAAAAAAAGATGGACCAGGTCATTTGAACAAATTTATGTTGTATATTCAGATCATTTTGTACACAAAGACTTTAGAAACAAGGATTTATTAAGTCAGGGGTAAGTATTTCGAGCACATTAAGGTTTGAGATTACGTACATTTTATATAAGATAGCTTTATTATTTTTTAATTTTTAATTGATCTTTGCAGACTTCGGCCTGGATCTATCCCCTAAGTTTTGCCATCTGCAAAGGAAATCAATCCTAGGAGAATCCCTAAGGGAAGAGAGACGAGGGACTGGAGTCAGAAACAACAGTAAGGGGTGAAAGTGAAGTGGTGGGTAATGACACCGTCAAAGTTAAGGAAGAGTGCACAAAGTGTTCAGAAATGGAAAAAAAAGTGCAGGGCGTTGATAAGGACAGTGTCCAGACATAAGAAACAAAATTGTGTGTGGAACGCTAGGCTAAGTAGTTTTGATCATTCTAAAATGATAAGTAAAAGTACAGAAAAGAATGTGAAGGTAATTTTTGTAGTGATGTAGCACATACCATTATAAACCTTCAAGCTAAACTTAAGGACAGAAAGGCTCAGGGGAGGAGATACTCAGATAAAGAGAAGAGTTTTGCTTTGGCCCTGCATTTCTGTTCTCCAAAACCATACAGGTTCTTGTAGACATACTTTTTGTTTACCTACAACTAGGCCAATAAGAAGTTAGCTACAAAACTCAGGGGTAAAGCCTGCTATGAATGGCATGGCTCTTGATTTATTACAAATTAAGTGTGAAAATGTGAAACCCCCCAAAAAAGTCGTATTTGTAATAAACAATGAAATGTCTCTTAAGTATCTCTTGACCTACAGTGCTCAAAATGACTTGTTCGAAGGGTTTTTAGACACAGGTTCAGAAATCTTGTCTGAAATGTCGCTGAAAGAGAGTCATATAATTAGGCTATGGTCATAATGGTTAAATGTCTGTACCAGAATTTCAAGCAAATTTTAGGATATTATTTGACCAGAGATGCTATGTCATAGCAGAGAATTAAATATATGTTAATTAATGCATTAGTGAAAATTCTAGACACTGGGCTTGTACCCAAGACTGTAGTTTGTGAATAAAGGGCAAACAATTTAAAAATGAGGAAAATTATGGGGGTCACAAATCATATATTGAAATAAATGATGAAAAAATATACTTTTCCTATGATGCCCCTGACTTAATTAAATCACTGAGAAATAATCTGAAGAAGTATGATTTCAATGTAGGAGAGGAAATTTGTAGCTGGTCTAATACTGAAGAATTTTATAACAAATATTCAACCATTGTGCCCAGAGTAGCCCCAAAACTAACAAAACAATGTATTTCACTTCCCCCCTTTTCACGAATGAGAGTGTGTTTAGCTGTTCGTACTTTGATTCATTCTGTTGCTTGTGGCATAAAGATGCATGTTCAATTTAATTCTCTACCACCCTCTGCAGCTACTACAGCTGATTTCATTGAAATGTGTAACACCTTCAATTCCTCAATATGTAGTAGCCCTAAGCAGCATAGAAAACCCCTTTGCAGTTATTATAATCATTTAGAAAAATACCCAAGACAGATCCTTGTGTTAAACAGAGGTGCTAACAGTAAACTCAACCCAATATGTAATCAAGATTGGATAGATTTTAGGGGCAATAGTGTCACACCAGATACATTGAGAACTGTTATGGTAAAGAACTTACTATCCTCATCACAAGATAGCAATTGTGAGGCTGATGCTGAAATATTCCTAACCAAATGCAATTATTTGAAAATGAGTTACACTGTGAATGAAAGATTAAATATTAGTGGTAAGAGATCTAATTGCAATGAAGAAAATGACATCATCGACAGTAATGTGAAAACTACACAGGAAAATGCAGACAATTATGTTATTGGTCGGGCAACCTCAAGACTGCAACACAATGAGTGTAAAAGTGTTTTGACGTCATTTGAACTTAATTCCCATGACTGTAAAAACGTCCTCATATTAGTTAAGACATATGAATCAAATAACATGATTCTCGCCAATGAATGTTTTCACACGCTGTGTTTTAAAATGTCCATTGTTTTCCAGAATAGTGGAAATAAATTCATATGTGAAAGCATTGAAGGTGTCAAAGACAAGTTAGTGAAGACGTTAATGAATGTGTAGAAGGTATGTGTGACAATTTTTATTCCTCGTTGGCCCATAAATACTTTGCAGTCCTCAATAAAGTTTTTGTAAATAAAACATCTCAGCAGAAAACGTAAAATGCCAAATTACAGAAAGTAATGCAGATGTAATTTCATGTTCAAGTGCATTTGGATGTAATTAAGATAATATGTATATAATTCTGGTATGTGCATGGTTGTCAGTACGTATGGTTGCCTGGCCTGTGGTTGTATGCAAATTGTTACAGAAATTCGTCATGACTAAACTTTAATTTGTGGAAAATAACACGTGTACAGTACAGTATATGTAGCTGTCACGCTTCATGACACATGTGAAAATTGTGGACAGTAGTCTATCACATGAAAATCCAGTAGTTTTGGTCTAGCTGTAAACCTAAAATAGATGTTACTTTTCGTGCCATATTTCGTGACTAATGAAATGTTATAACCCTAGATCAAACATTTTGTACTTGAAAGGCTATTCCATTATTCCTTTAAGACTTAAAATCAATACATTTTTGTGTACAGGTGAAATTTTGAGATTTCTGGTTCTGGTATTATGTCACAGTAGCCACAAAGAGCAGTCGACAGCTGTTAGTTTTTACACTGCGAGCCGCTAGATAGTGCTAGTGGCGCTGTCTCGTCCGAGAGCTATGACCAAATACAGTAGTATTTGCTATGATTTTCGAGAGAGTTTCCGCTATTATCTTAATAACCTACTTCACAGAACTAAAAGCTTGCGATCGTATAGCGACGCATAGATGTTGTATTGAACCCGAGTGACTTAGGCCCATAGTCAGTCATGATTTGATTGGTAAAATAATATATGGTACATTTATTGGAATACAGAAGTGTAGTTGAAAATATTTCGTTTATGTAATGTCGAAATCGGAGCGAAGGAAGGACGACAGACTGGAGCCTGACGGATTAGCTCGACACGACAACTTTTAGCTACTTCACAGCAAGGAATATCATTAGTTGGCGAACAAGGAAATACAGAGTCCACAAATAAGTCTTGGTCAGAAAGAGGAAGGGGGAGAGTCATACAAAGGAAACTCACCACATGAGTAATACCTTGGGATATTTTTGGCAGGACGGAAATTCCGGGAGCTCGTGGAAAATTACAGCGGCTGCGTGTACGTTCGCTGGCCTAAGTTCGAGCAGGTGGAGAGTTAAATGACGTAACCGCTTGCCGGCCAATCGTAAAAATTTAATGGAAGGCTCAGGGATACCATCTTAAGGAACGATGGATGAGATATTTTCGTAACTACAAAAGTATTCAGTAATAAATTATTGTGAGTGCACGGATGGATGTAATGAATTTATTAGATGTCACGCATGGAAAAATAATCAATAATTATTGGCAAATTAAATAAATTGAAGGCTGGATTTCTTGGAAACCAGACAGCTTGAATGTCATTGGCTGAAAGAAGACCACGTTGTAAGGGACGCTTACGAAGGCGCGAAATGTGAGGAGCTAAATCCACCCGTATCTCCTAAATCTGTGATCACCAGGAGTTCATATTTAATCCAGCAGATATGCTAGCGGAGTGGATTAATTTGATGTAAATTTTAACTTCCAATTCGGAGTGCAAGTACCGATATTAAAAATCCACCCCCTCCCTCAGGGGTATGACGTCAACGAATCCGCGGGAAAAAGGCTTCATCCATATATACGGGGCAAGGGATCCTTGCCAAGACACTTGAAGTGAATCTCGGGAGCTGAATTGACGGTCGCGGTACACTTGAAGTGAATCTCGGGAGCTGAATTGACGGTCGCGGTACACTTGAATTAAATATCGGGAGCTGAACTGTTGGTCGCCGCTAACTTAGAATTCTACAGACGTACAGTCATTTAGTGGCGCGAGCATCCGCCAGTGTTCGTAAAATGTGATCGCGCTCAAGCAACATGAACTAGAAATAGTTAACGTAGGACAGTGTTTGTCATTTATAAATATCAGTGATGTAAAGTAATTGCACTGCAAGGGAGTAGTATAAATTATATCAAATAAGTACGTACATAATAGACTGTGTGACGAACAGTACTTTAAGGAAGTAGTAGCCTGTACTTTGCTATATCGAACCGATGTCATGAACACGTCAAGAGTGCCGTACGAAACAAGCGTATCGCGACGGGCGTAAAAGTTGACACCTCGTCGTACGTGTCCAGGTCCATTGTGCGGTAGTTGGACGAAGATTAAATAGTGTAAATATTAAATTCTTGGGTCTAGGATAGTAATTTGTTGTATAAAAGTTAAAGTATTCAGTGTTAACGTTGTAAATGGTGAAGGTTTGTGGAAATTAAGATACGAGTGTAAAATGGTAATGTGCCAGGAAATCCTTTGTGGAACTACGCCATCAAGAATGGAGGAGTAAAACGCAGAGAGGGGCCGGATGGAGCCTCTCATCTGCAAAGCTGTAATGGAATACCGATAACTAAGATGAGTACTAAACTGTAAATAATATTTGGTAAATGTTATCGTGATGGGAAAAATGGGAATAATTTGATTATACTTGGTTACCTTCTGTAAGAAGATGGGTCGCTTAACGACCCCATCCTAAATTTGTAGCACGGACAGTAGTAAATCATAATAATGTAAATAATCGGGTCTTTTATGTATTCAGTTTGTTGGAGATGTAAATTTGTATATATAGTGTAGTACGTTAAGTCATGCATGCATTCATATTTCTTTGTAGTCAATAAGTTTCTTTACATTTGATTTTGGTTATGATAGTTAAATAAGACCCGATATGTGTTTTTTCTGTTTTATCATTTTAACGAGCTATGTAATGACATGGAAGGAAAATCCAGCTTCGCCATACCAGTTGTGTTTTGTTGTAATTAATATGGTCATATTTCATAGTGAAGTTGTTAAATTTGTGAGAAGCGATTATAATAATAATTTCCAAGTAAATCATATCTGGGATTGATTAGTGCCAGAATAAATCGAGTTTGTAAAAGGGGTTATGCGTTAAACATATTACGAGTGGACTACCGTATTACAGGCAAAAATTATTTTTTTATTAATAATAATAATAAATAAAATAACTCCTTTTTTAAGAAGATATTTTTTTATATAATTTGGATATAATAATAATTCATGTGATATTGGAATATTTAGTGAGCAGTGCGTAATAATAAATTTATGTGATCAGGTGTTGAGTTTATTGGGAATCATTTAATGATGGGAGGTCGTTTTTAATTCGGAATTAAAGTGCGTGGTAATTTAATTTGATCAATTAATAATATTGAAATGTAGATCAGTGCTAATAATTCGTACATGTTATGAACGTGTGGTTTAAATTACGGTCCAATATTTTTTTACGTATAAATGTCGTGTCTTAAAGTTGCGATTCATTAGCCGGAACACGTAGGACTAATATTACGAAACCATGATTGTCAAATTTTGGTAAATATAATTTCAAGATGTTACGATTATTTGTGGAGAATGAACTAAGGCGTAGATCAAAATGAGATCGAAAATGTGAGAGAATCTGCAGTCAGATAATAAAAGGTCGTACGATGTCAGAAATGAATAAATAAGTCAGTTGATAATTCTGTGAGAAATAAACGAATCAAGGAATATTGAGATAGGAAGGAAAATAAATTCCGTACAAGAGACACTTAGGATATTGATATGAGTGTAAAATGTATGGGCAGTGTCACAGAGAAATACTGAGTTACGCAGCGGGTAGCATTCGAACCCGTGACAGCATGTACGAAATAAATAGACTGCACAGCTATTCGTTGAGATACAACGGATCTAAGGATAATGAGAGTTCAGATTCCACATAAATGGTCGTATATTGTATTCATTGTAATGACGAGCGAGGACAATCATGATGTCGTGATAATAATAATAATAAATATTGCAGATAAAGGATTGGACCGCCTTAATTAAATGAGCGTTGATAAAGATGTTAAACGGGAATCTAAATGATAATATGCAACCAATAATAATAATAATAATAATAATAATAATAATTTCATGGATGATAATTTCATGAATATTGTGATGATGGTGGAGTTAATTATTTGGTGACAACATCCCTCTATTCGTATGTGGAATAATGAGAATGAGAATTTAGAATCATTTTGTTTACCTCGTTATTGTACGGTTTCCGTATGGGACGATGTTACAGTAATACTTGGCGTGTTTGTTTACTTCGCTCGCGATGCGAGGGGGGCCATTGCCACGGTATTTCCCAACCGCTTCTCGTTATCTCATCTGTGTCAGTAGTCTGTTGAGGCTACTTTGCAACATGTCAAATCACATGTAAATAAAATATAAATGCTGATTCAGTGGTATGGCATCAGCTGGATATCGTAAGATAGGAACTGTCCGTGGAATCCAGTTTTCGCATTTCACGAGAAACATTACCCAGTCCGAGCACCGGTCTCGGAAAAATGTATATAGCCGGAGTACGTCATCTTAGTTAAATCGGGAAGCCGACCGTAACATGGGTTATGCTCGGGCTCCCGATAGAAGGAAGCTATATCTTTGAACAACGGTTCGATTCAAATGGAATCGATCCGTAAATTATACCTCCAAAATGTCATTTTATTTCAGAAGCAACCCAGCAAGATATTGATACCACTTGCGGTATGGCAAGTGATTTGTGTATGTAACATGTGTGGAAATTTAAATGTCGTTGCCAAATGTATCAAAGTTTCATACGTCAGATGGCGTAATAAACCGCCCCTTCTGGCAAATTATTTCAAAGGAAACCACTCTCATAATCTTTTTATTGTAGTTAGATGATGCCCTTTTTAAAGTAACAGTCACTTCCTAGTCCTATCATGGAGTCCTTAAATTCAAGTTACAATCGAGCCTTCCCCATTTTAATTTTAAATTGCTCCGTTCATCCCCGTGTTCTATTATGCCGTTATATTTATATTTGATGACTTAAATAATGAACCGACACCCCTGAGATAAATGCTAGTCTGGGACTCGAGAGGTGGACGGGTGCAAAATGGCTGGCCCAAAGTGGGGCTTTAAGAACGGCAGAGAGGGCCTAACAAAACAAGGGAAGTACTACGAGTCATGTTGGTTGACATCAGTAAAATGATGACCAATTGTAGGACATGTTACAGTTGGGCCAGAAGCAAAATAGCTTGCCCAACGTGTTGCTTGAAGAACGGCAGAGAGGCCAATATCATTGCTAATCAATTGTAAAATTTTTATATTTTTTTTCAAAGTTTATAATTTTAAATTTTTGATTTTTATTAATTGATGACCGCATCACGGTCAAGTGTGTGTTCAATTGTAACGTAATATCATGCTAGAGTAAGGTTAGTTTCGAACGGAGCTAGATTTGGCTAGTTTATTAATATAATCTATTGCTAATCTCTTCAAGTTTGGCAATGATTCAAAATTCAATAAGCTCGAAGATTTGATGTTTCTCTTTTTCCCATATGAAATTTAATATTATTTTGGTAATTCAGGACTCCATTTAAATGTCATTGGACATGAGATGAATATTATAAACAGTTGTTTAGGAAGGCTTGAAATGGTAAAAATATTACTGAGCACCAGTTCAAGTTATTATTTAAAAAGAGGTTGAGATGGTATAAATTAAAATTAACGTATTTCAGGGCAGGAGATTTCCAACTTTATCGTTGTTTTAAATATTGTTTCTGTTGTCATATTGAAGCGGTTTATTGTGAAATCCTAGGCGCAAGCCAGCATTCAAGTTGAATGACCTGCAAATGTAAACAAGTTTTATAGTCAAAATTTTTTTTTGTTAAATGAAAGTTAGTGTAGGGGTATAATGTCATAGGATAGGGCCTAGACCCAATAGCGTATTCCTTCGTGTGCAGCAAGGTGAGAGGCCGATCGGCCCTTTTGCTTTCTCAAGAAAAGTTATAATGTCTGACGACGGTGGTGAGCGATCCCAGGACATAGTGGTAGATGGACAGGGAGAGATGAAAGCTCTCACGTTAGAGGACTTAATGCAAGCGTTGGCTGCAAGTATTGGTCCAATGAAACAGGAACTTGCAGAACAAATGAAGGCTAATAGTGTTTCATTAGAAAATAAAGTTGATCAAATGCAGGCCGATAGTGTTTCAGATAAGCAGGAAATTATTCATAAGATAGACCAAGTACAGGCCGCGAGTGTTTCACTAGAGAATAAGATCGACCAAGTACAGGCTGCGTGTGAAGTAAATAAATCAGAACTCAAGGCACAGATAGATGCAGTTCAGGCCGCGAGCGTAGCGATGGGACAAGAACTTAGGGACCAATTAACTCAAGTCCAGGAAGCATGTCACTTCGCGAAAGATGAATTAAAAGTGCACATGGATGCGTGCATTACCATCGTTAATGAAAAGGTTGACCGCGTTAGAGATGAGGCTCAAATGGAACGCGCAGAAATTAAGGAAAAATTGAACGCTAGTGTCAAGGAACTCGCCGCTCTACGATTAACTGACAGACAAGACATAGAATCACACATAGAGGAAATTCGGGATGAATGTCGGAAGGAGAATGACATCGTCCGGGGACAAGTCGAAGAAAAATGCGCGCAGATAGCTGGCACCTTGGACAAGCATGACAAGGGCATGAACGAGTTACGTGGGGAAGCCGCACGTACACTTGTGATCGTAGCAGGACTGAGAAACAAAGTCGAAGAATTAACTATAAATTTAGAAGACCGTAGCCAAAGAATAACCAAGTGCGAAGACGCAAACCTAGCGTTATTCCAGCGGACGGAAGACTTAATTGAACAGGGCCAATCATTCGCCGACACGGAAGTTCGCTTGTTAGAACAATGCAAGGCGTATAATGGGCAAAATTCCGGCACAAGAGAAAGGTCAAGTTGATATCCCGACGGAATGGATGACATCCGAAAAGACATGGAGATGTTAAAGGCTAGGTTGGAACCGTCCGCGTCTAGCCAAGATTTTAACCTCCAATATCGCGAATACGAACCCCATGATAACCAGGGGATTCATAAGAAAGGGGGCCTATCCCAAGCTGACACACACGGTTTCAAGTTTGAGAACAGAGATGGGTCGTCTACAACATCGAATGCTATCCCGACATCGGTGGTACACGTCATTAAGATGTCTGATGACAAGCCACCAAGGTTCGATGCCCGTGGGCATATCACCCCGAAAGGTTTCATCCGGGAAATCGCCGGTTATATAAATGAGAATAAAATACCAGTACAGCGACAACTGCGAACGGTCGAGAAATTCTTAGACGGAGCACCAGCTGTATGGTTCAGGGCTTTCTTGTATACTTTTGAAGATTTTGAAGGATTTCGGCGGGCTTTTCTCCAAAAATTCTGGAGTATTCAGGAACAGCAGGAGTTAAGGCTGGAAGTATACTCCAGACGATACTCAACGTCTTCACCCACGAAATTCTCTGATTATTTTGTGGCACAATTTCACAAGCTACGGGAGCTTGATAATCCAATGAGCGAAACAGAATTGATTAGCGCCATTGGAAAGCAAATGCCATTCGAGGTCCAACGAATGATGATAGCGTCTAATGTCCAGACGGCTGTCGAAGCGGAGGCTTTATTACGTCAATTAGACCTCACAACGCATCATTCGAACCCGAGACAAATTAGGAGCAGGGACCAACAGGTGAATAATATCGAACGGACAATCGAACCGAAGACCACTAGTACGAAGAACCAGGGAACTAGTACTGATCCGGAACCTCGTCGAGCATATAATACGGAGTGGAAGCCGCGACAATGGACGAGACCAAGGAATTTTGCTGAAGGCAACCGGCAAACCAACCAAGGGAACTTTCGAGCTGACAGGGGATACCGTGGATTCCAGAGAAGTAATTATAGGCCGTATCCAGCTAGAAATCAAGGGAACCCGAGATATTACCAGGGAGGATCTCGTCAGGATAAGGATGAGAGATATCAAGAGTCTAGGCGGTACATAGAAGAGCTGAACAAGAGAAAATGGAAGGAGGCGATTCATGATCGAGGCCGTGATGAGGAAGCAACAGGAGCGGAGAGCTTGGAATTCCAAAGAGCAAGGAAAGGGGGCAGCGACTTGAACCCAAATGCACCGACGTTCGATTCGGGACAAGGAGACAAAAGGATGTGACTAGAAGCAGAGGATGAACGAGAGGAAGCAGATGACGAGCCGGAAGAAGATGATGTCGAAGAAGATGATGTCGAAGAAGAAGACGGAAGGGAAGAAGAAGTCCAAGTAATCCATACACCAATTGAAGCAAGGCCATGTCCAGAGTGTGGAGAGATAGACAGCGATGTGCAGGAATTTGTCAATATGATCCATCAAATCGAAATACAGAACGAGGAGTTAAGGTTCAGGAACCAGATGTTGAGAGACGAAATCAATAACCGTCGCAGAACAGTGGATCTGATGTCAAATCATGATGGTGATGATATGGACACATCATAAAAAAAATCTCATGATGCTCACTAGATTTTTTTACCTGGGCAAGAGGAAGATGAACCCGAGTGACTTAGGCCCATAGTCAGTCATGATTTGATTGGTAAAATAATATATGGTACATTTATTGGAATACAGAAGTGTAGTTGAAAATATTTCGTTTATGTAATGTCGAAATCGGAGCGAAGGAAGGACGACAGACTGGAGCCTGACGGATTAGCTCGACACGACAACTTTTAGCTACTTCACAGCAGGGAATATCATTAGTTGGCGAACAAGGAAATACAGAGTCCACAAATAAGTCTTGGTCAGAAAGAGGAAGGGGGAGAGTCATACAAAGGAAACTCACCACATGAGTAATACCTTGGGATATTTTTGGCAGGACGGAAATTCCGGGGGCTCGTGGAAAATTACAGCGGCTGCGTGTACGTTCGCTGGCCTAAGCTCGAGCAGGTGGAGAGTTAAATCACGTAACCGCTTGCCGGCCAAACGTAAAAATTTAATGGAAGGCTCAGGGATACCATCTTAAGGAATGATGGATGAGATATTTTCGTAACTACAAAAGTATTCAGTAATAAATTATTGTGAGTACACGGATGGATGTAATGAATTTATTAGATGTCACGCATGGAAAAATAATCAATAATTATTGGCAAATTAAATAAATTGAAGGCTGGATTTCTTGGAAACCAGACAGCTTGAATGTCATTGGCTGAAAGAAGACCACGTTGTAAGGGACGCTTACGAAGGCGCGAAATGTGAGGAGCTAAATCCACCCGTATCTCCTAAATCTGTGATCACCAGGAGTTCATATTTAATCCAGCAGATATGCTAGCGGAGTGGATTAATTTGATGTAAATTTTAACTTCCAATTCGGAGTGCAAGTACCGATATTAAAAATCCACCCCCTCCCTCAGGGGTATGACGTCAACGAATCCGCGGGAAAAAGGCTTCATCCATATATACGGGGCAAGGGATCCTCGCCAAGACACTTGAAGTGAATCTCGGGAGCTGAATTGACGGTCGCGGTACACTTGAATTAAATATCGGGAGCTGAACTGTTGGTCGCCGCTAACTTAGAATTCTACGGACGTACAGTCATTTAGTGGCGCGAGCATCCGCCAGTGTTCGTAAAATGTGATCGCGCTCAAACAACATGAACTAGAAATAGTTAACGTAGGACAGTGTTTGTCATTTATAAATATCAGTGATGTAAAGTAATTGCACTGCAAGGGAGTAGTATAAATTATATCAAATAAGTACGTACATAATAGACTGTGTGACGAACAGTACTTTAAGGAAGTAGTAGCCTGTACTTTGCTATATCGAACCGATGTCATGAACACGTCAAGAGTGCCGTACGAAACAAGCGTATCGCGACGGGCGTAAAAGTTGACACCTCGTCGTACGTGTCCAGGTCCATTGTGCGGTAGTTGGACGAAGATTAAATAGTGTAAATATTAAATTCTTGGGTCTAGGATAGTAATTTGTTGTATAAAAGTTAAAGTATTCAGTGTTAACGTTGTAAATGGTGAAGGTTTGTGGAAATTAAGATACGAGTGTAAAATGGTAATTTGCCAGGAAATCCTTTGTGGAACTACGCCATCAAGAATGGAGGAGTAAAACGCAGAGAGGGGCCGGATGGAGCCTCTCATCTGCAAAGCTGTAATGGAATACCGATAACTAAGATGAGTACTAAACTGTAAATAATATTTGGTAAATGTTATCGTGATGGGAAAAATGGGAATAATTTGATTATACTTGGTTACCTTCTGTAAGAAGATGGGTCGCTTAACGACCCCATCCTAAATTTGTAGCACGGACAGTAGTAAATCATAATAATGTAAATAATCGGGTCTTTTATGTATTCAGTTTGTTGGAGATGTAAATTTGTATATATAGTGTAGTACGTTAAGTCATGCATGCATTCATATTTCTTTGTAGTCAATAAGTTTCTTTACATTTGATTTTGGTTATGATAGTTAAATAAGACCCGATATGTGTTTTTTCTGTTTTATCATTTTAACGAGCTATGTAATGACATGGAAGGAAAATCCAGCTTCGCCATACCAGTTGTGTTTTGTTGTAATTAATATGGTCATATTTCATAGTGAAGTTGTTAAATTTGTGAGAAGCGATTATAATAATAATTTCCAAGTAAATCATATCTGGGATTGATTAGTGCCAGAATAAATCGAGTTTGTAAAAGGGGTTATGCGTTAAACATATTACGAGTGGACTACCGTATTACAGGCGAAAATTATTTTTTTATTAATAATAATAATAAATAAATAATATAACTACTTTTTTTGAAGAAGATATTTTTTTATATGATTTGGATATAATAATAATTCATGTGATATTGGAATATTTAGTGAGCAGTGCGTAATAATAAATTTATGTGATCAGGTGTTGAGTTTATTGGGTATCATTTAATGATGGGAGGTCGTTTTTAATTCGGAATTAAAGTGCGTGGTAATTTAATTTGATCAATTAATAATATTGAAATGTAGATCGGTGCTAATAATCCGTACATGTTATGAACGTGTGGTTTAAATTACGGTCCAATATTTTTTTACGTATAAATGTCGTGTCTTAAAGTTGCGATTCATTAGCCGGAACACGTAGGACTAATATTACGAAACCATGATTGTCAAATTTTGGTAAATATAATTTCAAGATGTTACGATTATTTGTGGAGAATGAACTAAGGCGTAGATCAAAATGAGATCGAAAATGTGAGAGAATCTGCAGTCAGATAATAAAAGGTCGTACGATGTCAGAAATGAATAAATAAGTCAGTTGATAATTCTGTGAGAAATAAACGAATCAAGGAATATTGAGATAGGAAGGAAAATAAATTCCGTACGAGAGACACTTAGGATATTGATATGAGTGTAAAATGTACGGGCAGTGTCACAGAGAAATACTGAGTTACGCAGCGGGTAGCATTCGAACCCGTGACAGCATGTACGAAATAAATAGACTGCACAGCTATTCGTTGAGATACAACGGATCTAAGGATAATGAGAGTTCAGATTCCACATAAATGGTCGTATATTGTATTCATTGTAATGACGAGCGAGGACAATCATGATGTCGTGATAATAATAATAATAAATATTGCAGATAAAGGATTGGACCGCCTTAATTAAATGAGCGTTGATAAAGATGTTAAACGGGAATCTAAATGATAATATGCAACCAATAATAATAATAATAATAATAATAATAATAATAATAATAATAATAATAATAATAATTTCAAGGATGATAATTTCATGAATATTGTGATGATGGTGGAGTTAATTATTTGGTGACAACATCCCTCTATTCGTATGTGGAATAATGAGAATGAGAATTTAGAATCATTTTGTTTACCTCGTTATTGTACGGTTTCCGTATGGGACGATGTTACAGTAATACTTGGCGTGTTTGTTTACTTCGCTCGCGATGCGAGGGGGGCCATTGCCACGGTATTTCCCAACCGCTTCTCGTTATCTCATCTTTGTCAGTAGTCTGTTGAGGCTACTTTGCAACATGTCAAATCACATGTAAATAAAATATAAATGCTGATTCAGTGGTATGGCATCAGCTGGATATCGTAAGATAGGAACTGTCCGTGGAATCCAGTTTTCGCATTTCACGAGAAACATTACCCAGTCCGAGCACCGGTCTCGGAGAAATGTATATAGCCGGAGTACGTCATCTTAGTTAAATCGGGAAGCCGACCGTAACATGGATTATGCTCGGGCTCCCGATAGAAGGAAGCTATATCTTTGAACAACGGTTCGATTCAAATGGAATCGATCCGTAAATTATACCTCCAAAATGTCATTTTATTTCAGAAGCAACCCAGCAAGATATTGATACCACTTGCGGTATGGCAAGTGATTTGTGTATGTAACATGTGTGGAAATTTAAATGTCGTTGCCAAATGTATCAAAGTTTCATACGTCAGATGGCGTAATAAACCGCCCCTTCTGGCAAATTATTTCAAAGGAAACCACTCTCATAATCTTTTTATTGTAGTTAGATGATGCCCTTTTTAAAGTAACAGTCACTTCCTAGTCCTATCATGGAGTCCTTAAATTCAAGTTACAATCGAGCCTTCCCCATTTTAATTTTAAATTGCTCCGTTCATCCCCGTGTTCTATTATGCCGTTATATTTATATTTGATGACTTAAATAATGAACCGACACCCCTGAGATAAATGCTAGTCTGGGACTCGGGAGGTGGACGGGTGCAGTATACATAGATGAACAATGGTTGTCATGGTTACAATAATGTCGGGGAACTGATGACGATAATTCCAGATCGACCGAAAACAAAAATATTGGCTACTGCAACACGTAACACAGTAGGAGGCCGTGACACAGACTGTGACATATGAGTACATACAGATAATGGAATAAATTGTTGGCCACACCAGGCGACTTCAGCGAACTACCAACACATTACAGTGCCCAACTAACAGTTTTTCACCTGTTTCGTTGTTCTGCGATCTTTCAGATTGCGTTTGGTAGCTTCTACTTCCGGAACATGACTTTCAAATTTGTTCAGATCATGTCTGATATTACTGGTGTCACCTGATACCATAAACTGGCACAATACTTGTAGCACGTTACCTTAGGCGCTTTAAGGGGGGACCTACACCTATAACAACAACAAAAATCATGTATAATTCACTTTTTATTCCTCAGCAACAGAAAGTACTGAAGAATTCTAATTTGGTCTGCCAATCACACTACGCTTTTGCAATATGTTCGTGTATTTACAAGTCATATGGTGAATGAATTTCATGAAATTAGGCACTTAAAATGGCGGCTGCAAACTGTACACTGTTCCACCGTTTCCCTAATATTTTACACAAATATAGTTGTTTTTCTAAAATTCGTTTTTCATTGTATTTACTAATGCAGTAGCTAGAGATTGACCTAAAATCGTTGGAGTCTATAACAAAATATTTTCTAAAAAAGCTTATATTAAAGTGTAACTTTTTGCAAGTTGTTTTCACAGATTAATTTTAAAAAACTATGATATGTACAGCAACAGTTCCAGGTCATATTGTTCTTCCCTATAAGATACACATGTATACTAAATTTCACTTCATTATCTTGAAAACTTTGGCAGTTACTAAGGAAACGGATTTGAAAATACAAAGTTTCGCGAAACGAGCAACAAAGTTACCAATGTATGTGACAGTCCTGCACGTTTTTGGTCATAACTTCAAAAGTATTACATATAACAGAAATTGTTGCAGTGATTTGAAGAGGAAGGATCAATAAACGTAGAAAAAAATAAATTGAAAATTGACAAATTTTTATCCTTATTGGTGTAGGTCCCCCCTTAATAATTTCCGTTTTGTGCGATAATCCAAGCACATTTCTCAGTCAATTCGCCAGTTCCAGTCAGACTGGGAACAGCAAAGTGCAAAAAATAACATTCAAAAGCAGAAGTGATGCAAAGGTCGACGCTGTACTAGTAAAAATCACACTCACCGCGCTAATCGTGAGCAATGACTGACGTCACATAGCAAGGTGTCGGAAGGAGGGTAGGTAGTGATGTTATTTTAAAAATTGGGGCATTGACATGGGAAAGGTAGTAAGTCATAAAAAGTGAATATTACAGGAGAAGAAACAATACTCTTGCCAGCATTGTGAAGCAGATGGTAATGAATTAATATAATGTAAAATCAAGGAGTTATCCATTTGTCAGTTCAACAGACTAATTACATTTCAGGCACAAATTATGCGGCAATACACATTGTGACAAATGACTGTCCAATCAGTTTGCCATTTGACGTGCATGATTCAAGCAAAAATTTCAATTGTAAAACGCAAGGTATTTTTCATCCAAGAAATCCAGAATGGCCAATAAGTCCTGATGGTTCGTCTCCTGCCAATTGGATCTAAGGACTGTATGTTGCTGATTGTGTGATAGTTGAGGATGTTGTGCTCCTTCCCCGGTTCTCTTGTCTTCACTGATGGAAGTTCAGCTCTTGAAATACTTATCCAGTGCTAATTGTAAGTATTTAAACATCTCTTGCTTTCCGTGGCGAAATCACAAGAATCCACAGGCGTCATCACGATTACAAGAAATCATCACTTCTCCTGCGACCACCGCGGGACATACTGAAACCGTTCAATACCACGCTATTACACATGCCGGAAAGCCTAGTAAGATATATGTGCCGTTTTCCGCATCAATTTAAGAAATATTTGATTGTAAATAGCATCGTTTTCCCTATCCGGGACACGAACGATGCTGCGCGAGTTCGGAGGCAGGAGCGTAAGGAGAGTGAGAAGCTCTGAGCACCGCGTGACCTTGGTATGACCCTCTCTATAGTGCAAGAGAGCTAGCGATATGACGCTAGACTTAAAATGCTGCCTGTGTCAGTAGGCGTGGTTAATTTACAGGGTTTCAACTTAAGAACTGTATATTACCATCACTTCCCTAACTATTTCCTAGATACCAGCCTACGGATTTCACGGGGACACTTATAACAATAATACCGATAATTTGTCAGAAGTCCAGGGAAACTACATAAAGGGGATCAATGAACTCCACATAATTTGCATTATTTAACGATGTAAAATATGATTTACTTCTCGACGCATTCTTAATGACCCCACTTGAGACAGTATCGCCGTGACGAATACGAGATGTGGATCACGAGAGCATTTATTGTCTTGTTTACAGGGAAAATGCTCCACCATATTATGTATTTTATTGTTTTTCCTTGCGTAATTATATGATGATTCAATTTGGCGTTGCAGACTTACCAGCGTTGTAATGTCTTCATTGTAAATATTAGTAGTAAGTTAGTTACCGCGGAGTGAAACGTATATTCAGTAGCGTAGTAATGTGTAATATGATATTATCGTGACAGGCAACGGCGGGATTTTCATGACTAGGAAATTTGTTGATGTAATAACGAATATATTCGCCAAATACTTTAAAATCACCACATTAGGAAAGAAAACCTTCGACATGCCACCGTCCTCGTGTAATTTATGAGTTCTTTCACAATACAGTGGATATGCAAATAAAATCAGTATCAAGGGGTTGGTAAACTTTCAATTCTTCTCAGCTCTTCGAAATTGCTCTCAGAAAATATATGCAGTAAGATAGCATGACGACAGCCAACGCTTGGAACAGATAAGGCTCATAAAGTAGAAGACGAAGAGGAAGAAGAAGATGCTGGATTATCGGAATCACGTACCACACGAGTTAAATGCCACATACGCCGACCTCAGCTGATATCGAACCCGGTATTGCGGGAACAGAAGGAGAACGTCAATCTGACAGCGCTTCGGAATAGATGAGGAAAATGCGGGTTAGGCGATATGAATGTGAATTCGTGTCCCCGCGTCGATGTGGTGGAGCTCTCTTAGTCCTCCTGCCAATCTTAAATTTCTAGCAGTCCGGCGAATCGAACAGGGGCGCCCGAGGACGGCAGCTAATAGTGCTAAGCGTTAGATTACGGAGGCGAACGGTAGGTGACGTCGGAATGGCGAATGGCACACCGCTAAATGGGACTGTTTATTAGGGGAACCATAGATTCTGTGATGCTAATAGGTGGCCAGAAGATGTGGGGGTCCTGGTGATCGCAGGAATTAGGACTAGAATTGTCTCAGCGCATGAAGGGATCAGCATAACAACGTTTTCACTCCCCTCCCTGAAGGGTTAGGGTGGACCAAATAGAGGGTTACGTCTTCTCTCTGGCCGGGAGATTGGGTGGGTTGCGGTAGGAGTGATTGTACCTGGCGGAATGTAACATTGAAGTGAAGGAGACGAAGGTGAAGAAGGGGAGGGGGAGATTTTTCGACCCCTTCCCTAAGTGCTTTATTTATGTTTTTATAAGTTAGTTACATGCAGAGTGATTTGCAATAAAGTTGTGGATTATAGAGAAACCCCACCATCGGCTGTGCTGTGAATGTTTTTCTATGGTTTCCCATTTTCACTTCCAGGATATTTTCTAAACAGTTCCTCTTCATAGGCCACAGCCAATTCCTTCCATATCCTAATCCAATTTCATTCAACTTCATTTATTTCATCTTCTTTATTTCCTCAACTGACGTCGGCGTCTTAGGAAACGGGACTAAGTGGATAGACATACTGACTGACTGATTGACTGACTGACTGGCTGTCTGACTAGCTGACTGACTGACTGGCTAACTGGCTGGCTGACTGACTAACTGTTTGACTGACTGACTGACTGACTGACTGACTGACTGACTGACTGACTGACTGACTGACTGACTGACTGACTGACTGATTCATCACCGCCGAGCCATAACTATAGGATATAAAAATGAAATTTTGGGGATACATTTATATTACAGTGTGTCACTAAGGAAGTATTTTTGGGTATTCCCTTCCTAAGAGGGTGAAAATGGTGGGGGGCGGGAGTGAATTTTAAAAATGAATATATCTATTGTAACCGTTCATCACCATGCCATAGGCATGTTAGGAGGTCTAGTCAATTATATATGCCGTTTTCCGCAACATTCTGTGACATATAATGTAGTAATTAGCAGTCTACATGACGAGCCGGGATGTGATTTGCGATATCCCAGCCCGAAGGGAGCAGTTTTCTGCGCTGTATCGAGAAAAGGATAGCGCATTACCGCTGGACCTTGAAATCGCGCTCTCTTTTCGTGTGAGCGAGAAGGAGAGATGACGCTACGCGTGGAAATGTAGGTTGTCGGAGAGTGGACTGAGTTAAGGTGTGTTAACCCCTGAGAAATAAATGTCCTTTACTAATTCAACACCGCATTCACTGGTACCACTTCACTATAATTTACCAAAAAGAGGAAGAAGAAGAACACCTTCATCAGAAATAATTTTTGGAAATTTATGAGTCAGGTCTCATTTGAACCGATGTATTTAATGCTAATTGTTGATGCATATAAATGCAATACTTTAATGGTGGATCGGTAATGACACTTGTCATACAGCAGTACGCAGATTAAAGATGACTGCTGAAATCTGACAACGTGTGGAAAAAAGTGGGAGATCTTGCGTGATGAACCATGACGCGTGATTTTCTAAAAGGACGCTTTTGAGATTGTGAATGACCCACTGATCGCTTTAGTTTGAGATGCGATCAGTAGAAAGTAGAGGTCACAAGCTATAATTTGAGTGTTTTCACGTCGCTGAAAGATTCCGATTACCGGACCTTCAAATTCAGCAGGGGCATAACTTACCTCCCTCCTGATCATTTTGTCCGGAGGCTATAAGAAGAGCCAGGACCTAGATACAGTATCTCATTGTCATTTGTGTAGCTGCGGTACTAACACGTTAGGAGTGAACTTGGATATCAGTTTATAAAGTGTTGTGTCATAGAAGAAAAACACATTAGTGCGATGTAAAATATCGCGGAATAAGCCGTGTGGTACCAGACAATGTACAGTATTGGTGAATGGAAGCCTTATCTCACCATTCAATATTTCAAATACGAACAACAGTCAGTTGCGGCTCATGATGCAATAACCAGTGAAAGGGCAAACGCGTCAGGTTGTTTAGAGGTAGTGAGACAGTTAATTATATTCAGTAATCAATAATAACCGATCCAAAGCATTTTACGAGTGAGTGACGTTCAGTAAAATTAAAGAATTATTCCTGACAAATTTAGCGTTTGCATACTCCATGGACACTCGTGGTGAATAGACTGTGTGATTAATGGGGAAATGAACAGTGATTTCTACAAACTTGCCACTATTTGCATTAATCTATTTAAAATTAAGAGTGGATCTTGTCACAAGTAGATCCCTTTGAAAGTACATAAACAGTGTTTAATAACTGATTTCCCATTTTGCCTGTATGTTCGTCAGTGGTCGTCGAACCCTGAGATCTGGAGCCTACAAGAATCGCGCCTAAGTGCCTGCAGTTATTCTACAGGAAATGCCCAGATACTTAACTAAGAAGACCACAGTTCGAGATATGGATCGTGGTAGTACGATGAGGAACCAAGGACTATCAAAGAGAAGACCGCTCATCATGACGGAGTAAAGCCCTAAGATGTACCTCGAGATGACGGCAAACCATACCCATCATTTGATAAGTACATATTTGAATATATTAAACCACGAGATTTGCATGCCAGTAGCAATTTTTATTTTGTAAATATTAGAATGTTATAATTAGTCATTTTAAATGTAAGGAACACTATACGCGTGTGACTGGGAAAAGATTTATTATTTTAGTTAGAATTTTCATGTGATTTAACAATAATAATTGATATTTAACGGGTTTATTTGCATGAATTATTATATAGATACCGTAAATTCTTAGTTTACCGGGCGAGTTGGCCGTGCGCGTAGAGGCGCGCGGCTGTGAGCTTGCATCCGGGAGATAGTAGGTTCGAATCCCACTATCGGCAGCCCTGAAAATGGTTTTCCGTGGTCTGTAAGAATGGAATCTTCTCTGTAAACTAATTGAACGGATTTGAGATGCGGTGGTATGATATGGAAGGGTGAAGCTGTAACATGTTATGTTGTTGGAATGATGAAAGATAATAATAATTATGGCTTTTGTGATATATTAAATTAGGCTGAATATATAGCCAGATATGAATAATAAGAAGTAATGGCTCTCAAATGAATGCGTACTTGAGACAAAGCCGGGATGATATATAAAAGAAAGAAAGAGAGAAAGAAAGAAAGAAAGAAAGAAAGACGATTTCAATGTGTTTGTAGCCACGGAGCTGGTCACACAGCTGTTGTCATGATTGACAGTTTTATTACGGGCGGACGTAGGGTCGGAGGAATGCTTGTCGTTTCCAGCAGGTTAATGTTTACTGGCGAGATCCTTTTCATTTCCCAGAGCAGTCTCAATTCTATTCTAATGATACGTTATGAGTAATGCGGATAATTTTCTGATTTTGCGAAGGATAAATCCCTTCCTATGTTTATACATTAAATTAGCTCGTGATCGGAGTTTTAACATTTTTACCTTGAGAGCTGGAGTACTTGAGTTCGACCCATGTTGGAGCGAAGAATTTGACCAGATACTATGGGTTGGTTAAGCCATAATCTTCGAGATGTATTGTGTGATATATGTTTGATATCTTTTTTAAATAATGTGTTTATGTGTTTTATTATTTCCCAAAATGTTTTATGGTGATGGGTTCGATTCCAGCGTTGGCTGATTTTTCTTTGAATATAATTTGTTACGTAAACCCAGGATACACGTATGTGTTCAGTGTAAATATATAATTGTTGTGGTCAAATGGACCATGTGTTTGATATACGGCGATGCAATCTCGTGTTTTAAAGGAAAGGTACTTATGGAAATATATATTTTCTACAACCATGACAATTAAGTAATCAAATGATTTGAGGTATACCGAGGACCAACTACAACTATGAATAGACTACAAGGACATGAAAGCATACTATATATATATAATTTTTGTATTATTCTTGACTGTTTCTTGTTCATGTGTTGTAGTGTGAATTTATCAGTATAATAAAATGTTTAGCAAATAATATTTTAACGAAGAGTCTTCTCATTTAATAATATTAGTGTATTCCTCTCACATTATAGAATCCTACTTTCATTATATTTTAGGTAGTGCCTATTTTTCTTTCTCGAACATTCCATTGCCCGTATGCTTTATGAGTTCAGCCGGTGACGCAATGAAAGTAGGGAGGACGAGACTTCAAGCCTGGTAAGTGACTTCTGGCGGTTCTCATCCAACAATTCCATCTATTTATCTGTTTGTGAAACCATATTATGTAATAATTGCCCTAAATTACCCAGTATGGGTACACTAAATCTCAAAACCTTAACACATTAAAGACGTGAATTTTTTTTTACGAAAAATCCACTTACGTGGGGAGGGGGAAGGATTGATAAAGAGGTTGAACTTTTTATAGGAATACTGGGGATACTTACATCTCAAAAACTGAAGATGTCACAGACGTGGAAATAGGTATTTGGAATCTCCTTTAAAATAAAGGAACACGTATCTTTTTTGTTTTCCACTTGAGATAGGACTGTTCTCACATGTTCAGTTCAATATCGCATGTTCCAGTAGCCTGTTTATCTTAGCCTCACTTTAGCAACAAAAGGCAATACCACAAATATGGTTTACGAGGAGGTTCTGGGGCAAATCGCCGACCCCGTGGTGTAGGGGTAGCCTGCCTGCCTTTTCCCCGCAGGCACCCGGTTCGATTACCGGGGAGGTCACGGATTTTTACCTGCATCTGAGAGCTGGTTCGAGGTCCACTCAGCCTACGTGATTACAATTGAGGAGCTATCTGACGGTGAGATGGCGGCCCCGGTCTAGAAAACCAAGAGTAACGGCCGAGACGGTTCGTTGTGTTGGCCACACGACACCTCGCAATCTGCAGGCCTTCGAGCTGAACAGCGGTCGCTTGGTAGGCCATGGCCCTTCGGGGCTGTTGTGCCATGGGGTTTGGTTTTTCTGGGATAAATGAATCTAAGTTTATCGGTGAGTTTTTATACTTAATGTCCTAGTGTTGTACCGAGAAACTATTACTTTTATCAAATTACAAAATCAACGCGAGTGAAGCCGCGGGTAACAGCTAGTACATTATACAAAAGGTGCTTATATAACAATTGATTTTTAATTATGGGTCAGATGAGAATGAGATCTTCAAGTTATGAATGAAGTTTGACCGGTGGCGTGTGTGTAACGGTCCTGTCGAGTCCTCATAGGAAAGTAGATACGAGGATTTGATCGTCTGCTTCCCCTATGATATCCTTGGAGTTCTAAATGCAGGTTAGTGGCAGAGTCGGTAAGAGAACACGCGCCAAGTTGCTCACTGGTGTGTAATCGGGTCCGTCTGTTGACGCCCTCAGAAAACAATGGCTTCCATAATACGGACCACTACTTCTCATTTTGGTGAGGCAGTGAAGGTGAAGGACTAGAATTGGGAGGAGAGCGGTTGTGGCTACACTCCAGCATTTGTCTGCTGTGAAAAAAAAAAAGAGAAATAACGTAAAGCCATATTCAGATTTTCGGATTCAGGGGGTTTGAACCTACCTTCTCCGGAATGCAAGCTCACAGCTTCGTGGACCGAACTGCGAGTGAACTCGCTCGATGTTAATACAGCTGTATCATTGTAGGTGAGAAGCTTACTGCCAAAATCCATCAAATCCAGAAGTAAAATTTTACAGGAGAGGGAAAAACGCTGAGTGAAAACATTCAATTGAAAATTCATGTTACCACATTTATTCTATTCAAATAAATGTTTCCCTTGAAACTGTTGAAGTTCAAGAAATATTCGCTAAAACATTATGGAGAAGGTACTTTTAGTATTTGGTATTTCTGGTATTTCTATCTGAAATACGTAAATTATATTTTAGTTATCAGAAAAAAGACTGTATTCAATGATCAAATAGTAAAATAATATTAATTTTCTTCTTTGTTCCTTTTTTCTTCCTTAATCTGTTTACCCTTCTTCTCTTGGACTCAGCGAAGGATCCCACCTCTACCGCTTCAAGACTCTGGGTCGGGGGATACAACTGGGGAGGAGGACAAGTACTTCGTCCAGGTCGTTTCACCTGCTATCTTGAACAGAGGCCTTGTGTGGGTTAGGAATATTTAAAGGGATAGACAAGGAAGAGGGAAGGAAGCGACCGTGGCCATAAGTTAGGTACCATCCCGGCATTTGCCTGTAGGAGAAGTGGGAAACCACGGAAAACCACTTCCAGGATGGCTGAGGCGGGAATCGAACCCACCTCTACTCAGTTGACCTCCCGAGGCTGAGTGGGCCCCGTTCCATGCCTCGTACCACTTTTCAAATTTCCTCACAGAGCCGGGAATCGAAACCGGGCCTCCGGGAGTGGCAGCTAATCACATTGGTTCAAGCATTTCTCCCAAGTACTTGAAGTGTGGTACTCGCTTGATTTGCCCATATGTCGTGTTCAAATATTGGATGTCGAGTTTTTAGCAGAAGAACTTGGTCTTTTCAAAGGAAATTTGTAGGGCAACCTTTCCAGCATATTCACTAAGGGTTTCAATTTGTTTAACGGCTGTGACTACATCATTTGTCAGCATGGCCATGTTATCTGCAAAAGCAAAGCAGGATATCTCAATACCGTCTTTGGGTCGTCCTAGTCGTATGGGGCGCCAGTATCCCGTGTCTTTCAATGTCTTCTCCCACTCGCGGATGACTTTGTCTAGGACGAGGTTGAAATGAAGTGGAGATAGGCCGTCACTTTGTAGGACGCCAGTTTTAATCGGGAATGGTTCAGAGATCTCTCCCATGAATTTAACTTTCGAGATAGCGTCGGTGAGTGTTGTCTTGATGACGTTCAGGGTCTTGGAGTCAAGCCCCAGTTCCTCAAGAATAACGAGGAGAGACTGTCGATCAACCGAGTCGTACGCTTTCCTGAAGTCAACAAAAATGCAGATGACCGGTTTGTTCCTCAATGCTTTGTATTTAAGTGCTGCCATCAAGTTGAATATTTGTTCTGCACACGAGCGACCAGGGAGAAAGCCTGCTTGATATTCGCCAATACTTTGTTCAAGTTGTTCTTGTGTTCTCTTCAAAAGGCAAGCTGAAAGAATTTTGTATGCCACTTGGAGAAGAGAAATGCCCCTGTAATTGTTCACGTCAGTCTTATCTCCCTTTCTGTTTAATGGGTGGATGAGGGCGCACTTCCAGTCCTGAGGTAATTCTTCCGATTGCCAGATATCTGTAATGATTTGAGTGAGTTCCTTGAGGGAGTTAGGTCCAAGATTTTTCCGAAATTCCGCAATGATGCCATCTTCTCCGGAGATCCTTTTGTTTTTAAGTTTGAGGATGTGGCCGCGGATTTCATCCTCTGTCGGTGGTGGAGAGTCTGAGAAAGTGTGCCTTGGGGGTTCTTGAGGGAATCTTGTGAGGGGCTCTGGACAGTTGAGGAGATCAGCGAAGTAAAGTGCTAGTTCCTGACAATTTTCCTGATTACTGAGTGCAAGTTTTCCACCTGATCTTTGAAAGCCAGGTTTTGAGGAGCATACCCACGGACTTGTCCTCCGAATTCCCTGTAGAAATCTCGTACGTTGTAGTTACAAAAATCATCTTCAATCAAGTCCAGTTGGTGCTAAAAGTGTTTTCTCTTGACCTGTCTGATGATTTTGGCTACTCGTTTTCTAGTTTCATTGAATTGTATTTGGGTTTCTGGTGATTTCTTGCTGTTGTATATCTGAAATGCTTCTTTTTGTTCCTTCAATGCACGTTCACATTCAGAATTCTACCAAGGGTGTTTTGTATTCTTTTTCAGGGGAATTTGCTCTCGAGCTTTCTGGATGATTTTGTTGCGGAATTTCTCCCAGGTGCCTGCATGCTCCCTTTCCTACACTTCTTGCAGATTAGTGTTTCCAATCTGTGCCGTGTCAAACTTTGGTATGTGTGGCCTCTCATGGTGAATTTTGTTCGGGGTGAATTTTACCTTTATTCTCACTAGGTAGTGATCGGAATCGACGTTTGCTCCTCGGCGTACCTGTACACCGTGTACCTCTCTCTGCTTGGGATGAGAGGTGGCAAAGTGATCGATTTGAAATTCACCGATTCCTGGAACGGGAGACCTCCAGGTCTTCTGTTTCCGTGTGGAGATTCTCTCAGAGAAGTTGACAAGATTTTAAGATTGTTTTGTTGACACAGTTCAATCAGTCTCAACCCGTTTTTGTTGGTGAATTTGTGACCAGGGAATTTTCCAACGGTTCTCTAGTGTTCTTTTTCTTTATCAATTTGTGCGTTAAAGTCGCCCAGTAAAATTTTTGTATCCTATTTTGGAATTTTCGCCATGATTTTCTCAAGTTTAGCCCAGAATGCATCACTTTTTGCTGTTCTTTTTTGTTGCCCGCGTTAGTGGGTGCATGTACATTCACTATTGTACATTTCTTGTTAGCACATTGGATTCGCATAGTCATGAACCTGTTGCTTATGGGAGTGACTTCTTTTATTGAGTCTACTATACTTTTATGTACCATGAAGGTCATTCCTAGTGAAGGAGTTCCCTTACCAACTCTCCGGTCCACTTTGCTCTTGAAGATCCGGTAGTGTCCATAATCAGTTGTGTCCTCATCAGTAAATCTCGTTTCCTGCAGGGCAAGTATCTGAATTTTCTGTTGATCTAGTTCTCCTACAAGATTGTGCAGTTTACCAGGTTGGATTAAGGTATTTACATTGGACATACCAATGTGTGTGAAGGTTTTGAATGTTTGTTTGCCAGAGAACTCCGACTTTCTCTGTGTTCGTGATTGCCTGGGTTCCCCAGAATCCGAATACCCAGAGGCCGTCTCATGATGGGTGGATTGTTTACCACCTGGTGTAGTGCTGATTTTACTCTCACGAATCATCATAGCTTGTATTCAAAGATTGGTCCAGTGTTTCCACTGGGAAATTAGGACCAGGGATTGCTAGTTCCTGGAACGTAACTATACAGCCGTACCTACTAGGTAAAAAGGCACTGACCACTTCGCCGCTCGATCCGAGTCAGACACGAGGTGGATTTTATTTTTGGTTCTTCCGCCCTCTCAGCCATTGAGACATATGTCCTCTTCTGCCATCGAAGCCGTTGACCACAGTTCTAGTTTCCTCAGTTGATCCGCGAGTACTTATTTGAGTACGTCTTATTCACACATGTCCTGTATATCTACAGGAAACTTCCCCTATTAGCCATTGGGACGCGCCGTCTCGGGGTTGAGGGCCGCATCGCAGTGTCTCACGCAGGGTTACGCTTAGTTGGTACTCAGTTCGCAACTAAACCGCTACGTGAGCTGACCAGGTAATAATGTATTATGTTGTCCAATACATATGAGCCACATTACCAGTCTTAAAGATGGCTGACAATAGTGGCCCGCAGTGTGACCTTGGCAATGCTGATAGCAAAAGGAATATAGCATATCTTATTCGTGGTTTCTATGGAATTGATTACA
Source organism: Anabrus simplex (assembly GCF_040414725.1). Taxonomy (NCBI): domain Eukaryota; kingdom Metazoa; phylum Arthropoda; class Insecta; order Orthoptera; family Tettigoniidae; genus Anabrus; species Anabrus simplex. The sequence continues at coordinate 29,289,072 of NC_090272.1, read as the reverse complement.
AGAGAAACAAAATGAGTGCATGTACGTCAAAAAAGATTACATATATGAAGTGACCTCTAGATCGTGTTATCTATGGAATAATTGTCGTATTTACCAAAATCGCGGACATTTCCGGCATGAAATTCATATTAAATATTAATCAAAAACCCTGTTATACAACAACAAAATCACAACATAATACTAACTCACTTTTAACACCACAAGTAGAACCGCTATTATTTCTCGGAAGGCAAAAGAGGAGTTCAGTTCTTCTGTACAAGCCGACAAATGACGCAGCACCGTTACACATGATCTTACCCACTAGGCACGGATTATTATTATTATTACTAGCGAATGTACCCGTGCTTCGCTACGGTATTCTACATTGTATTCGAATATCGAAGTAAATAGTGTGCATGCAGTAAATAGGATTGTTTTAAAATTGCATGTCACTTAGCGTTATCCGAGAAAGAGCATGGGGAGGTCCCCGTACGTTGTTTCCAATGTAAAGTGTTTGCTATGTATTTGTGATAAAACGGCAGGCTCACTTGCCTACTGCCATTCACAATCGAGTTGGGAAGCTTACATTATAATTGCAGGCCCCATTGCCTACTATGCAGACAGAATCGATTTGGGGAGTTTTCGTTAAAATGGCAGCCCCCCTTTCCTACTTCCAGACAGATTACAGTTTTTATTATAATGGCAGGCAATTACCCTACTATCACTCGAAATTGAGTTGTGCAGTTATCATTATAATGCCAGGCCCATTTTCCTACTTCCAGCCAGCTTACTGCCAGTCACACCAAGTTGGTGAGTTTCCATCAAAATAGCAGGCCACTATGCCTAATGCCAGTCACATTTTAGATGAGGACATTTCTTTATAATGGCGGGCACCCTTGCCTACTGCCAAACACAATCGGGTAGGGGAGTTTTAAACAAAACTGCATGCTCACTTGCCTTCTGCAAGTCAAATCGAGAAGTGAACTATTCATTACAATTGTAGACCTTCCTTACTAATGACAGTTACACAGGAGTTGGAGAAGGAACCCTTTCATACTGCCAGTCAAAGTCGGTGTGGGGAGTACTGATTACAATAGCAGACCCACCCTTTCTCGATCGCTACAAATCGACATCAGTGAATATATATAGATCGACATACGAAAGTATATGCGTGTTTACAATATTGAAGACCTTCATTTACAGATTAACTGCTACTAAACGTACGTCATATCGACAAAGGATTATACCATAAGACACGCCGGATTTAGTGGCCTAAATGGCTGGTCCTATGATATGTCATGGAACAGGGTAACGTTCTTGTAAGATTATCTCACATTACATTACTTTTCGGATAATTATGTGACAGCTACATACATAGCATTTGGCTCATATATGGCTACTGGGTGGGCCAATTTTCGTGAAGAGTTTGATGATTCTGTATTTCATATAAGTAATCGAAGGTATGAATTATGCATGTGAAAATTCCAAATTGACTTAACATCCATTAATAGAGAAAAATCAAACGTAAAAGGGATACAGATACGGCGAAAAGTCATAAGACCAAGGTTGTAGATCATTCCAAATTGAACGGAGATTGTGCAATCTGTTATGTGATAGGAATTTCCGAAGGTCTGCACCATCATTAAAATTGCCTGCATATTTCGATATTCTTCGGGGATAAAAAGTGAAAAATTTAATGATCTTGGATGTTTTCCGTTCGTTACAGGCTAAAACGTATAATTTTGTCAAATTTCAATTATCTTTTTCTTCTGGCAGATTATGCCGCAATCTGGATTTTGTGCGAGGCGGGTAAAAATTAGGACTTTCAGGAAACTAAACCAAAAATTATGCAGATGGTCATTATTACTCCCTAAGCGGAAAGCTGTACGAAAATTTCGCCAAAATAGTCAGTGTAGAGGCACACAGTCGTTACGATTTGATTTATATAGATAAGGAATCTGCTCCATGTAAAACACCTTTTTGGCTATGCAAAACTGACCATTCATGATATCTCCCTTATTAATCCTCCTGACGAAAAAATGCACATGAAAAAAAGGTTTAGAGGTGGAATTCCATCACGTTTGGTCTATTTCCAGTCACGTTGGTCTTGTTCTGTATATATTGTGGAAGAGTAAAATCACCATTTCGGTTCCCTATAAACCGCCAGGTTATTTACGTTTAAAACCTACCTTTGGACAGGTGGATGCTAAATATGAATTTTGGTTCGAATGTCTTCAGTAGTTTTCAAGTTGTAAGGAATACGCTTTACACGCACCCGCTCGTGAGTTAAGTCCGATGGGACTTGTACAAAAAAACGGTCCGTTAATGATATCTCCCTTATTAATCTTCGTATCGAAATGATGCACATGAGAAAAAAGGTTTAGAAATTAATTTCTACCAAGGCAGGTTATTTTTAAATTAACGTTGGTTGTGTATATTTTGTGGAAGTGCAAAATCACTGTTTCGGTTTCGTATAAACCCCCAGTCAGTTCAGGGATTTAGAAACAATATTTGCCCTAAAACCTATCAAGTACAGGTGTATTCTAAATATGAGTATTGGTGGAAATACATCCAGTAGTTTGTAGCACTCACGTACATACGGCGTAATTAAGGAAGAAAATAATACAGTTAAGAGAGTGGAAAGTAATAGAAAATGGATTATAACTGAGGACAGCCGGATAACGACAAATATGTAAATGCCAAGTTAATGTATTGCAAAATCAAATGCCCATCAATAAATTATGCTAGTGTGAGTTATGGATATAATAAAGCGGTAACAGAGGAGAAATTTAGGTCCATTGATTCCTAGGTAAACAAACAATAAGAAGATGACTAATAGTGTTATTACTTAATCTATTCGAAGGCGGTTATAACATCCAACGATATTCCGCCAATATCCCGCAGATAGGCCGATTGACGCCTCTCTTGCCTTCTACCCAAGGAACAACCACGAATTTAAAAGCATGATGAGGAAAATGGCAATACGTTACTTCCCTGCTGGCATGCAGTCAGAGACGTTGCCATGGTAACCTGTAGGTTCGTAGACCGGTCTGTCGGTCACTCAATGCAGAGCATGGTACCAGCAGAAAATTGTAAATTTCTCCGTCATGTAAAGAGTAAGGTAAATTATGAACATAACGAAAGTTGTTTATAATGAATAGACGTTTCACGTACGGTAAACGAAGTTTACAGAAAATCAATAGTATAAGATAAAATGGAGGAAAACCATTCTGGTTTTCTTATAAACCCCCGTCAATTCAAAGATTTTAAAATGATATGCATATTGAAACCTTCCCTGGGATGAGTATACTCTAAATATGAAGTTTGGTTGAGATCTATCCAGCCGTTTCGACGTGATGGTGGAAAAACCATTCTGGTTTTCCTATAAACCCCCCCTGTATTCAAAGATTTTAAAATGATATGCATATCGAAACCTTCCCAGGGAGGAGTATACTCTAAATATGAAGTTTGGTTGAGATCTATCCAGCCGTTTCGACGTGATGGTGGAAAAACCATTCTGGTTTTCCTATAAACCTCCGTCTATTCAAAGATTTTACAATGATATGCATATCGAAACCTTCGCCGGGAGGAGTATACTCTAAATATGAAGTTTGGTTGAGATTTATCCAGCCGTTTCGACGTGATGGTGGAAAAACCATTCTGGTTTTCCTATAAACCCCCGTGTATTCAAAGATTTTAAAATGATATGCATATCGAAACCTTCCCCGGGAGGAGTATACTCTAAATATGAAGTTTAGTTGAGATCTATCGAGCCGTTTCGACGTGATGGTGGAAAAACCATTCTGGTTTTCCTATAAACCCCCGTGTATTCAAAGATTTTAAAATGATATGCATATCGAAACCTTCCCCGGGAGGAGTATACTCTAAATGTGAAGTTTGGTTGAGATCTATCCAGCCGTTTCGACGTGATGGTGGAAAAACCATTCTGGTTTTCCTATAAACCCCCCGTGTATTCAAAGATTTTAAAATGATATGCATATCGAAACCTTCCCCGGGAGGAGTATACTCTAAATATGAAGTTTGGTTGAGATCTATCCAGCCGTTTCGACGTGATGGTGGAAAAACCATTCTGGTTTTCCTATAAACCCCCGTGTATGCAAAGATTTTAAAATGATATGCATATCGAAACCTTCCCCGGGAGGAGTATACTCTAAATATGAAGTTTGGTTGAGATCTATCCAGCCGTTTCGACGTGATGGTGGAAAAACCATTCTGGTTTTCCTATAAACCCCCCCGTGTATTCAAAGATTTTAAAATGATATGCATATCGAAACCTTCCCCGGGAGGAGTATACTCTAAATATGAAGTTTGGTTGAGATCTATCGAGCCGTTTCGACGTGATGGTGGAAAAACCATTCTGGTTTTCCTATAAACCCCCCTTGTATTCAAAGATTTTAAAATGATATGCATATCGAAACCTTCCCCGGGAGGAGTATACTCTAAATATGAAGTTTAGTTGAGATGTATCGAGCCGTTTCGACGTGATGGTGGAAAAACCATTCTGGTTTTCCTATAAACCCCCGTCTATTCAAAGATTTTAAAATGATATGCATATCGAAACCTTCCCCGGGAGGAGTATACTCTAAATATGAAGTTTGGTTGAGATCTATCCAGCCGTTTCGACGTGATGGTGGGAAAACCATTCTGGTTTTCCTATAAACCCCCCGTGTATTCAAAGATTTTAAAATGATATGCATATCGAAACCTTCCCCGGGAGGAGTATACTCTAAATATGAAGTTTGGTTGAGATCTATCCAGCCGTTTCGACGTGATGGTGGAAAAACCATTCTGGTTTTCCTATAAACCCCCCTTGTATTCAAAGATTTTAAAATGATATGCATATCGAAACCTTCCCCGGGAGGAGTATACTCTAAATATGAAGTTTAGTTGAGATGTATCGAGCCGTTTCGACGTGATGGTGGAAAAACCATTCTGGTTTTCCTATAAACCCCCGTCTATTCAAAGATTTTAAAATGATATGCATATCGAAACCTCCCCGGGAGGAGTATACTCTAGATATGAAGTTTGGTTGAGATCTATCCAGCCGTTTCGACGTGATGGTGGAAAAACCATTCTGGTTTTCCTATAAACCCCAGTGTATTCAAAGATTTTAAAATGATATGCATATCGAAACCTTCCCCGGGAGGAGTATACTCTAAATATGAAGTTTGGTTGAGATCTATCCAGCCGTTTCGACGTGATGGTGGAAAAACCATTCTGGTTTTCCTATAAACACCCCGTGTATTCAAAGATTTTGAAATGATATGCATATCGAAACCTTCCCCGGGAGGAGTATACTCTAAATGTGAAGTGTGGTTGAGATCTATCCAGCCGTTTCGACGTGATAGTGGAAAAACCATTCTGGTTTTCCTATAAACCCCCCGTGTATTCAAAGATTTTAAAATGATATGCATATCGAAACCTTCCCCGGGAGGAGTATACTCTAAATATGAAGTTTGGTTGAGATCTATCCAGCCGTTTCGACGTGATGGTGGAAAAACCATTCTGGTTTTCCTATAAACCCCCCGTGTATTCAAAGATTTTAAAATGATATGCATATCGAAACCTTCCCCGGGAGGAGTATACTCCAAAATATGAAGTTTGGTTGAGATCTATCCAGCCGTTTCGACGTGATGGTGGAAAAACCATTCTGGATTTCCTATAAACCCCCCGTGTATTCAAAGATTTTAAAATGATATGCATATCGAAACCTTCCCCGGGAGGAGTATACACCAAATATGAAGTTTGGTTGAGATCTATCCAGCCGTTTCGACGTGATGGTGGAGAAACCATTCTGGTTTTCCTATAAACCCCCCGTGTATTCAAAGATTTTAAAATGATATGCATATCGAAACCTTCCCCGGGATGAGTATACTCTAAATATGAAGTTTGGTTGAGATCTATCCAGCCGTTTTGACGTGATGGTGGAACAGACAAACAGACACGAACAATTTTATTTATATAGATTATTATTATTATTATTATTATTATTATTATTATTATTATTATTATTATTATTATTATTATTATTATTATTATTATTATTATTGAAAAATACATTTAATGTAATTGATACTGACATTACTTTGTATTATGTATACTAACTATTCAAATTATTCGAACTTGTTTAAGGCATTAGGATGTGCACCCTCGGAATTAAAAATTACAGGTACCTTTAACATTTCTCTTTGTTTTTCCTCAATTTTTTTCGTCCTGGCAAGGATGGAAGGAGTTTCGGAACGCAAACAACGAATAATTGTAATCTTGTTTAAGGACTGAAGAAGTGCTGAAAATAATGCGTATGGGCAAAGAGAGAGTTTTGGAACAGTATATATGGTGGAGGAAGAGAAATTTGAAAAATTATATCAAATTTGAAGCTAAGTTACGCAGGGAAAGAACAAGTTTTGGGTAACAGATTTCCTAGAAGAGTCTGTTGAGAGATTAAAACTGCCATTACCTCATTTTTTCTAAAAAAAAGTGGAAGGAATCAGTTTTGGAGGTAGTGTATTGATATGTTGAATGCCCTCGCTGGCAGGACCTAGTGTTTACAGTGCATTATGCCTTCTGGTAGGGGCTAGAGTAGGGGTTTCCAAATGGCGGCCCGCAAAGCCATATAATGCAGCCCGTGAGAGCATTTTAATTAATAATGTGAAGAATGGTTACAAAATATTTTGTTGGTCGTTCAAAAATGTATTCAATTTTATACCCGTTATAGTCTGAACCAATGTAATGGTTTTCGTCGTTTGTAAATATTCACTTGATCTGAATAGATTATTTTTATTTATAACAATTTAAAATCCAAATTTCAAATAATTATTAGTTTTTACTTCCCAATAACTACTTTTGATGGTTTTCGGAGACGCCGATGTCCCGGAATTTTGTCGCACAGGAGTTGTTTTACGTGCCGGTAAATCTACCGACACGAGGCTGACGTATTTGAGCACCTTCGGAACCTCCCAAGCTGGCTTCAGAAGGCCAGCACCTCAACCATCTGAGCCACTCAGACCGGCTCCAAATTTCACTCTTTTATGCAATTGTAAAGTAATGTTTTACCTAAGTAATTAAAATGATCAAACCTTTATTTCAATTGAATTATGCATATTACATTATTTCGTAATGGTACTTGTTGTGACCGTTCATAACGTCACCTATGGTATGTCATGATATCCAGGAGATGAAATATGCTGTTTTCCGCGGCGTCATTCTACGATAAAAACTGCCCAAGTTAGAATTTTTCCACCCGCTCCAGGACTCGATTTGCAGTATTCAGAGTCGCGCGACCCAGCTCTAGTTGCTGGTAATTAGCAGCAAGGCGGTGCAAGAGCGCTTGTACTCGAAGTTGTCTCACTCCAACCGCGAGCGAGATGAAAAGAGACGCGTTATCACGTGACAGAGAATGTAGGTCACTAGCTGAGCCCGGAGAGTATATCCAACGTGAAAACTAACATTATACCCTGTTTTCCTCGCTTATTCACCACTGCCAACTTATCGCATTCAGCTGTTTCCTTTCTGTTAATTTTTATAAATCGCAAGATGTTCAATGGATAATTAAGTGCAAACATTCATTTTAATCAGGGAATTTTACGCATAATTATGAGACCGAGAAGTGCTCTACTTAACTGACAGAGCGGTAACTACGCTGTAAACAAGGGCGCGTCTTAATGACTAACAGATGTTGGACCCTAACCGTGCCAGTGAACACAAGGAATCCCCTGTGCTCGTCATCATTTACTGACAGAAACAAAAGGACGCTTTTAAGATTGCTTGAGAATCTACGAAGCTATTTCAAAAACATTCACTCAGTGGAAATGGGAATGCAAGAGCTACAATTTGATATCCTGTTCGTCACTATACGTTGCGTATTAACGGACCAACGTGTGAGAAAGGGTTGCATTTTTCCCCCACTCTCAGCATCCGAGCATCTCGCCCATATAGGAAGACGATGAGAGGCAGACACCATCAGTTCATTTTAAGTACAACGCCAGTTCGGTAGTGGTTCGTCGTGATTAGTGCGTGAGAGTCGTCTGTGGAGAAATAATGTTTATAAAGTGAGCAGTGAAACGCAGTAGTTTATTAAAGTCTGTGAATGCATGTGGAAATAACCACAACATAATTAAGATGTTTGCGCGTACAGTGTGCCGCTAATTGATATGGTAGGAACGGTACGAAACCGTAATGACCGCTGTCCGCGTATAGAAGAGGTCGTGCATCGATTCCCATATAGAGCCTATGCCTAAACTGAGACGGCTAAATTAACATAAATAGGCATGTATTTAACTAAGTGCGTGGAGTGTGTGTGCCCGATATAAATGAGAAATATCAAGAAAGTGAGTGAACGGCTCATTGCTTGCATAATTAGGAGCAGTATCACGTCATATAAACCCATAGCGCAGTAGAGAGCCTGACCTACGCATGACTACTTTGTCTGCTGTTTATAAAGAATAGGTAGGTGAGGGGGCAGTGTCGGGCTTCAGAGACAATACCGGCATTGGGTTGAAATGTTCGTGTTATTGAGCAGATCCAACCATATATTCAAATTGTGATGTGTAATAAACTAACGCATTCACATGAGATAACTTCCTCTCATTTACATGTCTATGAGAACGTCGACATCCAGCTGAATGCCAGAGTTTTGCCCGTGTACCGGAGAGAACGAGACATCTAGCTGTTTGCCGGAATTTCGCCTGGTAGCAGAGAACGTCTGGAACGTCGCTGTCATGTGCATGACCTGCCAGGAAGTCATCACAGGTCTTCGCATCGCTGATGACGTGATGGAAACCGAGTAAACCATGGTTGCCTCCCTGTAAAGCTGTATTCGCGGTATCCAGAAAGGCTAAGTACACTTCCAAAATATTAAGTAGCTTTGAAAGTCGTTTTCTATTGTAAATTTAAAAGCAAAGTTGCATGCAGATATAATGCAGATCGCCAATATCCTATTTCAGAGGGATAATAATAATCTCATTTCTTTTTGGTTTTTATTAAATACAGTCGTCATGGTTTGGGAATAACCATATTTTGCTTCCATTTTTTTGTATATAAGGGTTAGTAATGCATGACGTAATTATAAGGACCTTAGATTAATTAAGTGTGAAGCGCTGTCAAGTAGAGAGGGCTTAAACATTCTGTAAAAATGACTCCAGTTATCATCTTTCCATATCATATACGAGTCATCAAGATTTTTCAGTAATTCATTTTTTTGGTGCGCTTCACCTGGTAGAGATCCCTCCTAATTAGTAACTAAGGCACCTGGAACAAGGCATCGAGACGGTGGGTATCTTACATCGTTAATTATTTAGTTCGCGAGTGCGTGAGGTAATTTGGACCCTGGTGGCAGGAGATCATCATTAAATCTGCATCGTAGTCAATGTACCGAGAGGACAAACGAGATGGCTGAACAGGCTGTAGCCATAATGTATAGTGTGAAATGAAAATGTGAAGTTCCCTTGGAATCTGTCATTAAGATACGCGAGGTGCATATTGCGATGTGAATATGTTGATTACGGCCGGATATAGGGCCGAGATTTGTGGTGATGCCATTGTGGCCCGAGAGAAAGAAGTGAGATAGATTATTTGCCGTGAAACCATTGTCCGAGAAGGCTTAGTGGACCGCTCTTTGGAAGTGTGTCACGGGCAGCTAACGGTGGGAGTTTTATGAGCCCCTTTAAACGGGGGAGTGAAGGCGTTTTCTTCAGTGAAATAGAACAGATACAAGTGGCGAGTTTCTTTCCTTTCGGCATAGAGATTACGTGCACTAATTTAAGTATTGTCAACATCGCATTGATCCCAATATGCATTAAAAGAAGGGTCCCTCCAATTTCTTTTCTTAATTATTTACAGCGTGCAGGGAATTCCAGGCTAGATATACCCCGTCTCAGAAGACCCTGGGTTCGTCCAGGAGACAGTGAAAGTTTATGTTCACTGTTACCAACAGCGGGTGGCTTGTACCATCTGTGATTCATTGTGTGTGTGTGAAATGTATATATTCTTGTCCATTTATTGCAGGTAGTGCTTTGATACTTTGTTTATGATGTCTGGTATTGAAGTCGCTAAGTGCTTGTCCATAGGTAGCAACGTTGTGTACATAATGTCCTGATATATGTATTGAAAAAAATCCTAATGAAATGAGCGTGTTTATTATACTGCATATTTGGCAACGTTTAACTTAAGGAAGTGTTGTAACGCGACTTTCAAAGGATTGGGAGTGTAAATTGCCTATTTCAGTTCATCCGATTCTAGCAGACTAATATCACAATTTGATGCAAATTGAATATATTAATTCTCGGCAGGTAAACAGATTTACAGCGGGGTGTGTCCATACTGATTGAATATATGTGTGATTAATGTAAGTGTAGAGTGAAATAATTCGAGAGGAAGCACCCCTCTAAATCTGAGATAGTGTAAATAATCCAAGAGGGAGCGCCTTCTTAAGTTTGAATATTTGAACGTATAATGAAGTGTAGAAAAAAGACTACCGAACATTTAAACGTCAAGATCACCCAAATTACCGTATGTAAGGTGTTTGTATGGCATATCCATGTAAATAATATGTGTTTCACTAGTATAAGTAAAATTTGTTATACAAGATATAGTTTCTCTTCTCATTAGTAATGAAATGGTATTCCTCTCACAATTAACTTTTCCCCCTACTATAGAGACTGTTACTAAAGAACTTACCGCCCCATCGGAGGTCTACAGACCCGAAAATGCGATACCGACTCAGCTAGCGAATTATTCTAGTAGGGGAGGGTGAGGCTTCGACAACCGGGCTGAGTTCGAGGCCCACCAATGGTGCTTCATTCTAACGTCATATTTGTGAACAATGGTAACTGGCTCATGTACTGATGCCTTGGACAGGTACATTGTGTAGGCCTACTATATACAGAATTTTACGAAAATTGGCCTATTATTCAAGTGCGGCCCGCGAACATGACTAAGGTTTCGAATATGGCCCTCGAGTCCTTACGAATTGGAAACTCCTGGGCTAGAGCATTTAGCTGTGTCAGTCTTATCCTTGGCTTTGACGATATGAAAGTAACTAGGGCACGTGGAGGCTAGAAATACCATTCCTTATGAAGCCAGTCCGTGTTATAAACTGTGGCCGGGCTGAGTGTCGCTGGCCTTCTCACCCCAACTTGGTAGGTTCGATCCCGGCTCAGTCCGGTGGTATTTGAAGGTGCTCAAATACGTCAGCCTCGTGTCGGTAGATTTACTGGTACGTAAAAGAACTCCTGCGGGACTAAATTCCAGCACCTCGGCGTCTCCGAAAACCGTAAAAGCGTAGTTAGTGGGACTTAAAACAAATAACATTATTATTATTATTATTATTATTATTATTATTATTATTATGAAATGAAATGTCGTATGGCTTTTAGTGCCGGGATATCCCAGGACGGGTTCGGCTCGCCAGATGCAGGTCTTTCTATTTGACGCCCGTAGGCGACCTGCCCGTCGTGATGAGGATGAAATGATGATGAAGACAACTCATACACCCAGCCCCCGTGCCGTTGGAATTAACCAATTAAGGTTAAAATCCCCGACCCGGCCGGGAATCGAACCCAGGACCCTCTGAACCGAAGGCCAGTACGCTGACCGTTCAGCCAACGAGTCGGACATTATTATTATTATTATTATTATTATTATTATTATTATTATTATTATTAAACTGTGTGAACATGTCAGTCATACGTTCAGGTGGTGCGTGCACTTAATGGGCTTCGCAGACTGATATACAACAGCAACTTCTTGCTTGGTGAGGAAAGCAACGGGAAATTGCACCAATCCTCATTTCCAAAGTATACCTCTTCAGTGACATAGTTGATGGCGGAGATGCAGAGGTTCCAACCAACCTTCGAGCTGAGTACTCAACACTCATAAAACATAGAATTATTCATTTACCTGTAGCTATTGCTAACCCGAGGAGGGTTAGTGAGTGTATGGGATACGACGTACTGTGTGTGGTACATGAGTTACAAGGATGTTGGGGACCGCACAGACAACCTAGCGCCCAAGCCAAGATAATTAACCGTTCTTCGACCCGGCCGGCAGTCGAACCCGGGGACCTCTCAACCGAAGGTTACTACGCTCACCATTCAGAGAAGGAGACGTACTTGGTGGTGATGATTATAGTTTTAAGAGGAAGTACAATTTAGTACCGATCTTTTCCTAAACAATTATCTCGGAACCTCAGAAGAGTAAAGGTACGCAGTAAGGCCTCGAAGGACGTGAAAATGAAAGACTCGCTAGACCTGGCCAAGAGAATGAGCCGTTCACGATCCAGAGTATCCAACGCATTGAGGAAGTGTTAAAACATGATATTAATATATTATAAATACCGGAAGAATCGACTAACTGATTAAACGTTAACTTTCATGTGGCTGCAGAGTTGTCAATCCACAAGGCTTTCTCAAGAACATTCCCCAATTCGCGAACCGACACACTTGTGTACAAGTAGCCCTACGCGGGTACATCATCAAAGTTGCACATTGATTCCAGTTTCTCACGGGAGACTGTTGTCAGTGACTCTGTCGTTGATCGGTCTGCGACCCGACGCGGCGGGGTCGTGAACGGCTAATTCCCTTGGCTCTTAATACTGTTCTCAGAATTTCCCTAACACAGCACTATCCCCCACCACACATTCTCAACGGCCGTACTTCATTAGACCTTTCAGTCACGAATTATTTGTACCAATTTGAAGGAGACCTCTTAACAGATTGAGTCTTCGTCACTCGGACGGCAGCGCGCCGGCCTCTCACCGCTAGGTTCCATGGTTCAAATCCCGATCACTCCATGTAAGATTTGTGCTGGACAAAAACGAGGCGGGACAGGTTTTTCTCCGGGTACTCCGGTGTTCCCTGTCTCATTCATTCCAGCAACACTCTCCAGTATCATTTCATTTCATCTGTCAGTCATTAATCATTACCCCACAGGAGTGCGACAGGCTTCGGCAGCCGGCAGAGTTCTAACAGTAACAATACCCAGTGGTATCCGAGGGTGTTTTAATATATGTCGGTATGCAAAAGAACTCCGGCAGAACAAAAATTCGTTAATGATGCGTAAAACCATTGTTATTCTTCTTCCTATTTTTTTCTTTCTTTCTTCATCTGCTTACCCTCCAGGTTTGGCTTTTCCCTCGGACTCAGCGAGGGATCCCACCTCTACCACCTCAAGGGCAGTGTCCGGGAGCTTCAGACTCTGGGTCGGGGATTCACCTGGGCAAGATGACCAGTACCTCGCCCAGGCGGCCTCACCTGTTATGCTGAACAGGGGCCTTGCGAGGGGATGGAATGATTGGAAGGGATAGACAAGGAAGAGGGAAGGAAGCGGCCGTGGCCTTAAGTTAGGTACCATCCCGGCATTTGCCTGAAAGAGAAGTGGGAAACCACGGAAAACCACTCCCAGGATGGCTGAGGGGGAAATCGAACCCATCGCTACTCAGTTGACCTTCCGAGGCTGAGTTGACCCCGACCCGGGCCGTTTTCCGCGCTCTTCTACGTTAATTAACGCCCAAGTTAGCGCACGTTTATCCTCCCCGGGATATGAGTAGCGCCTTGTTCATTCCATGGGTCAAATTCTCATTGTGCATACTTGCTGCACCGAGTCATATTTTAGCCTGCGGGCGAAAGCGCTCTCAGTTAGGTGCAAGAGGGGCGAATCTGCCCACGCCGATATCTAGTTCACAAGCATGGCCCTCAACCCTGGAAAAATATAATTTATTCGCTCTTTTCCCGCGAAAACACCACTACCAGTTCACAAGACTTCAATTGTTTCAGAAAAATTAATTGCAGAATTCAGGTAATACTTGACAGATTTCTAAGAGTCAAAGCTCATAATGATCGGCGGAATTTACGCAGATTTATCACACCAAGAAATGCTGTATGTAATGGAAATGTAACCAAGTACGCAGCAAATAAATACTCTAACCGGTGTTTGCAGATGGTGAAAACGGATGGCGGGAAAAATTCGCAAGCTTCCTAAGATCAAGCCCCTCCCACACGAAGCCGCCAAAGGACGCTATGGAGATTACGTCAAAACGCACGAAGCTATAGTAATGAGAATCGATCAGTAAAAACTGGAGTGAACGAGCTTCAATTTGATACCACAATTAATGGTGGAAAGTGCCGACCAGCGGAGTGAATATTCAGAAGGGGTGGAGTTTACCCTCTCCACTAGGTCTAACACGGTTTCGCTGTTTGAGGTGACCGCTTCAGAATAGTCACGGTACTTCGATATTTCCAATTGCAGTGTGACGTTGTGTATGTTGTGAGTGACTCTTCAACATGTCTTTGTTATAAAGTGTGTGAAGTGTGTCTGCCTGACATCGCTAACTTGACCAAGATGATCCGATATGAAAAATGGAGACAACAAGTACACTATAATGATACTACCGAATGGAAAAGTAATCACACAAACGAGGAATATACAACCTACCACCTACACTAATATACTGAGTTCGAGTCCTGGGCATAGCTATACAGTACAAAGAATTATTCTAATATAAATTTACATGTTGGCTGACGGCCAACCTTGTTCCTATCTTGAGAAGTTTAAAATTACATGCTTCTTACAAATTGTAAAGCTCTGACCTGAAATGATCGATGGACATGACGGAGCCGCCCCCCCATATGGACCACTGGAATTACCACATCACGATAGGCTGCGACGCTGGTAGCAGATACAGGCGGACGACTGGAGACATTCTGGCTGGTGAGAACATTTCTTGCAGCTTCTTGGATGGTTGGAAGATGTCCCCTTCGACGTCGTGATGAGCAGGTACGCCAGATGTTCCCGGGTCGATTTCCGATGTCGTGACGACTCCTTGTCTTCTTCAGCTCCCGTTACTGCTTCCTCGCTATGAGTGTGCAGTGGCTCGTACTGGGTTGATGTAGGGAAAACTGTAAAGAAATGTCTTATAACACACAGTCCGGATTCGATGCCTGTTTCCACTAAAACCATACCTCACACGTTCCTTTGACCAAGTCACTTTCTGAATTTCGACTTGATACACAAATATTCTCTTCATCAAACATGGTAACAATATTATGTTATCCTTTCCCTCTGACCGAACCTCCATATACAAAAGATACCCTGAGCCTTCATAAATTCGTGTGTTACGTTTGTTACTATTGGACATCAAATAATATGAAGCTACTAGTCAAACAGTCAAATTATTAGCAGCACATCTTCTCATGACAGCAGATCAGCACACGTAATATCAAGAATTCAGCTTAATTATGCAAGTTGATTACTTACTTTTTCCCAGATTCAATCGTGCTAGCTGTGTGCAGCTCGAAGATAAGGCGCTATTCTGGATGCTGACTTGCAGCGTGACGACCTCGTTCAAGCAGCCGTACAGTCGGTGAATGAATCTGACGCGCTAGGCGGTCATGTATTTAGAATCAGGCTGGCGTTACCACGCTCGCGTGTTGGCGGTCTGTATCAGCCGCGCCTGCGCCTGGAAATTTCTCCCGCACAAAGAGCGTCAAGTACCACACTTATCGTATGCACTTATAATTATAGCCACGTTGCATATCGAAATTTAGCGGAAATTATGCAGGTTGCAATTCTCTTATCAGATCCAGTGCATCTCTTCTGTAGCCAGAGATATTAAATTACATTCTTCTTCCCTCCAAATCGTTAGTCAGCCCGTGACATACGCGAAGTGGTGCGCATCCCCACTCTCAATTAAGAAGCTTCGCTTGGGCAATAAATTCCTTTTATGAGTCTCTGGAATTTTCATAATGATACTGCTGCTATGTTCCAACGAGAAATGCTTCCTCTGGACTCTCTTATATAATAAACTATTATACAATGGCTTTCATGGTGGTCTCAGGTAATCCCAATATCTAAGGCTAAAATCCCGACTATTGGCACATGAACTGAATGGTTCAATACATACACGATTTTGGAAAACAAACTATATCTTTATGTCTAGCATAAAACCTACAGTATCTATTGCCTGTCATAAAGGGCGCAGTTAGGTTTAGTAGAAATCTGCGCATTTCCCACGGGCCGATCGTATCGCAAACACGGCGAGTTCGCGCGCCCGGAACTAACAATTTCTCCGCCAATCGGATTGCACCATCGTTCTTAACATAACACGAAGAGTGTCCGTGATTTTTGTTTTGCCGGTATAGTTCTGATAAAACCTGTAGACTGAAAATAAACCCACACAATTACACGCTCCAGAAACCGACAGCAAGAAATGTCAAAATCGAAATCGCACGGACCCAGGAAAGACGACAGACTGATAGCGGGAGAAGGAGGAAGTAGAGATGGCAGAAAAATAACGTAGCAGTTACTTTGTTACAGTTACATACCTGTCACTGTTAGAAATGTAACGAGGCCATTTTGTCACTGTTAGAAATGTAACGAGGCCAAAAATAACGGTTTACCGAGTAACGACAACAGAATAACGTACTAATGAAAACAGTAACTGGGAAGTGGGAATTGTCACTAGTAGCAGTTTACAGATGTGACAGATGTGACGCATGTCTTCCAAGTGAGAGCGCTTTCGTACGAGATTGCTTTAAGTCAAATACACTATAGTGTAAAATATACTTTGTAGTGTATTTGTTTTCGTTGCTGCTGTCATCTGGTAACTAAAGTGTAAACTGTTATGACATATTCAACTGCTCAGCGGTAATCGTTGACTCAGCCATCGCTATAATTTTTCTTGTACCATAAATATATTAGTATGCTGTCTGGTTCCGAGGCTCAATGGTTAGTGTGCTGACCTTTGGTCACAGGGGTCCCGGATTCGATTACCGGCAGGGTCGGGAATTTTAACCATCATTGGTTAATTTCTCTGGTACTGGGGCTGGGTGTGTGTGTTGTCTTCATCACCATTTCATCCTCATCACGACGCGCAGGTTGCATACGGGAGTCAAATAGGAAGACCTGCACCTGCCGAACACTCCCGGCACTAAAGGCCATACGCCATTTAATTTCATTAGTACGCTAACTTTCCATATTGATTTTATAGATAACATAACATTACTTCAGTGTTCTTAATCGATCCTCTTGTAGCGGTTTGTATCGAGGTTTAGCAAACAGATAATGTTTTCTTGTCTTCTACCCTTATCGGAGCATTGTCACACTCACTCCTCTAGATTTCAGAAAGACGCTATGTGGTCTTCTCATTTCGTTCCTTGTCTGCATCTCGTAACTTTATAGCAAATAGGAATGTGTGTTTTGCTGCACCGACTTTCAACAGTGTAGTGATGCGTGCGCGCATGTGCGAGTGAATGACTGGGACTTCGCAACACAGCTGTAAGGAGACCAGCTTGAAGCCGTGACCAGGCTGTAACCAATAAAACGTGAGTAACGCTGGACGTTATTTTTAACTGTTACTTTACAAAGTTACTTTATTGTAGCAGTGATAGATGTAGCAGTTACACACAAATGATTCTTGATTTACTAGTTTCATTTCCGTATTGATAGTTCACGCATGTATAGACAGAAAAGGTTCCACCTTATCAGTACAATTTTATTATTGTAAGAAATAGCTTATAGGAACGGTTTCGACTTAAAGTCGGTCCTGTAAGCTAATTCTTACAATCACCGAGCTCGATAGCTGCAGTCGCTTAAGTGCGGCCAGTATCCAGTATTCGGGAGATAGTAGGTTCGAACCATACTATCGGCAGCCCTGAAGATGGTTTTCCGTGGTTTCCCACTTCCACACCAGCCGAATGCTGGGGCTGTATCTTATTTAAGGCCACGGCCGCTTCCCTCCCACTCCTAGCCCTTTCCTGTCCCATCGTCGCCATAAGATCTATCTGTGTCGGAGCGACTTAAAGCAACTAGCAAAAACAAATTCTTACAATAATAAAATTGTATTGATAAGGTGGAACCATTTCTTGTCTTTACATACATAAATGTCTGTCACACCTCTAGGAACAAGTATTTAGGAGATATAGTTTGCCGTGTTTATTTCAATGGGCTATACAAACGCATTCACTGGGAAGCAAAATAAATACGAGAATGTACTCTTAAGAGTATCTGGGCGAGAAAGGGACAAACTAGAATGCACAAAGGCTGACTGAAATTGTTATCTATATATAAATATATTCTATTACCTCGTATAATTTTATTTAAAAACAATACATATGACGGGTGTTACGAACCTTCAAGAATGGTTTGGTACTGTTAATCGTACAGTGGAATAGTCGTAGCTCGTGGCACCATCTATACTACGCTGCAACACATCCCCTCACAAGTAAACAAAATTTTTTGTGACTTAAAGCAGTAGAGCATTATTTAAATTAAAATAAGAATAGATACTAATATAATACAAAGTGTTACCGGGGTTTCGTGGATCACTGAGAGGTGCGGGCTGAATGGGTCTGTCTACGAAATTCAAAGATTTTTTTAAAACTTTAAAATAAAGGTCGTATTTCTTTTCAGAAAATCAAACTTAACAATATTCTTCACTTAGTGAAAACAACAATGTATCACGTACAATGGCAATTTCGATATAAGAATGGAAAACCCCCGAATAGGGAATTCAACACATTTGGGCTTCAAGCCCCTAATTTACAAGTTGAAAATGTCGCCAATGTAGCATTTACTTCGACACACAGTTCCAGAGCACTTTGCTGAACCGTTACAATTTATAGCCTTCCAGAGGCACCACTCAATGTTACAGCAATCTCAGAAAATAGCTTACATATTCTTCAACTTCAACCTAGGAGGCTGTGCTCCCAATTTCTTACAGCCTACTGAAGGCAGTATTACACAAAAAAATTTCAATTTTTGGCCGCTCTAGGCCCAAACTACAAGTTACAATTTTGGTACACTGGGGCATCTATTACCCAAACTACTGGGCCTTCGTGGAATAGAAGAACAGGTTAAATTACTGGCCTAAACACAAAATGTATGGAGGCTTACACATGCGCTCCTTGAAAACCAAGTTTAAAACCCTACTTGGGCCCGTGGCCCGATGATGCAGAGGCTAATCCCAAGCTACTGAGGTGACTAGAACGAAAGGTTAATCAAGATTTTACAGGAAGAGAAACAGTTACAAAATCGTAGTCACCTAGAGATAAATTGAAGGGGAACTCAAGAGGGTAACGCACTCTCTATCCCCTATTTACAGTTTAAGACTTTATGAAATTTTACACGAAAAGGAAGAAGTTTACATTTTAGATATCAACCGGTTAAACGTTTGCGGAGATAGCTACAGAGATAGAAAACTGGTGGCCATTACCTGGGCTGATGTACTGACTGCCGAAGGATGAGGCACCCCGCCTCCTGACTTTACACACACACTCCGAACTTCGACGATCAATAAGACAAGGTAGCTTGAAAAAGCCTCAGCTTATATACCCGAGGGGATGATTCGAGAAGGCTCTGGACTAAATCCGGACACACCCTATCATTTATTGGATAGTTTAAAAGTTACAAGAAGCCTGTGATAGGCTGAAAAATATATACCACATTTTCTAATTGGCCAGATTCAAAAGCTGGTGCGACAAGAAGGAAGTGTAGCAAACCTTGAAATATCAATATAAACGAAAATTGATTTAGTTATGAAAACCTATAAATACAAAACTTCCTTAAATCACTAATTCTTCCACCTTGCACCAGAGTGCATTACCTCAGTTTTTTGTAAGGACATATATGGAGAAAAGCTCAGACCACTTGCTGTACACCAAAACAAAACAAATGAATCAAGTCAGTTTAGGAAACATTAAAATAACACATTACTCTGTCATTTATGAGTGACATCTTTCGATTAATGTGCCGACTTCATGCACTAGCTGTTTCAAGATTTGTATGAGAGATAGCGTTCCTTAAGGCGCATCTTTTAAATGTGCGGGGTTGAGGTGTAGCTCCCGGTTCACAAAGCAGCAATATATTCTCATACAATAGTTAATTTCGATAATCATCCACATACTGAACATTGGTCTCAGTACATTAAATCCGCTTCTCGTTTTCTCTACGCACTCCCTTTCCCCTACTTTACTACTCGGTTCTTGCCTGATATCAATTTCATTCTCTTGCTCTCGAGGTACCATCACTAGATATTCTAATATCTTGTTTCGTTTATCCTTTCTTTTTCTTCTTCTTCTTCTTCTTCTTCCTCTTCTTATCATTATTTAATCCGTTTACCCTCCAGTGTTGGCTTTTCCCTCGGACTGGGCGAGGGATGCCACCTCTACCACCTCAAGGGTAGTGACCGGGAGCGCAAGGGGATACAAATGGGAAGGAAGACCAATACCTCGCCGTGGCGGCCTCACATGCTATGCCGAACAGAGGCCTTGTGGGAGATAGGAAGATTGGAAAGGGCAGACAACGAAGAAGAAAGGAAGCAGCCGTGGTCACAAGGTAGTTACCATCCCACCATTTACCTTGAGGGGAAGTGGGAAACCATGAAAAACACTTCGAGAATGGCTGAGGTGGGAATCGAGCCCACCTCTACTCAGGTGACCTCCCGAGGCTGCATGGACCCGTTCCGGTCCTCGTACCAGTTTTCAAATTTCGTGGCTGAGCCAGGAATCGAACCAAGGCTTCCAGGGGTGGCAGCTAATCACACCAACCACTGCACCACAGAGGCGAACCTTCTTCCTTCTTACTTCTGTTAAATGGACAAATTCAGTCATCTAGTAAAGCACTCACATGTACATCATTTTCACCGTTATATTTATTGAATTTTCTCACTAATCGTCTGTTCCTAGTTACTATACGACCTTTTCTATTCATCCGCACTTAAATTGATTTGTTCAGTTTTATTTCATCTTCTAAATTCAAAGATTGAATAATATTAACGGGAATGGCATTCATTCTAGCACCTGACTCTAATTTTAAAGACTGAGTGAACGGCTGCGTGGTTATGGTCACGTAGCATTCTACCGAACGAGTTGGCCGTGCGGTTAGGGGCGCGCAGCTGTCGGCTTGCAATCGGGTTATAGGGGGTTCGAACCCCACTGTCGGCACTGCCTTGAAGGTAGCCATCCGTGGTTTCCCATTTTCACCTCAGGCAAATGGTGGGGCTGTACTTTATATAAGGCCACGGCCGCTTCCTTCCACTCCTAGCCTTTTGCTGTCCTATCGTCGTCATGAGAGCTATCTGTGTCGGTGCGACGAAAATACAATTGTAAAAAATGAAACAAAAAGTAGCTGTCAGTGGGTTTGAACCCAAGTGTCGGCAGTCCTGATTATGGTTTTCTGTAGTTTCCAATTTTCATGCCAGGACCACTGTTAATCCCGCGGTCATATCCTTTCCAATCCCACCACTTTCTTTTATCCCATCGTCGCTATAAGACCTATCTGTGCCCGTATGACGTAAAGCAAGTTCTAAAAAAAAAAAAATAAAAGAATAACGGGCGAGAGGATTCGCCGCTGTGACCACACGTCACCTCGTAATCTGCAGGCTGTCGGGACTGAGAATGGTTACTTGGTAGGCCACGGATCTTCGAGGCTGTTGTGACATGGGATTAGGTTTGAGTTTTTTGCTATTGGCAAACCATTGGGAAACCATATCCAGGGCTGCCGACAGTGGGGTTCGAACCCACTATCTCCCGAATACTGGATACTGGCCGCACTTAAGCGACTGCAGCTATCGAGCTCGGTGGGTTTGAGTTTGGTTGGTCTGATTTGGATTGGTTTAGATTAGGTAGGAGATTATTAAGTTGTCATCATCACCATCATCATCCGTTTTCCCTCCAGGTTCGGTTTTTCCCTCGGACTCAGCGAGGGATCTCACCTCTACCGCCTCAAGGGCAGTGTCTTGGAGCTTCAGACTCTTGGTCGGGGGATACAACTGGGAGAATGACCAGTACCTCGCCCAGGCGGCCTCACCTATGCTGAACAGGGGCCTTGTGGAGGGATGGGAAGATTGGATGGGACAGACAAGGAAGAGGGAAGGAAGCGGCCGTGGCCTTAAGTTAGGTACCATCCCGGCATTTGCCTGGAGGAGAAGTGGGAAACCACGGAAAACCACTTCCAGGATGGCTGAGGTGGGAATCGAACCCACCTCTACTCAGTTGTCCTCCCGAGGCTGAGTGGACCCCGTTCCAGCCCTCATACCACTTTTGAAATTTCGTGGCAGAGCCGGGAATCGAACCCGGACCTCCGGGGGTGGCAGCTAATCACGCTAACCACTACACCACAGAGGCGGACTTTATTAAGTTGTTATGATCATTTATAACTTGACGTTGCAAGAAAAGGATTGCTGTTCTAATTGGGATTGCAGTCGTGTAGCATTCAATAAATTAAATATTTAGTGAGTCCTTCACTTTCCTAATGTGAGTGAACCAGAAGGTGTGCTGGTACAGACCTTCCTCAACGTGAAGGGCTACAGGTTCCGTTCCGCTCCCAAGAACACACTTCCGCAATAACATGCTTCACCATCGCAGAGCACATAGGACCCAATGTTGCGTGACGGGCGGCCTTCAGCGGCCCAAACTTCACATACTGAGGTCATTATTGGATGACCATCACGATCGGGCGACACTGCAGAACAAATTGACATTACACCAGCACGGTGAGATGAAGAGGTGTAAAATGGAGCACTTTCGTAGGAAGAGTCATTTCTAAAGCGTGAAGTCTTTGCATTTCCTGACGAGGCTGCTAAAATGGAGCAGTTTCCAGGCGAAGGCGCTGGTCTATTTATCGCTCGTGAGGCGAATTCTTGAATATCGAGCAGCCATATATGGGCAACACTAAACAGGCTGCAAGGTTCGTACTTAATGATTTCAGTCCTAGAAGTAATGTACCGTAAAATGATTAAGAAAACAGGGTAGAAGGCACTGGCTACCAATTTTCTAGAAAAAGGACTGATCATTCACGTAAAGTAAACGTGCGCCGAAATAAACGGCCTGTGGTAAATACCTACTACTACTACTACTACTACTACTACTACTAAAATATTTCCATTCCTCCCCTGAAGGGGGAGGCGGGCCTCTTAGACGGTGACGCCGTCGTGAAGGAGATGCTCAGAGAAGATGATGGAGGGCAGCCATGGCCTGTACTAGTAACTGTGCCGGCATTCGCCTTAGTGTAGGATAATGGAAAACCACGGAAAACCATTCTCAAGACAGCCGACGGTTGGTGCCAGCCGTGAGGTCCAGCCCTGTCCCGTCTTCCGATTGCAGAGGCTTAGAGCCACGGTAGAGCCGTGGCCACCCCTCCTCTGCTCGGTTGGCCGGTCAGAGTGCAGAGCTGTTGGACCACGGACCAGCCGTGGCCACTTACGGGCCGAGACCCACTCTGCATCTACCGACCGTAAATATCTGATTATAAATCGGGAAACTATCACGTATTGTCTGTATGAGTCATAGAATCCGTACCTCAAGAAAAGTCTTCAGTATCCTGTACAATCTCTGTTGGAATGATAAGCTGGTAGTAACTCACTGTATTGCTCAAGAATTTGTAGTGTTAAGTAAATAGAAATATTTAATTAGCATAGTAGCATATGTGCGTATCCGTTGCTGCTCCATAGCTAACAGGTTACCGTGCTGGCCTTTGAACACAGGGATCCCGGGTTCCATTACCGGCAGGGTCGGAAATTTTAACCATCTTCTTCTTAATCTGTTTTCCCTCCAGGGTTGGTTTTCCCTCGGACTCAGCGAGGGATCCCAACTCTACCGCCTCAAGGGCAGTGTCCTGGAGCGTGAGATATTGGGTCGGGGATACAACTGAGGTGAATGACCAGTACCTCGCCCAGGCGGCCTAGCCTGCTATGCTGAACATGGGTCTTTTGGGGAAATGGGAAGATTGGAAGGGTTAGACAAGGAAGAGGGAGGCAAGCGGCCATGGCCTTAAGTTAGGTACCATCCCGGCATTTGCCTGAAGGAGAAGTGTGGAACACGGAAAACCACTTCCAGAATGGTTGAGGTAGTAATGGAACCCAGTTCTACTCATTTGACTATCTGAGGCTGAGTGGACCTCGTTCCAGCCCTCGTACCACTTTTCAAATTCCGTGGCAGAGCCGGGAATCGTACCCGGGCCTCCGGGGGTGGCAGCTAATCACACTAAGCACGACGCCACAGAGGCGGACGAATTTTAACCATAATTGGTTAATTTCCCTGGCATGGGGTCTAGGTGAATGTGTCGTCTTAATCATAATTTCATCTTCATCATGACGCGCATGTCACCTACAGGAGTCAAATCAGAAGACCTGCATCTGCGAGCCGAACTTGTCCTCGGACACTCCTGACACTAAAAACCATTTCATTCTTTTTACCTCCGTTGCTCAGGCGGCAGCGCTCCAGCCTCTCAGCGCTGCGTTACGTGGTTTAAATCCTGGTCACTCCATGTGAGCTTTGTGCTGGACAAAGCGGAGGGGAGACAGGTTATTGTCCGGGTACTCTGGTTTTCCCTGTCACCTTCATTCCAGCAACACTCTCCAGTATCATTTCATTTCATCTGTCAGTCGTTAATCATTGCCCCAGAGGAATGTGACAGCCTTCGGCAGCTCCTGTCCTCATTCGTCCCATGCCTTACCCCGTCAAATGGTTAGTAAACAGGCAAAGGATTTACATTTTTCATTAGTGTGAGTGTAATGGCGTTGCAATTATTATGCAAGAGTACCTGTAAAGTTCGGATGAATTTCGCAGTGACTGTTACAATTATATTACGCTCTATGCAAGAGAATATTTTAACTTACATACCTATTGGATTGCCTCTAATTACGAAGTCGTAAGTCATGTTTAATTAAATGTATTTTTTAAACTTGTCCTAATGTATTTATTACTCATAAGCCGAAACTCCTCAAGACATGACGTTCAATGGCGGTAAATATTTATTGAAGGATCTCCTTACATATGACATTCCTTGTTGTTTATTCTTTTACAATTTTCCTTACGTTACGCGGACACAGAGGGGTTTTATGGCGGCGGTAGGATAGGAACTAGCCATGGCCTTCATTAGGGTGCAGCCCAAGCATTTGCCTGCTGTGAAAATGAAAGTCTCTCTAATACTCTCCGGATCGGAAGAGAACACGAGTTAACCAAGAGAGGTCGAACGTGAGGAGCCTATCAGAAGTAAGTGGAAGCAATGCCAGGATTCAGGTGAGAGCCCCGTAGTTGACCCAACCCACGCTTACCAAGTTCCGAGCCTCTGGGGCCCATTTCAGTTGCCTCTTACGACAGGCAGAGTTAAATGTTTTCAAGAAATTCATACTTAGGCCAAGAGAATATCCTATTTGTGGATATTCTTTTTACATTTGGATAACAGCTCTCTCCCATGTGAGGAAGTTTGTACACTGCTGTTTGTAGAAAGTGAAACACTAAGACTCAGAGCTGTGATCACAATGCAATTTATTCCACATATTAGGGACATGACAAGACACAAAAGATTACAAGTACAGAACTGTACCTGCACGGTGACCGTGAAAATTCAGTACGGCGTAGCGCCACCACGCGCTGCAATCAGAGCCGCTAGACGTCGTGGCATGGAATCAAAGAGCGCCTGAATATGCTGCTGGAGAATACTCTGCCACGGGGTTTGTAGGCGCGTCCATAAATCATCAACAGTGGTTGTAGGAGGACCTGAACGAACAAGGTGCCGACCGACCATATCCCAGACATGTTAAATGGGTGACATATCCGGCGAAAGGGCAGGCCAGGGAAGCAGTGGTATCCGTCGTTCTTCGAAGAAGACTTGCACATTCCTCGCCACATGCGGCCGGGCATTGTCCTGCTGGGATATGGCGCCTGGAACGGCCTGCAGGAGGGGCAGTGCCTCGGGCTCTAAAACCTCCCTGATGTAGCGGTAGCTGTTCAGATTGCCCTCGAGCCGTAGAAGGCGAGATCGCATGTTATAGGCAAATTCGCCCCAAACCACCACACTCGGCGTTTGTCCGCTATGCCGCTCAACAATACAGTCTTCCCGATGGCGTTCACCTACGGTGGCGTCCAACGCGTATGCAGCCATCACTGTAGGACAAGTTGAAGCGGGACTCGTCCGAAGACACTATATTTTGCCACTCAGCACGCCACTGTCGGTATTCACGTGCCCATTGCAGTCTACGGCGTTTGTGGTTGCTGGTCAATCGAAGCCGGCGCAATGGCATGCGTGCCACCAGTTCGGCCCTCAGAAGACGGCGTCGAACCGTCGATGCAGACATCCGCACACACGTTGCAGTGCCCCAACGTCGAGCCAACACCGTGGACGAAGCTGTTCTGTCCGTTACGGTCAAGCGGACAAGATGGCGGTCATCTCGGGCTGTGATCACACTGTATCGTTCAGTACCCTGTCGGCGCTGTGTACGGCCCTCTTCTCTCCACTGGTTCCACATTAGTGATGGGCAGTCTGAGACGAGGTCTCGAGATTTCTCGGGATTTCTCGAGACTAGCGCGGGCACTATTTCTCCCGAGACATTTCGAGAGATCTCGAGAGCGTTGTCCCCGCCTTGTGCGGCGAGCAGCGTGTCGTAGGCCTACAGGTAGTCGGAGCTGAATATTGTTTGTGCCAAGTATGCGAATAGCCAACCACGGGCCTTATCAATTTCGTACATACGTGTTAACAAGCGACTAGAGCGTTCATTTCTACCGAGGTCTATTTTGATGAAGTATAACATAATTGTAAAGGATACGCATTCCGGCATTGTATGCACTGTTAGGTACACGAATGAGTGGTTTAAGTACAGAACCTAACGGCTAGTGTATGCACACGTACCTGGATACTAGAGGCGTGCATCTCCCGGAGCCCTATCATTCTGCCCCATTCGAACCCACTCACATGCTGATATTCCCTCCTGTGATGTCAGTGAGGCATAGTGGCACTTAGGTACACGTTTCCACTTTGTATGACGGCTCCACACTGACTGAGCGTTGCGTAACACTGCCCTGGCCGGTCACATACACAGGGCACTGTTGGGGCTACGTGCACGCCATCTCTCTGGATTTTAAATCACTCATTATGGTTCCACTGTTCTACATGTCCTCTGATTTCGGCGTGTTTCAGACCGTTGCTTCTGAGTGTTTCACTTTCTACAAACAGCAGTGTATGTAGTACGTAATTTCATGAGTGTATATTGGTAATACTGTAAGAAGCGACATCTTGTTGCCGCCGCTTTCCTTGGAAGTAGCCAATCGGCTTTGTAGATAACGTCATCTTAATCTCGAACTTTCCTACCGTGCCCTTTATAATGGCAGACCTTTCAGCAGAGAAGGAGAGTGCGGCTTATGGTCCTCTGTGACGAGACTCGGCAATATAGGGCTGGATTTGAAGGGGCATTATGGAAAGGTAGGGAGGGTACCTGCTGTTTTAATCTTTAACTTTTTAGAAGTTATTTGTGGACTTTAACTTTGAGAAGATATCTTCGAACTTGAAGTTATAAAGAAGATGGCTAGGAACCTTATAATTAAACTCAGTATTTGGTACGTGTTCTGGAAGATTACGGCTTCCTTTTAGTACGTTTAACGTCAGGCAGGTCTTTAAATCATACCCTGATGGGTTGTTAGGATTTATCGGAAGCACGAGTGTGGTACCCTCATTCAAATTGACTTTCGGGTGACTAAAGTGCCCTTTTCTAAATTTTGCTTTCTCCCCATTCTTTAGGCTTTCTTAAGTCACTGATTCTACAGGCTTTGCCCACCTAGGGATTTTTCTACTTGTGTAAGGAGTGCTGTGCAGGCCTCCGACTTTTGCTGCTTAACTGGGGTTATCCTTTCGTTCCTATATAAGCATGGGGCTTCTTCTCCAACTTCATTGGATCTTTTGATCCATATTTACTTTCTGTCTGAATAAAGAGTGCTCTCGCTAAGGTAATAGGTTGTTACCTTAAGGTAATAGTATGAGCCTAGTGGCTCGGAAGATGGTAATCTATTGAGCTTCAACCCCTATTCTACTGTAAAGGCCAGCCTAGATTTTGAACTCTATCACTATGATCAGGGGATCATTTAAAGTTATGTTGGGGCTTTACCCCTACCTTATGTAAATACTTCTGTGAAATTTGAGTGAAATATTTAGAGTGCTGTTAGGCTCCTTTTCTAGGAGCATTGTGGAATATTTCCCTATTGTTTTGTTGAGATTACTCATTATAAGCCATGGGTTCTTCCAAGTGTTTGTAATTTTTATGTAAACTGGAAAAGAAAATTAAATACGCTATTAAATTTTCGTCATTTTTTATATGTGCTCTGCCTGCCCATTCAACCCACGCGCTTCCTTTCTCCCTGTGATCCACGAAACTACCGTAATGATGATAATATCGTTTCACGGCCTACTAGTCTACTTTTACAATTTTAGGAGGCATCAGAGTGCTGGAATTTTGTCCCGCAGGAGGCCACCTTCAACTACCCCTGGACCAAGCCACTGGGGTCAGATATAGCAATGTACCATATACCTCAAGGTAATTCATTCTTGGATTAAGCCACTCGCCTGCTGGAGTCTAGCCGGAAGTTGGTGCAAACACGTGCTAGGATTACAAGTAAGCAGACGTTTCTCAGGGAATTTCTCAAGCCTCTTCTTAGGGCGTGTCTCACTCGGCCCATTCACCCGGAACTGACCTCTCGTGCACCCCCGTGGCACATCTTCAGTGGGAATCATTATTTTTTAATGCCACGGACTTTCTCTGTCACGAGAATCATCATTTGAATTTAGTCACGTTCTTCGTCAGCTGAACAAATAATTGCAGCGAACATGTAAATGGTACGTGATCTCAGAGCTTCATCCTCCTGAGATAGTGGGCTTCTGAATTACGTCGGCTGTACGGTACTGTTATGAGCTTGCTTGCAGGAGATGGTATGTTCGAACACCACCATCAGCACTTCTAAATATGATTTTCAATTTTTGATCAGGCAAATGCTGAGGTTGTAGCACAACTAAGGCCATGGTCAGTACCTTGCCATTTCTGGCGATTTCCCGGTCAATCTTCATCGGAAACATGTCCGTGTTTTAACGACTTTAAACCACTGGCAAAAAAGTATGCTTGAACCCTGTGTCTATCAGTGGCATATACTGAGGGCTACCAAGGCTATTGGTAAAGCCCAAACCTCAAACGAGAACGATGAAAATCTAAAGCAATTTATAATATAATAATAATTATTATTGGCGTATGACAACAAGTTAGATACATGTATACAAGTATGTAATATTTACAAATATACACAGACAAGAAACACTGTGTGGCTTCCTCTGTTGGTTCACTCGGGCTACCCGTGTAGGAACGCCGTGTACATTCACTTACAATACGGGGGATCGTCTGCCGACATGCAC
The DNA here is from genome assembly GCF_040414725.1 of Anabrus simplex. Taxonomy (NCBI): domain Eukaryota; kingdom Metazoa; phylum Arthropoda; class Insecta; order Orthoptera; family Tettigoniidae; genus Anabrus; species Anabrus simplex. The sequence continues at coordinate 29,259,912 of NC_090272.1, read as the reverse complement.
AACAGTCGCACTCTGGTGATGGCACATTGCTCCATTAACAAAACTGAAAGCAATGAGAAAAAATGTCGCACGTATTTCTGAGAGCCCAGACGCAGCGTCCCTCTTCCGTCGCCTCACCTCACGCGACTTGCTGTTGTATGTGCGATAGGTGTGCTAGGTTTCGGTTCATCCGATCGCCACTACTTACCAATAACCATGCGTTCCTCATCGTATATACTTCCTGATTTAATTACACAGGTAACAGAATGCAGGTATTTCACTCCCGTTTACTTGTACATCCTTGTAGGAAGACACTGTGGGGCTGCTGTTATAGGAGTAAAGGGGCCGATGACCTTCGATGTAAGGCCCCTTTAAACAACACGCATCATCATCAGATCTGCTAAAAGCAAGTGCAATCTTTTAGGATTAGGGTGCTTTTTTGTTGTTGTAATCGAACCCGTGATCACGGGTCCGACACAACAACTGATCTCTGGAGGAAGCTAATAAACCAGTGAACGATGGGTATGACTGCTGGTAATGTTGTAAATTTCAAAAAATCCTTTAATAATAATAATAATAATAATAATAATAATAATAATAATAATAATAATAATAATAATAATAATGGTGCATGGCATCTGTATAGGCTTGGTGGTGACCTAATGAGAATGAAACGAATGGTGAAGACGTTATAAACACCCAGTCCCCAAGCGAAGGAAATTAAGAGTACAAGGGGGATTAATATTACGAGGGGGTTCATTTTGAGAATTGAACCGGAGTCATCGGACAAAAGGCAATCATTCTACACATTTAGCCACAAAGCCGGACTTTAAATTTGCTAAGGATTTTGATTTGCTAAACCATAGGCTACCATAACCCCTGATCACGTGTTGAATATTGACCGTTGCAGAGGCCAGGGCAGTAGCTTGTGAAACAGAACAGCCTAGACAACACAGCAGGCTTCTCCGTTGGTAGCTCTAAACGCTTAAAGCTTGACGTTCATTAAACCAATAATCGAAAAGGGGTACCCAAGTCTAGTGGTAACCCACGTCTTGATCCCAGAATACGCCACTGAAGTCTATCCTTTCCTGTATGACAATACAACATCAGGAATCTCTTTCTTTCTCTCTTTTCTTCTTTTACACTCGACAAGGTGTGGTGACATATCAAGAATAGTTGGAGATTTTTCGCCGTGTTAATCGACTTTCAGCCAGCTTTGAAACCTCAAGTGAAGACTTCCAAGTGTCCTTAATGATCAACCCTTGTGGTAATTGCTTGTCCTTAAGTTCTTCCTTCTATTACCTTCCCTTCCACCACAATATTCTCCCTGGCTCCTTTCCTTCTTGAGATGTGAATGAAGTAACTCAAAAATACTCGCTTGATCTTCTCCATGAAGCGGTCTTGGATTCTGATCTCCTCAAGCACAAAGGCGTTGGTTCAGTGCTATGTCCAAGATGCGCGGGACTCGACGGAAGGCCCAGTTTCCAATGCTTGTATCTTCCTCCTGTCCTTGCCTACGGAAATATCCGGGCATTCACCAGCATAAGTGTTGTGTTCTTGTTCATGGCCCTGTCGCTCCGTATCTTGCTGAGTTTGACAGTCGCCGCACGGGTCAGAGCAAGACGTCTCCATAGCTCATCCGAGCAGCCTCAATTGTTCCAGACTAGAGTTCCTATTCAAGTGAACATGCTTTCTATCTGAAAACCCCAGCTATCCTACTGATGTGTGGCAGGTTATTCACCCTGTCCATGTTCATGACTTGTGCCTTGCCACTTGTTATGATGAGAGTGCCATCGGTGTATCTCATGTTGATAAATGTTTTGCCTCCCATTCTAAAGCCATCCATACACAACCTTTCTTACGATGTGTTCAGGGTAATTGTATTGTATAGAAGGCGGTCGAAAACATTTCCTTGACCAATACCCTACCTCTACTATGTTGTTAGTACCAAGTTCCTTAATTAGTCGAGTCGGATGAACAGAATCTGCATTTTCCAAAGTACGTTCCACAAAGTCTCGTACTTCAAAGAGTTAAACGTCTTTCTGTAGGCAATAAAGCACATAACTGTCGAGATGTTTTACTCTTGGACCTTGACACATTCAAACTTCACAGGAAACAAACAGAGCAATAGAAGAACAATGACCAAAACAGTTCGCCGCTGAAGCTTAATGAATTATTTAATTTCTTTCTCTTGCTAGTTACTTTACGTCGCACCGACACAGATAGGTCTTACGGCGACGATGGGACAGGGAAGGACTGGGGGTGGGAAGGAAGCGGCCGTGGCCTTAATCAAGGTACAGCCCCAGCATTTGCCTGGTGTGAAAATGGAAAACCACGGAAAACCATTTTCAGGGCTGCCGACAGTGGGGTTCGAACCTACTATCTCCCGAATTCTAGATACTAAGCGACTGCAGCTATCGAGCTCGGTATTATTTAGTTTAATCGTGTGTTAAGTAATTAGATAATTCATAACTCAATCATTTGGATTTCTTTCTCTCTTAATCCGTTTACTCTCCAGGGTTGGTTTTTCCCTTGGACTCAGGGAGGGATCCCACCTCTACCACCTCAAGGGCAGTGTCCTGGAGAGTGAGACATTGGGTTGGGGGATACAAATAGGGACGAGGACGAGTACCTCGCCCAGACGGCCTCACCTACTATGCTGAATAGGGGCCTTGTCAGGTGTATGGGAACATTGGAAGGGATAGACAAGGAAGAGTGAAGGAAGCGGCCGTGGCCTTAAGTTTGGTACCATCCCGGCATTTGCCTGGAGGAGAAGTGGGAAACCACGGAAAACCACTTCGAGGATGCCTGAGGTGGGAATCGAACGCAGTAGTTCCGGAATGGAAGCTCAGAGAGAGTTTTAAAAGGGAAATTCAGTTATTAATTTAGAGAAGTCTTTTGATACGAAATTGTCCTAAAGCTCTACGCTACAGCTTAGGATACGATCAAGTTTGTCAAAAGAATTGCTGAACAAATACCAGTATTTAGATCAGGAATCAATGACCAATCCGGTATAAGATTATCAGAAACTTCAGCCGATCAACAGCTGTCTATCGTGCAATTGCACCGTTTTCGTGCTATCACTTTTATTGTATCGCACGTACGAACACTTGATGTTATGTAAGTGTCTCAGAACAGCCCACTCTTTGAGTTTGACCGCACAGCGTGCAGTAAACTGGGCGTAACTCTGTTATTGACAGACTGCGGTCCAAAGAGTTTAAAGCGAAAAATAAAACAAGTATATTTCCATGGTGGTGGAAATTTTGTTTTCTTTGATGAAGAACACACTGGTTCCGTGGTTTGAATCCCGGTCACTCCCTGTGAGATTTGTTTTGGACAAAGCGGAGGCGGGGGAGGTTTTTCTCCGGGTACTCTGGATTTTACTGTCATTTTTAATTCCAACAACTCTCTCCAGTATCAATTCATTTCATCTGTCAGTCATTAATCATTGCCCCGGAGGAGAGCAACAGGCTTCGACTAGATGGGGGCTTCATTTATTCAATTTTTGACCAAGTTGAAACTCGAAACAGCCTGTGGATTTTCATTTTCATGTAATGAACAGGACTGCTGAAACATCATCTTCATCTTCATCTTCACGAGATAGATTTCTGCAGTACGTCATTAAATCCTTATATTTCAACCAGCTGATTTTTTCATGCTTTGTCTCTGTTGAAAATTCAATGGCAAAGATACCGGCTTTCGAATATTTCGCCGGATACTAACAGACTGAAAATCTTCCGTGAAGTTTGTTTCCTACAATAGGATCCGAAACGGATCCTTTCTTTCTTTCAACCGTACAACTGAAGATATTTTGAAAGCTATCACTTTCAGTGTACTTCACAGCCTCAAGTCTTTAAAAGAATCACTAACAGTGCCTTTGTCAAGAGCATACTATGCACATTGTGTCCCACAACAAGGACTTGAACCGATTATTTGGTTGTTTAGAGCTAAAACAACGCATTTAGGCTTACGCTTATAGATCCCTAAAATATTTAGAACCATTTTGCAGTAGTGGTTGTTTAGTTACAAGATGCATTACGACTTGCATCATTTTAAATTTGCGTATTTCCTTTTTAAATAAAATGTTGTACTTAATTAAGTTCCGATGTAGGAGGCTATACGAATCTTGTTTTCGAACTATTCTCAGTTTCGGCAAAAGTTGGACTTACCAGATTTAATTTTTTTATATATTCGCTGAATAGTCAAATTCAGTACAACTCGATCTTCAGATTCTTTGAAGATAAATTCTGGAGTTCTCGTTATATTAGATAAATGGTTGTTTACAGCTTACAACGTAAAAGTTCAAATACGGAAAATGACTGCAATTTCGTTCACAACACAGTGCAGAGTAACGGCTGTCTGAACGATGTGCAGGGCTCGTAAATTTAGGTGCTAAAAGTTGAGAATCTTTTATGCCTAGAAATTCAAAGATATGTTTCAAAAGGTTGAAAATATTTTCTTTTAATTACCTAATCAGAAACTCGTTCTCACAGTAAGTCCTCTATAGCCAGTGAGCGAAGCGCTCTTGCAGTGAATCACAACCACTGAACTAACATTGGATATTTTAAAGCAGACCTGTACCTTGGAAATGTACCTTCAATGCCACAATATTAGTCTTGATATTTATAGCGCGCAGATCATCCATCTGTTGAAAGATTTCCAGACTGTTTTCTCCTGTTAAATTATCTGTTATTTCACCCATCACTTGAAGCCTTTATTCTTATTTAAACATGACAGGAAATTATTTATTTAACTTCTTTTTTGCCTTTTAACCGATATTCTCTTGCCTTATAGAAGGGCGGGTGCGATCAGTGGTTCAGGGTGAGTTAGATGACAACCAGTATGGCATCAAACCACAGAGTGGTTTTCACGATCAGATTTTCAGTATACACCAAGTAAATTGAAAAACCGGGTGAATTGGCCATGCGGTTAGAGGCGCGCGGCTGTGTGCTTGCATCCGGGAGATAGTGGGTTCGAATCCCACTGTCGGCAGCCCTGAAGACGGTTTTCCGTGGTTTCCCATTTTCACAGGAGGCAAATGCTGGGGCTGTACCTTAATTAAGGCCACGGCCGCTTCCTTCCAACTCTTAGGCCTTTCCTATCCCATCGTGGCCATAAGACGTATCTGTGTCGGTACGACGTAAAACTACTATCAAAAAAGTAACTGAAAAATGCTACGAGAAGAACAGACAGTTATGTTTATCTTTGGTAGATCTAGAGAAGTTATATGATAAGATTATCGAGGGGAAAGATGTTATCGGTAGCGGGGAATTATTAGATAAAGACCAAATTATTAAGAGCAATTGAAGTGTTGACAATTGGGTTGCAGTGAAAATTAATGGTAGAGTGAGTTCTTGGTTTAAGATACATACAGGGGTTAGACAGGGCGGCTCAGGTGGATGTGTAGTAAGCAGTGTGCCCTATGGTAACGGCTTGGTGTTCATCACAGTTTGTGCTGAATGCCTGCAATGTTTTGTTTTTGGGTGTACTACTATCCACCTCACGTCTCTGCGAACACTCACGTTATCCGCACACGTGATCAGTACAGTAGCTCGAAAGGCAGGCCGGCCATCATTGTGTGGGTGGGCAGATGGATTAACGAGGGGGTGGAGTCGATCCAGTGAAGGTATGAATGTAGCCACACCCTCCAGATCATTCCAGAGGCACAACGTACAGGCCAGAAGATATTTTCTCATTTTATTGCCGTTAGTTCCATGGTTCGCTGAGTCACCGATGTGCCAGTGTTTTGCCCCGCAGGAGTTGTAAACATGGATATCTTTTTGGTCTATCTGGAGTAAGTGTCATTAACTTCCCGACACTATTGTAACCATGGTAACCAGTGTTCGTCTATGTACAGTACCGGCCAAAAGTTTAGGACCACATAAAGAAATCACGAAATGCCATCTAGAACCTAAAATTGTGCTACTAGACGTCTGTAATTTTCTATCTGAGTTCTGACATCTAATAGGACACTGATTTCATTCAAATAGTCCAAGTACTGTAGAAGTTATACATTTTTAACTCTTGGACAGTCACACAAAAGAAATGTACTGTACTGTATTCCGAAAAATGCTGCATCATTTATTTTTTGCATGTTTCATTTTTTCAAAGCAGCGCCAAGACGCTGGATTTTTCTTTGTCATGTGTGGATCGGCGCGAGCTATCTGCCCTGATAGTTTCATTTACACTCTGCAGATGGCATCGAAGAACACATTTCCGATGCCCATAGCTCGCACTGAGACCTATGACAAGAACAAGGAAAAATTGACCATCTTAGCGCTGGTTCAAAAAAAATATATATATAGGCCTAAACACACAAAAATCGGTAGCACATTTTTTTTCGGAATTTTTTGTATTTATAATGAAATGACCCCTAACTATTACTGTATGTTTAGTCCTCAGCCCGAAGGCTGGTTGTATCTTCAACAGTTCCGCCATCAGCTGTCATAGATGGCCTAAGCATCACTGAAGAGGCGTACTAGGGAAATGATGAGTGAGGTAGTTTCCCGTTGCTTTCCTCACCGAGCCAGAAGTTGCTATTACATATCAGTCTGCCAAGCACACTGAAATGCATGCACCAACTGACCCTATGAGCAATGTTTTCACACCATTCATAGCAGGGACTGGCTGCAGAAGGAATGGCATTACTAGCATCACTCATTGTCAAAGCCAAGGGTAAGACAGAGACAGATCAATGAAAGTAACAAAATTGCTCCAGCCCATACCAGAAGACATAGTGCACTGTAAACACTAGGTCCCTCCAGTAAAGGCACCTACCTATTACTAAGTCTACAAAAGAATCTTGGTGGCGATATTTCCAACCAATTAGAGTATGTAGTAAATAATATTTCCAACAATGTTGACTTTCTCACGTGACTTTCTAACAGTTAAAAATGTATATAACTTCTACAATACGCAGCGTAACTCAATGAAATCAGGCGACGTATATCATAATAGATGCGAGAGCTCAGGAAAAAATACAGAGGTTCTAGTAGCACAATTTTAGGTTCGAGTTGACTTTTCATGACTTTCTTTTTGCTAGTGGTTTTACGTCGCACCGATACATATAGGTCTTATGGCGACGATGGGATAGGAAAGGCCTAGGTGTTGGAAGGAAGCGGCCGTGGCCTTAATTAAGGAACATCCCCAGCATTTGCCTGGTGTGAAAATGGGAAACCACCGAAAACCATATTCAGGTCTGCCGACGGTGGGATTCGAACCCACTATCTCCCGGATGCAAGTTCAGAGCCGCGCGCCTCTAACCGCACGGCCGACTCGCCCGATCATGATTTTTTATGTGGTCCTATACTTTTGCCCGGTACTCTATACTGGTCATATTCTCACTGTGCGCTTTCTTCCTGTAAATGGTGGTGTTGGTGGTGATTATTGTTATAAGGTGAACTAGGCTACACTTCGACAATCATCCTCTATTAACACTAGTCAGAGAGGGAAAATAAAGATATCGGCCGAGGAGAGTCGTGCAAGGACCTCGAAGGGCGCGAAAATGAAACACTCCCTAATACCGTCGGGGTCGTAAAAGAACAAGAGTTGACCAAGGAGATCACATAGGATAGATGAAAGTGAGGAGCCTGGCACAAGTAACAGGACTGAGCTAAGGACCTCGTGGTCGCCAACCCACGCTCCCATGTTAAGAGCACCTGTCACTCCTTTTAGTCGCTTTCTACGGCAGACAGGGGATACCGTGGGTGTTGTAACTAAGAACTGGACAAAATCTCGCAGCAAGTGAACCCTGTTCTGCTCCGCAGCCCAGAACTGAAATCCTTGAACTGGCCGGAAAACGAACCGAGGGCCTTTGAATAAGAGACAGGCTCGCTACGTCTACACCACAGCGCTGGCTAATAACAATTAGATTAGTATTATGTCAGGATGACTAGAAAGTGTGATATGTTCGTACACTACGCGGCGCTGGTGTGTCTCTGAAGACGAGATTCTTAATGAGATCTGATGTGACTTAACTTGGATTATATCGTTTAAATAAATGATTTAAAACGGCGTGTTAATTATTGAGATGTTTCAGGACTGTGTTCATGTGCGACCTATGTTTCATACAAATTAATATATAGTGTTCCTTGTTTTGAAAGTAATCTGTGAAAAATACGTAGGAAATGTTTTACATTTAGTGATGACATTACTTCTGAAATTGGTTGGTCAGTATCTTAACAAATATCTCAAAAACGCGTATGTGTCTATTGAGCTAAGAGTTCTTTCATTAATTCAACACGAATTCAAACTCGGTTGCAATTATCAATTACAACCTTTAAAAAAACATGTTTGAGTTGGCCGTGCGGTTAGGAGCGCGCAGCTGTGAGTTTGCATCCGGGAGATAGTGCGTTCGAAACCCGCTGTCGGCAGCCCTGAAGATGGTTTTCCGTGGTTTCCCATTTTCACACCAGGCAAACGATGGGGCTGTACCTTAATTAAGGCAACGACCGCTTCGTTCTCATTCCTATTGCATCGTCGCCATGAGAAGTATCTGTGTCGGTGCGCCGTAAAGCAAATAGAAAAAAAACATTTTTAACTGTTAGATACATGCTACTGTGCAGGCACCCACATGATTGTTACCTGTGTCACACATTCCTACATAACTACTTAAAAAGTTTAAAAAATGCTCTTTTACATTCGAATCGGTCTAGAAAGCCAAGAATAACGGCCGAGAGGATTCGTCGTGCTGACCACAGATACCTCGTAATCTGCAGGCCTTCGTGCTGAGCAGCGGTCGCTTGGTAGGCCAAGGTCCTTCAAGGGCTGTAGTGCCATGGGGTTTGGTTTGGTTTACATTCTAATGCTTATCGTAACCCATCTTGCAACCTGGGACATAGCAAGTTGTAGGCATGTGGTAGTAAATTGAAGCATATGCCGAAGTATACGTCCTACTTCTCAAATACTTAATCTTTTTTCACATTTCAGTCACAAAAAGTTGACACCAGACATTTTGCGCGTGTAAAACTACCGAAAATGACCTGAAACTGTTTACACGCTTTCGCATTAGCCGACAAAATGCGCGCGAACTTGACCTCTCTATCGACAGCAGCGCTACAGGCGGCGGAGATCTGTTAACATGAGATTCAGAGGGAGTTGCAACACTACTTATTTCTATTCGTCCTCGTTATATTTACGAGCTCTAGAATGTCTTTAATTTTCTCATAATTCATGAACTTTTGTATTTATCGGGACTCTACCTCCCATGTACCCCTGCATGTCGTAAGAGGCTGCTAAGAGAGGAACAATCTAAGAAACTGTACGTACTCCCTCGTTTACGAAGCGCAAAATCATATCCATGATTCTATGATTTACCGTGTATAAAATGGAAGACCTCTGTTTGTACTCTGGCAGGCAGCTCTCCTCTGCTTCAACGCAACGCATAATTTTTTCTTCGGCCGGGTGACTGCCCACCTTTACTTATCACCCCGCGGAGACAACAAAGCATATAGGCTGTCACCACGTAGGAGGTCGGCCTTCCCACAATGCGCTACACCTGCCTTGCCCGCAACGTTCCTCTCGTCTTCTCAGACCAAGATGTCCTCACTGCTCTCCGTCCGGCGGGTGCCTATGGTGCCAGCCGGCTAGTCGACGACGAAGCTCAACCACTATCCGATGTACTTCTCTATTTATCCACTCCAGCGGACGTCTCTACCATCATCAAGAATGGCGCACGCATCCACAACCATCTCTATGCAGTTGAACCTACTCCAGAGGATCTTTTGGCTGAGCTACCGGACACCGACGACCCTCTGCTGCGACCACACCACCTCCCTACTGCTCACACCCGACCCCTTTCTCCTTCACTCCTGTTACCTCTGTCACTACTCTAACCACTGCTAACACCACCATTACCACCTCAGTTCACACCTCCTCTTCCCTTCCTATCACTACTACTATTACCACCCATCCTTCCCCTCTCATGACATTTCCTTTCTCCTACCCTCTCTCCACTGACCCCACACACCCCCAGCGCTCATCACTTCAGTCATCTGAAGAGGGATATTCCCATCAAGATACCCCTGGCAACTTGGCACAGCCACCATTGGTCCCACCAGCACTACCACCTTTAGCTGTGTCGCCTGCGGTGTGGAGCCCAGTCTTCCATCCAGGAACTCCGCCAGACAGGGATACCAGTGCGCCGAGCCTTTATAACTCCGCTGGACCCACCTATCTCGTCCGACTTCATCTCCCGACTGCTGAAGACATTGAACGCCTCATCGCCACCGGCATCCACCTCAACGGCCGTCATCATCGCATAGAACCATCTCGCTCACCTCCACACCTCGAAGTAGTCCCCGGCCGGCCCCACCTCCCCAACCACCTCCTCCATCATTTCATCCTTATCTCTTCCCGCCCCCACCTCCTTACTTTCCCCCACCTCCCTCTTTTGATATCCTTCGCCTTCTTCTAACTTCCCTTGTTAGCTTCTCCTCCTTTTATAACACCCTTGCCCTTCATTTATTTCCCTCTCACCTTGTATCACCCCTTTCCTCTTTGCATCATTGTTCATAGCTCATTTTGACATAATCACAACTGTATTCTAATTTCAATAAAGAATGAATACTTAGGCATAGGCACAATTCCCCTCCCATCTCCTATATATTCACAGCCTTTACCCACCTCCTTCTTCCGTCACATCTCCCCAACCTGCCCGCATCTCTTGGCCAGAGAGAGGGCGACACCCTCTAGGTGGCGCGCCCCACCCCATCAGGGTGGGGAATGAAAGCATTTGATAGATAGATAGTATAAAATGTACGAGTGTGAACAACCTGACGTTGCGAGGATGGCGTATCTGAGCGTCTTTGAATACCACTGCACTAAACCCGGCAACTTCGGCTCAGGAACCAGTCTGAGCCACTCAGGTCAGGACAAGATCAAGGTGTTCGGTAAATTATTATCAACACTTATTTTGCCCGTTTCCTTTCACTTCCCGGAGCTTGTTATCCCCGAGAACTCGCTGACAACGGGTTGACCCTGGAGTTCTCTCGCACGGGGAAGTGTAACTGCTCGATAACAAACGATCATTTCAATATAATTTCTGAACGCACCACAAGGCTACAATTAGCATGCGTCTGTGTGTTGCACATAACTCACTCAGCACAGTATCATACACTTACTTCTCTCATTCTAAATAATGATATCCTTATCGTGTTTTTGAATCTCATGCTCCATCATTTATAAACTACCAGCTATTATTACAAGACGGTCACTTGGCAAGTTTTCTTTTCTTTTATTATTTTATTTAGTCAGTTCACTGTGCAGCGGGGGATCCCCCCCCCCCCCAAAGCCAGTTTCCTGGAACGTGAGACATTGGGTCTGGGATAGAACTGTACAGGAGAACCAATACCTTACCCAGACGGCCTCACCTGCTATGCTGAACAGCGACCTAGTTTTTGGTGCATACGATCCTGTACCAAAGTGAATGTTGTCTTTCCTCAAAACCTCCAATTCCCTGTAGAAAGTATCTAATTTCATGTCATCCAGTTTTGTTTGCACTTTTTTCAATTTTTCCTGCTTCTGTTGTGAAGTATTGTTCAGTCGAGTTACTTTCACACGGTCGCTTTGTATGGCTCAGGCCTACCTCTCCATCAATTTCAGATTCAAAATTGCCAGTAACTTAACTAGTGGATGGAGAACAGAGTGCATAGGGATTTTGAAAATCATGAGCAGACTCAATTCATTTGAGTTTCTTGCTGTGGGTGGTGCGGTTTTAGTATTTTTTTCTTCGGGGACTCTTGGCAGTTCCTTTTTACACTGGTGGAACAAAATATCCAAACACCAAGAAGGGGTTTTGCTAGATAAAAAGAACATTGATAGGCACGTGCGGGAGTACGCCATTTCCATCAGTTTCAGGTACCTGAACAACTTTTGAACCAGACGCGATAGGTTCTGGTGTAAGTCCGAGAGAATGTTCGGTTTCTTCAAGGTCTGCGTCATTAGTCTGTATTTCTCATGAGCTGATCATCATCCTCCAATCAAGGTGGTTAAGGTTACCCTCATGTTCGTCATCAGTTTTATCACTGTCAATGTCTGTCTCCCTACCCTCTGCTGGAACTGCAGCGTGTATTAAATTCTCAGTGTCACCACTGTCTTCCTCGAGCATTTCAATTATCTTGGCCACAGGGAGACTGAAGCAAAATGAAAAACAAATATTGTACTCATTATGTTGAGATCAGAAACATTGAGTTGGTATTGCATAAGGAGAACAATGTAAGACTGCTTTGCATGTGATCCGATTTTTGGGATCCATGAAAATAAGTCACCTTATTTCCAAAACGTATGAACGTACTTGTCCAAAATACATATCAAACAAAAGAATGGATTATCAAAAATACTTCTACAACAAATACGAGATCAGATATGTTATAAATAAGCGATATTTTTGCAAAATACTTACCACATGCTGTGAACAGTGCTCCTCTGAGACGCCATGCTGTTTTCTAATGAATACTGTATCAGTCTGGCGAACTGCACACACTAACTAATGGTACTGACTTGTTCAGAATGAATTACTGAACAGATATGAAAGTGGAAAGGAAAGAAAATCACACAATTATCAAATTCAAAGCTTGAAATACCAAGATCCGATTTTTCGGATCATACGCACTAATGGGTGGTCTCACATTTGCAAAATGTTAACACGTATTAGTTACAAAAGAAAGGAAATACAAGTTGAAGCTGTGTTGGGAGAAGATCAGTTCGGCCTCAGAAGAAATTAAGAAGGACAAGCCCATGTTCATGGCATTCATAGATTTACAAAAGGCGTTCGATAATATTCATTGAGCCAAGCTATTTGATATTCTGAAGGTAATAAGTTACCGAGACAGAAATATTATTTACAATCTGTGCAAAGATCAGTCTGGAGTGATAAGAATAGAGGTGTATGAAAAAGAAGCAGCAATCCATAAAGGAGTGAGGCAAGACTGCAGTTTATCCCCCTTCCTTTTCAATGTTTATATGGAACAGGCGGTAGAGGAAATCAAAGAGAAATTTTGAAAGGGAGTCATAATCCAAAGAGGGGAAATCAAGACTCTTGAGATGTTCCGATGATACTGTCATTTTATCTCAGTCATGCGAAAATCAGGAGAAAGTGCTGCATGGTGTGGGCAGAGTCCTGGATAAGGAATACAAGATCAAAATAAAGAAATTCAAAACAAAAGTAATGGAGTGCAGTGGAACGAAGTTAGGTGATGCAGGTCGGGAAATGAAGTCTTAAAGGAAGGAGATGAATATTGTTACGGTACTTGGGTACAAGAATAACTAACAATGGCAGAAGTAAGGAGAACATAAACTGGAGACCAGCACACGCAAGGAAGGCCTTTCTGAAGAAAATAAATTTGCTCATTTCGAACATTGATATAGGAATTAGGAATGTTTTCGACTTTCGTCTGTATGGATGAGTCATGGGCAATAACTAGCTGAGAAGGAAAAAATAGGAAATGTGGTGTTACAGAAGAATGCTGAAGGTGAGGTCAGTAAATCGAATTACGAATGAAGAGATACCGAATGGTCGATTTGACGAAATGTGACGAGATTTGACATATTAAGATACCTAGGATTTGTTCAGTTGGTGTTTGAGGAAAGTGTAGGCAGTAAGAATGGCGGCGGTTGGACAAAGGCATAAATATGACAAAGAGATTAGAGTGATGCAGTAGGTAGTAGTTACGTAGAAATGAAAAGGTTATCACAGCTGCATCAAATCAGTCTATGGACAGATGGCCCAAACAACGGATGAATGTCGTACATAGATAGTCGTGACAGAGAAACACATAGAATAGAGATGGTGAGTACTGTGTAGGAAGTCTTTTGAGAGTCTCCATTTATGCGGACCAATCAGGTCACCATAGCGAATGTATGAAAAATGTCCCTCAGTTAAGTGTTCTGAGAATCTGATAGGAGGTATGGCTGCAGACACAGGTGACCAGTCAGTCAGGTTGCAGGTCTGCTCCACCCAAGGAGGAGGGACACTGGCGAATCTCCGGTGACGTCACAATACACTGAGGCTGGAGGTCATCCTCAAAACTACTTCGCACTCAGTGTGATGTTCATTTGTCATTGGGTCACCTGCGGCGACCGTGCCACAAGTCTGGATTCAATTCCATATTTCTTCACAGTGTTCCTATGGCGCTGTTGATGGCGACATCAAGCCTTGAGCAGAACCCTTGGTGTTATTCGAGAAGAGTAGGCGGCTAACGTACAGTATGCACAGTAGAGAGAACACCTAGCTGTGAGAAAGAGGTAAAGCAACTCTGTATGTGACAGGTTTCATACGTAACGCTAACCCCTGGCTGGCAAATGAAGCACGCTTAAATGCATTTCATTTTCTGGACAAGTACTTGTCCAGTTTTCAAATTAATCACGGTGCTGAATTTGTAATATTTGGAAGTTTAAGGATAGGTGTAAAAAACAGCACAATTTCCTTAAGAAACAAAGTTAATGCCATTACTGCAATTAGAAAGACGATATCCTTAACGATTCACGAGTTATTTCAGGTGGATATCTTAGCTAAGTAAGTAAGTAAGCAAGCAAGTGACTGATAAGGTAACAAAACAATGTAGTTTTGCTGCAAATATAAGGTATTTGACCAAGAAAACACGAACATTAATCTTGTAAGTAACCATTCTATTGCCCTTCACTAAGTGCCGGGTTCGATGTCCCCTTCCACCCGGCAGTACTTTCACTGCCGCTGATAATATCAGCCCTGACGAAACTGGAGTGATGTCATCCCACCCAGCTCGCTGTGCATTGAGGCAGACATATACTCACATGAATTCCTTTCGCCAATGTTGAATTGTTTTGAAGTAGGAGGCGTTGTCTGCTTTACCCGCGGCCTTGCAGCCAGCATTCAAAAAATGTTAAGACAATTGTTGAAATTAAGAAACAAATGCCGCCTCTGTGGCGTAGTGGTTAGTGTGATTAGCTGCTACCCCGCAGGCGCGGGTTCAATTCCCGGGTCTGCCACTCAGCCTCGGGAGGTCAGCTAAATAGAGGGGTTCGATTCCCACCTCAGTCATCCTCGAAGTCATTTTCCGTGGTTTCCCAGTCCTCCTCCAGACAAATGTCGGGATGCTGCCAAACTTAAAGCCACGGCCGCTTCCTTCTCTATCCCTTCCCATGTTCCCATCCACCCAGAAGGCCCCTGTACAGCATAGCGTGTGAGGCCGCCTGGGCGAGGTTGTATCCACAACCCGCAGTCTCACGCTCCAGGAGACTGTCCTTGAGGGGATGGTGGTGGGATCCCTCGCTGAGTGTGAGGGAAAAACCAACCCTGGAAGGTAAATGGGTTAAGAAAGAAAGAAAGAAAGAAAGAAAGAAATGGATGAAATTTCTGCGAAAAGTGACAGTCATTGACATATCCATCATAGTAATTACTGAACAACAACAAACAAGCAAAATGAACCTGTGTCGCTCCATTAGGGCATTGACTTGCCAAGATGCCTGCTGCCCAGTCAGATTGCTTGTAGATACTGGCGTGCCAGTTGGTCAGCGTCACGACATCTTTAGTCTAGTGTTTGACCGGGTCCACTACATCTCGTATCAGGCAGTTTCTACGAGGCTGAGTGAACTGTACTCCATATCTCACTCCACTGGCGGGGAGTCGAATGTAGGGCTCCGCGTTAGAGGAGGTGTACAACTGCTACACGACGACGTTCACAGGTTTCGTAATCGAGCTCCTCCATCTCCAATTGCTCAGAACGCATGCTTCGGGTGGATCAGATTACACTTCATTTCATCTCTCACACAGAACTTAATATTCCCGAAATTTGAATTCAATGTGCTGTTTCGAACTCTAATTATGTCAAGTGCAAAGGATGTTTACGTAATAAACTAGAAACTATTTTTGAGAATCGTTTAATATGTACAGTATTATTTAACTTATACAAAGATCATGAAAAGGGGAACATTAAGGAATGTCACCGCCTCTGAAACTTGATGGAATTCCAAAGAGCTAGGAGGGACTAGGATGACGACAGGAGAGATGTGAGACTCAGGTGAGACCCCGTGATCACCACACACGTCCTTTAAACTTATGTACCAACACATACCTGTCCTTCCTAACACTCTACCGAGAAATCATTTCAATCATAGTTCTCCTTATTGTAGTTTCACGTGATCACAGCCTCAGCACCTCCTGTTTTACCCAGAAATCCAATAATAATAATAATAATAATAAAAATAAAAATAATAATAATAATAATAATAATAATAATAATAATAATAATAATAATAATAATAATAATAATAATAATAATAATAATAATAATAATAATTGTACCGGGCGGTACACCTCCACGCCGCTAATTTAAAAATTGCGCCAGGTGAAACTCCTCTGCTGGAGGAAGTCTGAACTTTATCTACGCTGTTAATTCTTTACCTTCTCAGAAGATGTCACCACGTGGAAAATTTTGAGTTTTTGAACTGTGTCATTTTTGATGTGTTTTTGTTTCGCTTGAAGTAAGAAGTGTAAACTTTCTCTCCTAGAGGACACTACTGAAGATCAACAATAGTGCAACCTAGTGCGGAGTCAAAGAACTATTTTTTTGAAGAAAATTTAATTTCAAGAGTTTGTTCTTTGTTAAATTTCTTTCAGTCATTGTTTAAGTTGGCAATATTCACCCCTTCTTTCCCCTTGTGTTGAACCTAACCAATCCCGTATTTCTTAAATTAATTTCTATCCAATCAGATGTATCTTCCCCCAACTTGAATATGTTGCTGTGTCCTACCCAATAAAGTGTTTGTGGGAGGGTGTTTTCATTCCCCTAACGCCTAGAAACTTCCGCGAGAGTATTTAAACTGCTGATTTTTGGGTCTCTCGGCCACTTGTGTTCCATCTTTCAGTGTATTAAGTACATAGCAGGAGGCGGGAAGCGCCTCTTTCCTCGGCAGCGGTCAGCAACAAGGTAATGGCCGATTAATAAATTCTTTCTTTGCTAGCTCAGCAGTTTAACTTTCGGGGCGGGTTCTAAGCGTTCCACTATGTAACCTTTTCCTAAAATGTAACTTCTCTTTTCATCTATTTTCTGGTAAAGCTACATACTGGGATAGAGAGTGCTAACCCTCTCGAGCTCCCACTCACATTGTCTGGAGGTGAACTTATTTTCTCAACCAATTCTTCCGTAATGTAATGTAAATTGTTATTTTCTTAAGTCACCTCTGTAGTATGGGATTAGCCCTTGCACTAACGGCCTAAGGCCAAGTAGGTCTTAAACAAAGTGTATTAGGAGTGCAAGTTCGCCTCCCCTCAAATTGTATTTTAGAGGTCATGTATTAACCTTCTTGTCATTTAATAGACCTCAGTAGGTTGGGTATTTTACCCCTGTGTATATGTCCTTTGAGGACAGCTTAAAGGTGGAGTTTGGTGTGGCCTGGGAGAGGCTTAAAATTGAGAGCGAGTGGCTCTTTTGAAAATGGTATATTGTATGCCTCGAGGAGGCTTTTCAGTGTGATTTGGGGCAAGGGCTCCTAGGTATGAATGGGGTTTTCTGCCCCTCTGTTAAAACTGTGTTTGGGGTAAAACTGAGCTGATTGCCCAAGAATTATGTTTCTGACTTTTGAAGCCCCAAATGGGGTACCTATGTAAATGTATTTTTCAATTGTGTTTCGGCTACTAAGTACCTGTTCTATTTGTTGTTACCTAATTTTGAAAAGAAAATATAACCTTGTTAAATTTTAAAATTAATTTCACTTTAGTAGCTTGAGACCTATTCACCACCCAGCACCTTCTTTCATGCATAACTACCACCAAAACACGGTAACAAGTGGTAGCAGAGCGTGGTTGAATGGGTCTCAATTTAGCCCCTTTTGACGGCTAAATATTGTTTGTTCCGAACTCTAACTATTTTCCCAGTTGCTGGAATTTTTTGAGTTTTTCAAAATTGTTCTGTCACCATGCCCGGCCCTCGCGACGTTCTCCTTCTTAACTATTTGCGCAAGGAGGAGTTGATCTATGAATTAACTATCAGAAATGTGCAATCTGGAGGCACGGTTGCAATAGACACTAACAAGCTTAGAGAGTCCCTTGATTTGCCCATTTCCATCCCCAATTTGGGAGAGAAAGAAATTGACGATTCTCTTTCCACGATCACGGAGAATGTTACTGGGCTAGCTTCTGTAGTTAGTTTTTTTGATGAAAATGATCCGTCTCCGAATCAAATTAAGCGTGTGCAAGGTAGGCTATATCATTTTTCGAATAGGGTTAAAGATCTGTTGTCTCTAAAACTGAATGATGTTCAGAGGAAGGAAGCTAGTACGCTCCTGGAAAATATTTCCGAATTATCTAGTAAGGTCACTCAATTGTTAACTGGGGAAGTTCCTCCCAAATCTGATCAACCCACCATAGTAAATGCAGGTAGTGAGGAAGCGCCTCCCAAGGGAGAAGTTAATAGAATAACCGTTGCTGCTCAAACTATCCCTGCCCCATTGGACAACGAATCTGAACGTCGTGCATCATTGAGTAACATCCGTTCTGAATTAACTTCATTACCATTGAAACCTTTACCTACTATGTCACCCGGGTTTAGCAGCTTGCCTCATCCATTGGCAATGTTGCTCAGAGGTATCTCTAAGTTTTCCGTTAATACCACCAGTGATGTAATTTCATTTTTAAGATTTCTAGTGGAATTTCAGGATCATGCCCTTGTTTTTTCTCTTTCTCCATGTCAAATCTTGCAAATTATCTATCCGTATGCTATTGGTATTCTCTCTGATAAAATCGTAAGAGCCATTGCCGAGCAATCATCTATTGAGGATTTCCATGCCCACTTGCTAGCTAACTTCATCCCTGCTAGGGCCAGGTCCTCCCTTATTCAGAAGTACTATTATCGTGTACAGCGCTTGGACGAAAACTTGGCTGATTTCATACAGGACATTAAGTTTTATACTAGGGTGTTTGCCCTTCATTTTCCTGAAGATCAGATTGTACAGGCTATTGTAGAGGGAATTTCACCTCCCTATAGGTCATATTTGTGTTTCGCGGCGTGTCCGCAAACCTTCTCTGAACTTGAAGCATTGGCCGTCTCAGCGGAAGGAGTTAGATACGCCGATTCTTTGCGTGTCGCGACAGAACCCCCGCCTTCCTTTAGTAACACTCGGCCTCCACCTCGCCGACCAGTCAATCCCCGTAAATGTTATGCTTGCGGGTCGCCTGACCATCTGCGCAACAAGTGTCCTCTGATCAAGTCTAGTAGGGCAAATAATGGAGCGGGTTCATCACAAGGCTGTTTTAAATGTGGGGCTTTCTCACATATCGCAAAGAATTGTCCCAATTCGAATAGCACCCCCTCCTGCTCAACTTCTGGTGTAACTTCCAACAACAATCAAAAGTGACTAGTGGCTGCGGCTGAGTCAACTAATTCTGCTTCCCAAGGCTCAGCCCCTGGCAAAAAGGTCGAGAATTCAGGGAACGATAAGTCTTCGAATACATCTTTTGAATGCCCCAAAGAGTGTCTTAGGATTGCGGCGGATACCCCCGCACCTGTTCCTTTTCTTAAGATTGAGTTAAATAACGAGCCTATAACAGCTCTCTTAGATTCAGGCAGTGTTTGTTCGATTATTTCGGCTGAATGGTATTCTAAATTGAAAGCTGTTTGTAAACTACCTGACTACGTCTCATCTCCTATTCAATATGTTTCGGCTAATTCATCTCCATTAGAAATTCTAGGTTCCGTACTGGTCAAAATTCGTATTTTTAAATTTACATGGAAAATTAAATTGTTTGTGGCTAAGCACTTGTTTTGCCCCATCATACTGGGAGCGGACTTTATTTCTCACACTGGTCTTGTGCTCGATCTTCAGAGTAAGTCGTGCACATTCAAATTTGCGTCCAATTGTAAAATTCCCTTGTTTAAGTGTAATTCTGTGTCATGTTCATCTATTTCGCCTACCCAGGATGAGATGTTGTTAGACCTTAGACATCTACCTGAGGAGCAGGCTGATAGTATTCGTAAATTATGTCAGTCATTTCCAGAGGTGTTCTCTGATACTCTTGGTGTTACTGACCTTATTGAATACAAAATTGAGGTCACGGATTCGATTCCTGTCCGTTTTCCACCTTATAGGCTATCTCCACCTAAAATGAAAGCTCTGAAAGAAATTATCGACCAGATGTTGAAGGATGGTATTATTAGGCCCTCTAAGTCGGCGTATTCATCGCCTATTTTTCTAGTCCCGAAACCCCAAGGAGGCTTCAGGCCTGTCATTGATTACAGGGCTCTCAATCGGAAGGTGGTGTTGCAATCTGTGCCCCTTCCTGACCTTCATTCTTGTTTTTCATGGTTTCGTAAGGCCAAGTTCTTCACTATCTTGGACTTGAATCAGGCCTATAATCAAATTCCCCTTGCCGAAGAGTCTAAACACCTTACAGCGTTTGCCACGGACTGGAATTTATACGAATACAACCGCGTGCCTTTCGGGCTACCCACGGGGGCAGCTGTGCTCACTAGGCTACTAGATAGGGTCTTCTCCGACATCAAATTCGAGTACTTATATCACTACTTAGATGATGTCGTCGTATTTTCAGAGACTTTTGAAGAACATCTAGATCATCTGCGAGAAGTTCTCGATCGCCTTCGTAAGGCTGGGTTAACTGTTAAGTTGTCCAAGGTTGCCTTTGCTAAGCCCTCTATGTCATTCCTAGGGCATATTGTGTCACCCGATGGTGTAGCAGTCGATCATTCTAGAACACAGGCCATCCGTGATTTTAAACCTCCCAAGGACATTAAAGGTATCGCCAGGTTCATTGGTATGGTGAATTTCTTCAGGAAGTTCATTCCTAACTTTGCTAATAGAGCAGCGCCCTTAAACCTTCTTCGTAGGAAAGGCATCAAATTCGAGTGGGGACCTTCTCAACAAGCCGCTTTTGAAGACCTTATATTAGCACTTTGTAATGCCCCTGTACTTGCTATGCCTGATTTCTCGAAGAAATTCATCGTCCAAACCGACGCGTTGTCGTCAGCGGTAGCTGCAGTCCTTCTTCAAGAGACTGAACTAGGGAGGCGCCCCATCGCCTATGCATCTAGGACTTTGTCGGCTCAAGAAGCCAAGTATTCCATCTATGAGCTCGAAGGTTTGGCAGTCTTATTCGCCTTAGAGAAGTTCCGTCTCTATCTGGAACATGTTAAATTCGACCTGGAGACAGATAATCAAGCCTTAAGCTGGGTCTTAGGTAGGCCGCGTCGTACTGGTCGTATAGCCCGTTGGGCCATCCGTATTTCTGCCTTCCAATTTGACGTCAGGCATATCAGAGGTACCGAAAATGTTGTCGCTGATGGACTCAGCCGTATGTTTTCAGACGACGTTGAGAACCATGAACAGGTCGACAGTTCATCACCTCACGAGTCCATGCTATCTGAGGTTAATGCCATCCTAACAGATGCTCCCATGCTTTTTAGGGATATCGAGAAATACCAACGTGAAGATCCGACGCTGGCTCCGATAATGGAAGCCCTTTCTTCTGGGGAACATGCTGTCCCTTATGTTCTGAGGAATGGTGTTCTATGTTGCCCTTCGAGGCATGATAAGTTGATGAAAGTTGTTGTTCCAGCGGTTTTTGTACCTATGATCTTCAAGTATTATCATGAGACCCCATTAGGAGAGCATCTTGGAATCTTTAAAACCCGTGAAAAGATTCGTGAAATGTTCATCTGGAAAGGTATGGACGGCGAAATTCGTGAACTTGTAAAAGCTTGTAAATCTTGTTTGCTCAGTAAACCCACCATGTCCACTAAGGTAGGCTTTTTGTCTTCTCATCAAGCGTCGCGCCCCATGGAACGCCTGTATATTGATTATGTAGGACCCTTCCCCCAGTCAAAGGGGAATGCCAACAAGTTCATCTTTGTATGCGTAGATGGTTTTACAAGATTTTCGTGGTTATTTCCGACTAAGCTGGCTACCGCTCAGTCTACATTTCTTGCTTAAATTCTATTTTTGCTTCTTTTGGTCCGTGCCAATATATTGTATCTGATAATGCTAAGGCTTTTACATCTAATCTTTTTCGTAAATTCTGTTTTGACTTGTCCATCTCTCATGTAACTACTTCTGCTTATTACCCTCAACCATCCCTGGCTGAAAGGGTTAACCGTAATCTCAGGTCCGCACTTATTGCCTATCATCATGAAGATCATTCCAGGTGGGACACGTCCCTGCATTGGATAGCTTTTGCTTTGAATTCGGCGGTTCATGAATCTCACAAGTTTACTCCAGCTTCTTTGATGTTCAAGTTTGTTCCCAACTCGCCGCTCTCTAACCTCTGGTCTCTGAATGACATTCTACCCGAGACAATAGATCCGGATAACATTAAAGATCTTTGGAAGAAGGCTAAAGCCAATCTTAAAGTGTCTCATGAAAAGGTTAGGGAAAAGTATGATCGTGGACGGAGACCCACCACTTTGAAGGTAGGTGACCAGGTGATGGTCAAGAATTTTGTTCCCGCGGGCAAGCTTGCCCCCAGATTTCATGGGCCTTGAATAATTCTCGATTTTCTTACGCCAGTTACGTTGTTAGTAAGCAATCCAGCCACCGAGAGGATATTTAGGGTTCACCTGTCACAGGTGAAACCAGTGTAAATTTTGTGTCAACTTGCTTCATATAATTTGAAAGGAATATGAAGGTTATATTTTTTTTTTGAGTTCAACTTTTAAGGCTTTCTGCCCCTTCTATAATATTTTGGTCTTATATGTAAGCCTCGTGTAAAACCTTCCCCGATCCGTTAAACTGCCATTCTGTCCTTGCCTCGGCCATTACCACGCTCCCGTCTCCTGCTTCAATACACACTGTGGCTTGATTTGAGTAAATGCCATGGATATCCGCACGCCGCTGGCCCCTCAACCTCTCCACAAGCCTGTACCCTCAACGAAGATGATGGTCCAACACAATTCTGCCGCCAAGCTTTAATGTTTCAGTGCCCCCGCAGCCGCGCGGCGCCGTGCAGCAACTGGAGCAGAGGACGGGCCCCCTCGGCCCCAGCGAGAACGACGGGTGCACGGCGAGCCGGAGCTCTCCTCCCGGCCAAGGCTGATGTGCGGCGCACGACCTGCTACTTGCCTGCAGCCTGTATATGTTCACCGCGGGCGCGGCGTGCTTCAACACCTCTGCTCCCCTCATAGTGCGGGCGAGCGGTATCTCAGGGCACTTGAGGGGTCCGAGCGGCCTCCTTTGGACGCAAGCCGCAACGGCCGGTCTGGCCATCCCACTTCATCACCATCTACTACATGAACAGTTACTATAAGTAATGACTACACTTGGGAATTCAACTGCAATATTTGGTGGACTTTGAAATTTTTTTTCCCTTCACTTTCAAGTATAAAAAGTTATCTTCAGAAATTCAACTTCTACAAATATAAAGACTTTACTTCATCTGCAACAACAAAATTTTGAAACTCAATCAAACCAAATTAAGAAATCTTATAAATGCTTCTGCAATCAATCTTCATATCCACAGCATAACTTGGACCTTGTTTCAAACAGATTTCATGTGTCACCCCTGGAGGAACTTTTGGGGGGGGGGAGGTCTGTACCGGGCGGTACACCTCCACGCCGCTAATTTAAAAATTGCGCCAGGTGAAACTCCTCTGCTGGAGGAAGTCTGAACTTTATCTACGCTGTTAATTCTTTACCTTCTCAGAAGATGTCACCACGTGGAAAATTTTGAGTTTTTGAACTGTGTCATTTTTGATGTGTTTTTGTTTCGCTTGAAGTAAGAAGTGTAAACTTTCTCTCCTAGAGGACACTACTGAAGATCAACAATAGTGCAACCTAGTGCGGAGTCAAAGAACTATTTTTTTGGAGAAAATTTAATTTCAAGAGTTTGTTCTTTGTTAAATTTCTTTCAGTCATTGTTTAAGTTGGCAATATTCACCCCTTCTTTCCCCTTGTGTTGAACCTAACCAATCCCGTATTTCTTAAATTAATTTCTATCCAATCAGATGTATCTTCCCCCAACTTGAATATGTTGCTGTGTCCTACCCAATAAAGTGTTTGTGGGAGGGTGTTTTCATTCCCCTAACGCCTAGAAACTTCCGCGAGAGTATTTAAACTGCTGATTTTTGGGTCTCTCGGCCACTTGTGTTCCATCTTTCAGTGTATTAAGTACATAGCAGGAGGCGGGAAGCGCCTCTTTCCTCGGCAGCGGTCAGCAACAAGGTAATGGCCGATTAATAAATTCTTTCTTTGCTAGCTCAGCAGTTTAACTTTCGGGGCGGGTTCTAAGCGTTCCACTATGTAACCTTTTCCTAAAATGTAACTTCTCTTTTCATCTATTTTCTGGTAAAGCTACATACTGGGATAGAGAGTGCTAACCCTCTCGAGCTCCCACTCACATTGTCTGGAGGTGAACTTATTTTCTCAACCAATTCTTCCGTAATGTAATGTAAATTGTTATTTTCTTAAGTCACCTCTGTAGTATGGGATTAGCCCTTGCACTAACGGCCTAAGGCCAAGTAGGTCTTAAACAAAGTGTATTAGGAGTGCAAGTTCGCCTCCCCTCAAATTGTATTTTAGAGGTCATATATTAACCTTCTTGTCATTTAATAGACCTCAGTATGTTGGGTATTTTACCCCTGTGTATATGTCCTTTGAGGACAGCTTAAAGGTGGAGTTTGGTGTGGCCTGGGAGAGCCTTAAAATTGAGAGCGAGTGGCTCTTTTGAAAATGGTATATTGTATGCCTCGAGGAGGCTTTTCAGTGTAATTTGGGGCAAGGGCTCCTAGGTATGAATGGGGTTTTCTGCCCCTCTGTTAAAACTGTGTTTGGGGTAAAACTGAGCTGATTGCCCAAGAATTATGTTTCTGACTTTTGAAGCCCCAAATGGGGTACCTATGTAAATGTATTTTTCAATTGTGTTTCGGCTACTAAGTACCTGTTCTATTTGTTGTTACCTAATTTTGAAAAGAAAATATAACCTTGTTAAATTTTAAAATTAATTTCACTTTAGTAGCTTGAGACCTATTCACCACCCAGCACCTTCTTTCATGCATAACTACCACCAAGACACGGTAACAATAATAATAATAATAATACGGCAGCCCTGAAGATGGTTTTCTGTGCTTTCCCATTTTCACACCAGGCAAATGCTGGGGATGTACCTTAATTAAGGCCACGGCAGCTTCCTTCCCATTTCTATGCCTTTCCTATCCCATCGTCGTCATAAGACCGATCTGTTTCGGTGCGACGGAAAACAAACATAATAATAATTTCTGGGACCCAACTAGGTCGTGAACAGAAGTACAAGAAAGTTATAGGAAATTACCCTGCTCACAAAAGAACCAATCCCAACGGCAAAAGACTGGTGTCCATTTGCGAAAATCACAACCTGCAGGTCATGTCGACCCACTTTCGCCATCTACCCAGGAAGCAAATGACTTGGCGTTCTCCCGTCCAAGCTCTCGGAGAGTTCCAAATTAATCATGTTGCAATCTCCAGGAGAAACAGCCCTGAGATTATGAATGTCAAGGTAAAGAAAGGCATCAATGTGGCCTCAGATCATTATATGTCTCTTATCAAATTCAAACCAATTCCCGCAAACACAAGGAAGACAACCAAACAGATCACACGCTTCGACAATGATAAACTTCGGTAAAGGGTCGAGGAGTTCCAGGAGAAGGCTAGATCAAATGACTGTGACTTTAACAACGCCAAAAGTCTCCTTGTTGAGGCCGCCAAAGACGTTGCAGAAATCAAGAGAAGCAAAAAGCATGCCTGGTGGAATAGTACCTGCGAATCAGTCCTCCAAGAAAGACTCAATGCGTGGAAACAGTACTACTCTACGCAATCAGAAAATGATTGGGAAACTTACAAAACCCAACGTGCCCAAGCAGCTAGGGTGTTCAGAACTGAGAAACGTAAATACGAAAAATCTCTCATTGAAACGATAGAACAAAACTTTAGGAAGAATGAAAGCAGAGAGTACTACAGAGCCTTCAAACGCAAACTCACTGGCTATAAACCACCATCTCTATGTTTTGAGCAAAAGGACGGCACACTGGCGACGTCAAATGAAGAAAATTGCAGCATTCTGGCAGATTACTTCAAGAATTTACTTAATTGCTCTAAACCGCAAAGCGCCATTGAGACCAAGGAACCCTTACTCAGGTACCCAGATTCCAGACCACCCGACAGAGATGAAATAAAGCGCCACATTTCCCGTCTCAAAAATAACAAAGCACCGGGAGAAGACTCAGTAGTAACAGAACTATGGAAATATGCCCCAGAGGAATCACTTGATATCTTGCAAAACCAAATAGAAGAAATTTGGAACAAGGAGACCCTACCCGAAGATTGGAAAATAGCTTTGATCCATCCATTACACAAAAAAGGCAGCATGAAGAACATCAACAACTACAGAGGAATATCTTTGCTACCCGTGACTTACAAAATTCTATCACTTGCCATCCTGGAGCGTTTGGAAGCACAAGTCGAACATCAAATAGGTGAATACCAAGGAGGGTTCAGAAAAGGTCGCTCAACAGCCGAACAGATCCAAAATCTCAAAACGATCATCAGATATTGTACACTAAGGTCCAAGCAGTATGTGTCTGTCTTTGTGGACTTTAAGAAAGCGTACGACCCCATTGACCGGGAAGTCCTGCTAAACATCTTAAATGAATTTGGAGTTGATTTGAAACTGCTGGCATTAATTAGAGCCACCCTTACCGATACAAAATCCAAGGTGAAGTTCCACGGATGTCTCTTGCATTCCTTTGACATCAAAACAGGAGTCCGACAAGGTGATGGGCTATCCCCTATACTCTTCAACTGTGTTCTTGAAAAGATCATCAGAACCTGGCGGGTGAGATTACAGGAAACCAACTACAGTCCATTGAGAATAGGAACCAAATCCAAGGGGGTCGCAACAGACTGCTTAGCATTTGCCGATGATATTGCTGTTCTCTCAAACGACATAGAAACCGCTAGAGCTCAAGTTGAAATTTTAAAGGAAATTGCCGAACAAACTGGTTTGCAGATATCGTTTGAGAAAACAGAAGTAATGACTAACATCAAAGAGGCTCCACCAAAACTCCATACAAAATACGGGGACATCACCCGAGTAGACAAATTCAAATACCTGGGTGAGATCATCATGAAAAATGGACTGGACAAAGAAGCTCTTCAGGAGCGAGTACGCAAACTGGAAATAGCCTACCAAACATCCCGCACAATTTACAACAAAAAATGCCTGTCCCAAAACACCAAGATACGTCACAATGAAACAGTTCTGAAGCCAGTAGTTCTATATGCAGCCGAAACCCTGTCTCTAAATGCCAACAAAGGACTCCTTGAAGAACTGGAGAAAAGAGAACGCAAAATTGTGAGAGGAATCTTAGGATCAAAGTACAGAAATGGAATCCATCAAAAGAGATCCAACAAGGAAGTCTACACCAAAATAGAGAAACTTACAGACACAATCAGAAAAAGACGGGCACGATTTTACGGTCATCTGAAAAGAATGGACGGAAGAAAGTTAACTAAAGAAATCTTTCACTTTTTTGATTCAAACCCCAAAACCACAATTCCCTGGTTTAGAAATACCAAAGAAGACCTGCAAATGCTACATATCTCAACTGAAGACGCCCTTAATAGAGATCTCTTCTGCAAGAAAATATTGACGAACGGGCTAAACCGAGATGAGCAACCGAAGAGAAAACACGGGGCCCCTTGGACAGAGGAGCGTAAGCAGGCCCACTCACAAAGAATGAGGGAAATTTGGGCTCTAAAGAAGGCCAAGTTCAGTGTCAAATGCAACAAGACTTAACGTGGTCCGTGATGGCCCCAGCGAATTATATAATAATAATAATAATAATAATAATAATAATAATAATAATAATAATAATAATAATAATGGGCCGATGACCTTCGATGTTAGGCCCCTTAAAACAACAATCATCATCATCAATAATAATAATATAATGATTATATCGTATTCTTCTTCTTTTATCGATTTTGGCTAGCTGTGGACCACTTAAATAACTGCTCATAATTTAAATTTTCTTTGGCGCCAGTACTCCTTCATCCTCCTGCTTGCTGCTTCTTGTCTTTCAACCGTCCATGGTTGTTTCTTCTTGGTCGCTGTTTCTGGCTCTAGGAATTCCTTAAATGTGTGTAACTTTATTCTGAAGGTGGTTCTGTTGTGATGTGTGATGTTCATTTCTTGCAAATCCTTCTTCGTGTTAACAAACCACTTTTTCTTAACAGCTGCCCCTCCTATTGGGCTTATTGAAATGGTTAAATATTTTTTTAGCAAGTCTGTCGTCAGTTATTCTTGAAATATGTCCAAAAAATTTAACTCTTCCCTTTCGAATGGCATCTGAAATCCTACTGCATCTTTTATGTATTTCTTTGTTACTGCGTAATCGATATGTTTCAGTACATTTCTTTGGACCGAGGATTTTTCTTAAAATCTTTCTTTCCTTCTTCTCAATTTCTTCAATGTCTTTCCTGGTTGTTAAACCCATGCATCCTGAAGCCTGATAGTGGTGTAGTTTTGTCCTAATAGAGATCGCTTTCTTGTTGTATGTGTTTTTTGTAAGGTGGAATGCAAGCTCCATTTTCTGGCTCTCTCGCAGTTTGCTTCTTTATCAAGCCCATTAGTTTGTTATATCTCACCAAGGTATTTGAATTGAACAACTTTATCTGTCTTATCATTGTTTATTGTTACTATGTATCTGTATGTATCTATGTATTTGAATTGAACAACTTTATCTATCTTATCATTGTTTATTGTTACTATGTATCTGTATGTATCTATGTATTTGAATTGAACAAGTTTATCTGTCTTATCATTGTTTATTGTTACTATGTATCTGTATGTATCTATGTATTTGAATTGAACAACTTTATCTGTCTTATCATTGTTTATTGTCACTATGTATCTGTATGTATCTATGTATTTGAATTGAACAACTTTATCTATCTTATCATTGTTTATTGTTACTAGGTATCTGTATGTATCTATGTATTTGAATTGAACAACTTTATCTATCTTATCATTGTTTATTGTTACTATGTATCTGTATGTATCTATGTATTTGAATTTAACAACTTTATCTGTCTTATCATTGTTTATTGTTACAATGTATCTGTATGTATCTATGTATTTGAATTTAACAACTTTATCTGTCTTATCATTGTTTATTGTTACAATGTATCTTGGGGCTTCTTTAATGTTGGTCATAACATGTGCTTTTTCAAATGATATCTGCAGGCCGGTTTCCATTGCTACCTCCTTTAAAGTGTTAACTTGTATTACCGCCGATTCGATATTTTCTGATAACAGTACAAGATCGTCAGCAAATGCTAAGCAGTTGATAGTGATATTCTCTTTCTTGTATCCTATCCTTATTTGGTCTTTAATGCCTTTTTCTGTGAGTTCTTTTTCCCATTCTTTGATGAACTTATCCAGGACACAATTGAACAGCAGTGGGGATAGGCAATCTCCTTGCCTCACGCCTGCCTTGATTTCAAAGGGTTCAGGTACCTCTCCCATAAACTTAACCTTTGAGTATGTGTTTGTTAAGGTCTCCTTTATTATCTGGCACGTCTTGTTATCTGTACCCATTTCTCTAAGGATGTTAAACAATGTGCTCCTATCAACTGAATCATATGCTTTTCGAAAGTCAACAAGAACTGGTACTTACCCCTGGCAACTCTGTCCTTCAGTATTGTCTTGAGGTTCCAAATTTGTTCCCTTCCGAAAGCCTCCCTGATATTCGCCGATTTTGTGTTCAACTAGTTGTTCTAATCTCGATAGCAGTGCCGTAGATAGTATCTTGTATGTCTCTTGAAGAAGTGAGGTGCCACTGTAATTGCTGACATCTGTTCTGTCCCCTTTCTTGTGTACTGGGTGTATTAAGGCTAATTTCCAATCACCGGGAATCTTACAAGTGTTCCAGATTTCTTGCATTAAGTGGCATAGGTTCTTGATCATTTGGGGCCTCACAGGTTTCTATAGTTCACTCGTTATTGAGTCTTCACCAGCTGCTTCGTTCTTAAGCTTCTTGATTAGATTTGAGATTTCTGTTTTATCTGGCGGTGTTCAGTTTGGGTTCTGTTGCGTATGTTCTGTGGCAAGCTTCTCCTCTGGCACTGGGCAGTTAAGTAGCTGTTTAAAGTATTCTGCTAACAGTTGGCAATTTTCTTCATTGTTTGTTGCTGTGGTGCCATCCTATTTCTTGAAACACAAGCTCGGTGGTTGGTATTTAGAAAAGCTCCCCTTAAATGTCTTGTAAAAGTCCGTCGTGTTATTCTTTTGGAAGTTTTGTTCTATTGCAGCCAGTTGTTCTTTCTCGAATTTTCTTTTTTCTCCTCTTATGATTTTTTCAGTTGATTTTCTTTGTTCTTTGAAGCTGTTGTAATCTTCCTCTTTCTTTGATGAGTACCACTTCTTCCATCTTTGTAGTCTGAGTGATGTTGCCTGTTCACTTCTTTCATTCCACCATGGATGTTTTCGTGATTTCTTAAGTAATGCTGTTTCTTTGGCTGCTCCTATCATGGTCTGCTGCATTTGCTTCCATTCAGTTGTTTCAATTTTCGTCAGTTCTTGGTACTTGTTGCTGTTCTGTTTCAGCTTTTGAGTGTCGAATCTTAGTGATCTGTTGTTTGTGCGTTTCTTCTTGCTGCTGGGAATAAACTTTATCTTGATGATTGTTAAATAGCGATCAGTTTCTATGTTGGCTCCTTTCTTAAATTTAACGTTCATGATTTCTTTTTGACTTCTATGGGAGATTGCAACGTGATCAATTTGATATTCTCCTAATAGTTTGTTTGGTGATGCCCACGTCGTTTGTTTCCTAGGAAGCTGCTTGAAATGAGTGAACATCAGTTTCAAATTAAAGTTCCTACAGAACTCTATAAATCTTTGCCCATTTCTGTTGGTTCTTCTATGAGCTGGGAAATCCCCCACTATTCTCTTGTAGACTTTTTCTCTTCCTACCTGTGCGTTGAAATCTCCAAGTAGTATTTTCACATGATTATCGGGAATTTTTGATATCACCAATTCTAATTCTTCCCAAAAGACATCCACCTTTTGTGGGTTAGTTAGACAGTCGTCATTAATTGGCGCATGGGCATTAATGAGGGTGTATATTATCTTTTCGCACTTAATGGTTAGTAGTGAGAGCTTTCCATTTGGAGACTGCAAGTCTATAACCGAATTTAGAATCTTTTTATTGATTGCAAATGCTGTTCCTATGTGCGACATGTTCTTCATGATCCTTATGCCAACCTTGCATTTCAGGATTCTATAGTTGCTTGATTCCATCGCGACCTCATCCGTGAATCTTGTTTCTTGAAGTTCCATGATCAGAATATTTTGCTGGTCCATTACGTCTGTAAGTTGTTTAAGTTTTCCTGTTTTTAGAAGTGAATTTGTGTTCAGCGTGCCAAAAAGGTGTTTCCGTTTAGGTCTTAATTTTGGTGTATTCAGTTTGGATGCGTGTGATGGCAGTGGGTTTCCTAGATGCTCCGACTCATTACGTATGCATGGTGGTTTGGGCTCTCCAGAATCCGATGGCCCAAGTGCACTGCTTGTAGCAGTGGTGGATTTCCTCTTGAGGCTGCCGTAAGAACTGTTTCCATCATGCAAGTTAACGGGAGTTGTTGGGGGAGCCGACCGGGGTTAGCTCAAGATACCACTAAAGTTTTAAGCCTTATCATTATATTATTATTATTATTATTATTATTATTATTATTATTATTATTATTCCTGGAATTTTTTCCTTTTCAGTGGGTTCAGATACTATTTATGCCTTGGGATCATTTAAAAATACGCGCCACAAAATTAGCGATACAAATGTGTAACGCGATGCATGCGGTGTGCAGTATTGATGGATAGCCGTGACTGAGAGACAAGAGGCCTCACCTCATCACACTGTAGAGAACTGATTATATCATTCGTGGTAGTTTCATAGGCCCTACGACAGTTTGTCTCTCCGAAACGATTCCTTAGAGGCAAGTAAATTAATCACTAACAATTTGAGTTTCATTTCGTCTTAATCTGTTTACCCTCCAGGGTTGGTTTTCCCTCGGACTCAGCGAGGGATCCCACCTCTACCGCCTCAAGGGCAGTGTCCTGGAGCGTGAGACATTAGGTCAGAGGATACATCTGGGAGAATGACCAGTACCTCGCTCAGGTGGACTCTCCTGCTATGCTGAAGAGGGGCCTTGTAGGGAGATCGCGGGAGTGGAAGGGAGAGGGAAGGAAGTGGCCGTGGCCTTACGTTAGGTACCGTCCCGGCATTTCCTTGGAGGAGAAGTGGGAACCACGGAAAACCACTTCCAGGATGGCTGAGGTGGGAATCGAACCCACCTCTACTCAGTTGACCTCCCGAGGCTGAGTGGACCTCGTTCCAGCCCTCGTACCACTTTTCAAATTTCGTGGCAGAGCCGGGAATCCAACCCGGGCCTCCGGGGGTGGCAGCTAATCACACTAACCACTATACCACAGAGGCGGACGAGTTTAATTTGTTGAAAGATATTTATGATTATTTGGCTTTTGCAAAGGGAAATTTATAAAATTTAAAAAAAATCGTTTAATGGCATTGGATATTACGTCAAGAAACGGAGGCATTTTTGCAGCCACAACTTTCTGTGGGAGCCCATCTTCTTTCTTTTGCCTAACGGGTGAGAGAGGCTTAGGACGTAACACGCAGTCAGTCCGCTCAGGACTTCCCGGACGAGTTTTGTTCACTTTTCCCAGCCAGACATGACCCATTCCTACGCAACACTCCGGGGCACACTTCACAATTTGTGTCCCGAATGGCGAGATAGAGAAGTAAGACAAACAAATATTGTATGGTGAGTGATAGCCGAGTAGCACTGTCCCTGCTTTTTTATCAAGGCAGCTGGGGTTCGAATCCCGGAAATTCCTATGGGATTTTCGAATAAAAT
Organism: Anabrus simplex; assembly: GCF_040414725.1. Taxonomy (NCBI): domain Eukaryota; kingdom Metazoa; phylum Arthropoda; class Insecta; order Orthoptera; family Tettigoniidae; genus Anabrus; species Anabrus simplex. The sequence continues at coordinate 29,227,053 of NC_090272.1, read as the reverse complement.
GTCGCGTCCTACTCGTCTGGATTCCACATAATACTGCCATGTGAAACTCGGCATGCCATGAATATGATCAAGTTATCAACAGCCACGTACAATCGAAGTGCCGTCGTAATGATAGCGCAATCAACCCCCAAACCCAAACCCCATGGCACTACAGCCCTTGAAGGGCCTTGGCCTACCAAGCGACCGCTTGTAGCCCGAAGGCCTGCAGATCACGAGGTGTCGTGTGGTCAGCACGACGAATCCTCTCGGCCGTTATTCTTGGCTTTCTAGACCGGGGCTGCTATCTCACCGTCAGATAGCTCCTCAATTCTAATCACGTAGGCTGATTGGACCTCGAACCATCCCTCAGGTATAGGTAAAATCCCTGACCTGGCCGGGAATCGAACCCGGGGCCTCCGGGTAAGAGGCAGGCACGCTACCCCTACACCACGGGGCCGGCTCACGTTATCAACAGTCACGTAAAACTCGAAGTGCTGCTGGTGAGATCACACCTGTTCACGTAAAACTACAAGTTTGTTTCGTTACAAATACTGGGATAGCAAGTTCGCCAGCTGTTCAATGCACTAATTGAATACTAGGAAACAGTGAACCATTTCAATTTCGCAAGACTAAACTACGAACCATACAGGTACCCCCAAGACGTGTGGACTAACAGTAACTGATGTACTGTACGTGCGCAACTAATATTTCTTCTTCTTCTTCTTGTTGTTGTTGTTGTTCTTCTTCTTCTTCTTCTTCGTCTTCTTCTTCTTCTTCTTCTTATTATTATTATTATTATCATTATCATTATTGGCGGTTTGACTTCGCAGTAATACATCGAAGGTTGTCGGCGATGCAACGATGGGAAAGAGCTAGCTGCCGTGAGCTTAATTAATGTACAATCCGCCAGGTGTGAAAATGGGAAACAAGGGAGAAAGATCTTCAGGGCTGCCGACGATGGGATTCGAACCCAATGGAAGTTCGCAGCCACGCTACCCTGACCGCACGGTTGAAGAATTAAGAGGAGAAACGTGTATAATGATTTTAGAAACTTCTCTTGATGTTGACAGGAGTTCGCTTAACCTCCTATCAAATTCCGACAGGCTTTGTGATTACGATGGGGTAGGAAAAGCTAGGACTGAGAAGAAAGCGACCGTGTCCTTAATCGAGGTAATTTTACCTGGTGTGAAAGTGGGAAACCACAGAAAATAATCCTCGAAGCTATCATCTCGCGAATGCAAGTTAACAGCTACGCGATTCGAACTAAGCTGCTATATCACTCGATTTAATTAATGATAATAATAATAATAATAATAATAATAATAATAATAATAATAATAATAATAATAATAATAATAATAATATACAGTTCCTGGCGACGCCGACATTTCGGAATTTTGGCCGGCAGGTGTTGTTTTATCTGCCAGCAAATGTACCCGGACGAAGCCGGCATTCTGGAAAACCTTCAAATACCACTAAGCTAGAATCGAGCGTCAGTAGGTTATTATTATTATTACAATTTGCTTTACGTCGCACCGTCACAGATAGATTTATGGTGACGATGGGATAGGCAAGGCTTACGTGTGGGAAGGAAGCGGCCATGGCCTTAATTAAGATACAGCCTCAGAATTTGCCTGGTGTGAATGTGGGTAACCACGGTAAGCCATGTTCAGGCATTGGGTTTAGAACCCACTATCTCCCAGACAAAGAGAACGCTGGAAAAGCACTCTGAATATTAACTTGAAAGTCGCCCGCTTTCGCCATCAGTACGTACAAACAATCATGAAAACTGGCATCCAAAAATAAAAATTGTGGACCCTGCGGCAATGTGGAATGATACGTAAGCGAAGGAGAATAAGTTGAGCCGGGATCGAACCCACCTGATCAAATCAGTCGCGGCAGCTTGCAAAAAATGAAAGAAAGGAAGCTTTCCGGTCGTGCAAATGTGGATTTCTAGAGCTTCTAGCAAATCTCTCCTAACACCAGAGAGTGTATTTCGAAATCGCTACATTTAACTCCCCTACCGACAGCCCGTCTACCATCTAAATTAGTATGTCAGGAGTTTTCCGCGACATGTGCGTGATGTAAACGTGTTATTATCATAATAAGTGGAGAGGTGAGGATCGTGTGTGAGCCTATCTTCAGCTGCAGTTCTCGGAAAAGCTCCGTTCACTTGTTACTGTATCCTGGGAACACCTCTCAACCGCAACGTCTTATTCTCCTTCTTATCATTCTACCCCCTTTTCCCATCCTGGTGGGGAGCAGGTGCGCACCGTGTCACACATGGGAACCTGACCCGGTTTTACAGCAAGATGCCCTTCCTGCCGTTAACCCTTTGTGGAGGGATGCATTCACTGTCCCTGTGTGGTGTGTTGTGTGAATATGAAGAGGAAGGTGTTGAGACACCAAGCCGGCCCGACCGGGAATCGAACTTACGGTCCTCTGATCCAAAATTCAGTTGGCTGACCAATCAACTAAGGAGCTGAAGTGCTCACAAGTAAATAAATATTCGTATGGCATCAGTTACCGTCTCCAAAGATTCCGATTTACTTGTCAATTTCTACTTTTCGTTTTGTTCCTTCAGATGGCATTGGAGACAGAACTGTACTGGGCGGCCAATTTCGTTTATTCTCAGGGGTAAATACCGAATGTGTCACCAGCGATATCTGGGGTCTCTCTGGAGTTAGCGCCATTAATTTCCAGACACCACCGGGCAGCTGGAACAGTGTGTTGGTAAAGATAGGGAAAATATATTAAAATTAATTGTACGTTTCATAAATTTGGTTGGGGACTAAATTACTTCCACATTTAGTTTTTGTAGTGTTTATGTTTATGTGAACCTAAGGTTATAACATTTTCATTGTAACTTGACCGTCCATAATATTCCTGAATATGTACAAGTCCAAATAAGCTAAGGGGACGAAATATGGGCCCCTTATCTTGCTGGTCCTTGCAGCATTGCACATTTCTTGAAGCTTCTCTCAACCTAGTTCCCCCGCAGACGTCCGACTGGGGAACTTGGAAACTCCGGAACATTTTGAATTGTGCAAAGCCAGTGGGTTTTCTTGGGAATATTACCTAGATAGGATTTGGAGGGACTAAGCGAACTTTTTGTTGAATTCAGATATTCGTATCATATGTCAGTTTGTAGCCAAAATGTCAGTGTACCTTGGGACTTCCTCAGGAAGATGTAATCAGCAAAGTACGAGCTCTGGCAGCAGCAGATCGCATTGTTTCCAATCTCCGCTCCCAGACTGGGAAGTCTCTCCAGTTACGACAAGTAGGGGATACTTGTACTTACCGAACGAGTTGGCGGTGAAGTAAGGGGGTGCAGTTATTTGGGATATAGTGGATTCGAAGTCCACTGTCAGCAGCCCTGAAGATGGTTTCCCATTTTCACATCAGGCAAATTATTATTAACAAATACATCGCAAGTGACAAATATCCGATGTCAATGATAACTTACAGTAGTGTGATAATAAAGTAAAGTTAAAACATAATTACTGCTACAACAATGAACTCCATGGAAAACCAATGTTACAAGAAATACTACTAGTTAACATTCTAAATCCAGCATCATCATATACACATTCCCACCCAACTTAAGTATTTTCAGCGCTTAACGCTACGACTCACAATACTATAGGTTGAACTTACTACTGGCTTAACATTACAACACCGTCATATACAAATTCACACACACCTTAAATAATTCATATGTCTTAATACTACAGTTTACAGTGGATGGACGTTAAATAACACCATCACATACCAATACACACACAATTTGCAGAGTACTGGAGTCTGTTCTTGAAGCATCTTATATTTTTGGGCAAATGCTCTAAGACAGCTGCAGGTAATGCAGTCCAATCATCAGTTCAGTGATTTACAAACGAATATTTACCATAGTTAGTTTTATGCGTTACTTTATGAGGGTGATCAGTCCTACTTATGTAACAGAGTTTTTCTAGTCAACTGTACAACTCTCCACAAACTGGCTTATCCGTGTAGGCATTATAAATGGTACATAAACGTGTTAATTTCCTTCTAGCCCCCACCGCCACCGTCCCTCACCCGAGTTAACCTATCATACTTGTCATGCTTGGGCCGTACCTCAATTAAGGCCACGGCTGCTTGTTTCCTACTCCTAGCTCTTTTCTATCTTACCGTCATCATAAAACGTATCTGTGTCAGTGCGACATAAAACAAATTGAAAAAATAAATGATATTGTATTTTGGATTCGTTCTATGTCCTCATTTAGAGGTATTTCATCAATATTCAGGCCAAACTCCAATCAAGAATGGAAAAGAGATCAAAATAAGAAGAAGAAGAAGAAGAAAAAGAACTGTGGAAGATGACGCCTGTCCTGGAAAAGGTAAAAGATGCCATCACTTGTACGTCGTGAACTGAAGTTTGATTCCTATTTAGCTCAGCACTTTGGTCAATGTAGCCCAAGAAATACGTTAATTGCCCCTCTGTTCGTGCTTTGTTTCGAAACGTTTCTTCCACTTACGATTTTTACATTCCTATCATTACACAGTCGAAACCGGACAGGTTAGCTCAGTTCTCTGTACTCGGGAGACAGATGGATTCGATTTCCCCGTCGGTCATCCTCAATATGGCGGTTTTCCATTTTAACTCCAGGCGAATGCCGAAACCCGCGCGGTACATTACTCAAGGCTACGGCCGCTTCCTTCCCATTTCTATCCTGACAATTACATCTGATCCACAAACAATACCCTCACGGAGCAACACATGTAGCTCATCTCCTTGGGTGTACCGGGAAAAGAAGCTAGAGAATTGATGAGCAGAACATATTGTTATCCACATACACTCCCGGCACTGAAAGCCACACCCTGAAATCCGTTACAGAAATATGCAGTAGGTCAAACCGTAGAGTGATGTTACATAGCATTAATTAGATAAGCTCGCCGGACAGACAACCCTGGAGAAATCATTACAAACATCATTCAATACGGTGTAACCCCGGCTCTGGATTTGATAACCGCTTGCATTCGGTTAGGAACTGTATCCACGATGCTGTACAGGTACGTCACACCCAGGTTAAACCACTAGCTGAGGATTTCATCTCGAAAATCCACCTAATAGCGGCGATGCTGATGTAGCCGTTCTACCTGCTGTTCCAACATGTCTCAGAGATGTTCAATGGGGTTCATGTCAGGTGACTTTGCAGGCCAGTCGAGATGTAATAGGGCGGGAAGTGTTTATAACACTAGACAGATATGCGTCCAGCCCGATGACCTTGGCAGTTGCCATGTTGAAAAATCCGGGTATCAATAGCATACTCATCACCCAGGTGTTGATTGAAAGCAACACCAGATCATCCACAATGTTTAAATGAACATGATGGTTCATGTTCGTGGTCACTCCAGCGAGCGCTCCCAATCCAAGATACGAAGAACACCCACAGAACATCACACAGCCACCTTCGGCTTGAACCTGACCTCGCACATATCCAGGATGAAGTGCTTTAATTGGTCTATTGTGCATTCGACGACAGGTGTCATTAGAATACAGACAACACATCACGTTCCGCCAGTCAGCTACCGTCCACGTTCAATGATTTCTAGCTCTTTGAAGGCGCGGAGCTTTATATGCCTGTGTGAACAATGGCCTCTTGCGAGGTGACCGACTCAAATGTTCATTCGATGCCCTTCCCGTCGGAGTGTTCTCTCGCTAACAGGATGGGAAGGACTTTCATTCACTGACTACAGTAATTCCTATCGGGTTTGGAGAGATTTTGATACACATGACAAAAAACGAATCTCGGGTTCCTCTCAGTCAGGACCTCTTCCCAACCACAATTCTGATGTCGTGTTTCGTTCCCATGTGTAGTACACAACTGCTAGTACACCCGCTGGACAGTCCGCTGCGAAACACCAACAAATCCAGCAACTTCTAGCACCATGGGCACGCCCAAGCAAGATTTCCCCTTTTTGCCACTCTGTAGCATCCTTACATCTACACTTGTTGACGTACATCACTGATGTCTCACTGATCACTACTGCGTTATTATCAACTAGAGGCATTGCAGGTGCGGTTGAGCACGGATCTCGTTCACTGCACCATCTCTGCAGGCCAACTGTGCGTGCGCACTAAGGTGACTAACCTTTGTTCCGGTGAACTTATCATCCTCCTTCTTCTTCTTCTTCTTCTTCGTCTTCTTGTTCTTCTTCTTCGTGATGCCTTATGCCCAACTACTGAGCTCGACTGAACTTATCCAATACAATGTTTCCTCTTTTCATACATTATCTCTTTATCCGTTCACTGAGTTCCTTTCTGTTCTTCTCTCCATCCTGTATATTTTGTTTTAGATTTTTGTACAAGTTTATGTTTGCTCACTAAGCTTCTGAATTTCGTCTTATATTGAATGGTTCCCTGTGTAATACTACTCTTTTCTACATCTTCATTTATTTCCACTGACCAATTGTTTCGGTTTTTCACGTTCAGAAGTTCCTTTGTCAGCCTTTTGTTATTGCTTTTATCTTTTCTGTGTAGACGTCCGTAGATTGTTATCGCCTTCTTCTACAAAGGGCACTAGCAAAGTTTTGCAATACGCAAAAACGATTGGCTGGACACCCCTGTTATGGTGAGGGATGAAAAGAGGGGTGAAAACCGATCTAGAAGACAGCAAGGCGCCACCTTCACACCAGTTGTTACCAAGCAGTGGCATTGAAAGCAAGTTAAGATGTCAGTGTGGTCTAAAGGTGAATATCGGGCAATTATCCGCTACAATTTTTCTCGTGGATTAACTGTTGACCAGTGCCTAGAGGAAATGACTCCTGTGCTGGGAGAAGACCGTCCACATCGGACAACAATTTTCAGCTGGTACAAAGAATTCCAGAGGGGAAATTTTAGAGCTGATGACGATCCTCGTTCTGGGCGACCGTCTGAGGAAAACATTGAAGCTGTGAGGAAAATGTTGCAGCAAGAGAGGCGGTTGATATATCGGCAGGTAGAAGAGACCCTCCACATTCCTGCACAAACTATTCATTCAGTTCTACACGACCATCTCCATGTTAGAAAGGTTTGTTCCCTTTGGGTGCCCCATTCACTTTCAGAGGAACAAAGGGCACATCGAGTGAAATGGTGCCGAAAAATGCTAAACCAGTTTGAAAATGGGACTTCGGGTAACGTCAATAGCATCGTTACAAGTGAAGATACTTGGATTTATTATTACGATGTCCCAAGAAAATCCCAGAGCAAGGTGTGGCTGCTTGAAGGTAAGGGTACTCCTGTGACTGTGCGAAAGTCAAGGTCATTGAAGAAAAGGATGATTGCAGTATTCTTCACTAAACCGGGCATCCAGACTCGGGTTATGTTAGAAACACAAAGGACAGTTACAGTGGTACAGTGAGACTTGTCTGCCTCAGATCATCCAGGCTCTCAAGTAGCTCCGTCCAAGGTCACGGCTGAGCACTTGCTCTTGCATCACGAAAACGCTCCAGCACATCGTGCTGATGTAACAGCGGATATTCTTGCCAGATCAGGGTTGACTGTGCTTTATCACCCTCCATACAGTCCTGATCTTGCCCCATGTGACTTCGCACTCTTCCCAGAACTGAAGATGAAGCTGAAAGGGCGGCGTTTTGCATCCGACGAGTAGCTTCTGGCAGCATGGGATCAAGAGTGTGAAAATGTAACAGAAGAAAAGTGGCAGAGTTGGTTCAGTGACTGGTTTCGACGTATGAAGAAGTACAGTATATTGAATGTGGTGGAAATTATTTTTAAAAAGTCTAAAGCGTTCACTCACATTGCAAAACTTTCGTAGTGCCCTTTGTAACGGCATCTGTGAAATTTTCTGTGACCTGATAAATCTCCTGTGACTTATTTTCGATTCTAATTCTATTTGTGTATTTTTCATATATTAGGACTTTTCTGAGAATTTTTCTCTCTTGGTATTCACTCTTTTAAATCTGTGACTTCCCGCCAGTTATCAGCGTTTCGAAGGCATAAAGTGTTATTTTGTAATATCTTTGCAGTTTAGTATTTATCTTTATTCTTCTCTCCTTCTTATTCTTAGAGATGGGAATTATAGGTACTGATATCAGAAAGCAAACTTTTTAACCAAGGCGCAAGTGTCTACTACCCGCATAAAGGTTCTGCAGTGAGATTTGCATAAATATTAACGATCTGAACTATCAGAACCCCTAAAGTGTCTTCTACCAGCACAACGGTTCTGCAGTGAGATTTGTATAAATATCAGCGATCTGAACTATCAGAACCCCTAAAGTGTCTTCTACCAGCACAACGGTTCTGCAGTGAGATTTGTATAAATATCAGCGATCTGAACTATCAGAACCCCTAAAGTGTCTTCTACCAGCACAACAGTTCTGTAGTGAGATTTGTATAAATATTAGCGATCTGAACTATCAGAACCCCTAAAGTGTCTTCTACCAGCTCAACAGTTCTGCAGTGATATTTGTATAAATATCAGCGATCTGAACTATTAGAACCCCTAAAGTGTCTTCTACCAGCACAACAGTTCTGCAGTGAGATTTGTATAAATATTAGCGATCTGAACTATCAGAATCCGTGAAGTGTCTTCTACCAGCACAACAGTTCTGTAGTGAGATTTGTATAAATATCAGCGATCTGAACTATCAGAACCCCTAAAATGTCTTCTACCAGCACAACAGTTCTGCAGTGAGATTTGTATAAATATTAGCGATCTGAACTATCAGAATCCGTGAAGTGTCTTCTACCAGCACAACAGTTCTGTAGTGAGATTTGTATAAATATCAGTGATCTGAACTATCAGAACCCCTAAAGTGTCTTCTACCAGCACAACAGTTCTGTAGTGAGATTTGTATAAATATCAGCGATCTGAAATATCAGAACCCCTAAAGTGTCTTCTACCAGCACAACAGTTCTGCAGTGAGATTTGTATAAATATCAGCGATCTGAACTATCTGAAAACCTAAAATTTATGCAACTCACTGGCATAACTGTAGAGTGGCTAGACTACACTTGCGCCTTGTTTTAAATATGTTTGCATTCTAACCTATTCATGCCTGTAACCCCCATCTGTAATTACTAGTATTCGTCATTATTTTTAAACAACGATCAGGGGTCACAACTATGTGCATTTCGTCACGTTTCACGTACGAAAGCTCATCGCGGTGCCAACCTCATATGGATACATCTATTCACTACTACATGTCTCTGCAGGGGTTGGTACTGTAAATTATGATATGCATTAAAGTGATCATAAATACCCAGCGTTTGTACTAGTAGAATGCGCGAATAATTCGAGTTCAGGTGCTATGAACCGATGCCCACTAAGTTGGTCATAATCCAAGTAGTCGGCTGACTAGTTAAATATCCTTGTTCACTTTTCAGATGACCCTCGTGGGCCAGGCTTACTGGCTCGCATGTCCACATAACACTTTCTTGCTCGTATTAGCGATGCTTCCTCCACTTCTTGTGCAATGCACATTCGGTCACTAATAACACTGATTACTCTTTCTCAAATTGCCGTGCTCATGGCGAGCCCGTTACTCGCTTCTTGTACTTGTCTATTAGCATCTGAAAGTAGAGCAAACTCTCTGCATGGTCCGCACCAACTGGAACTCCACAGACTGCACAGCGCCAGACTTCAGGAGCTACAGTTAAATACATGAGCATTCCAAGAGAACGGCTCTGACACTGAATACCTGTGACTACTACTTCAAGTTCCAAATGTAATGTGAAGCAGAGGGATTTCAAAAATCAATAAATCATGGATCAGTTTAGAATCCCAGTCCGTCTGCTGTGAATACAATGGCGATACCACTCATGAACTCCGGGATACAGCAATTGAAGGACGTCAGTGTATTTCTCCGCCAGTTATGTTTCAATGATAACCACGCTGTTGCGTAAATTGTTCAGATGTTGGACATCCTGTTTCTCGCAAGTGGGTCTTATAAATGGCGAGGGATATTTTCTGTTTGTTGCTATAAGGGTAGTAATATGTGGTGAGTCTGAATGTTTGGCAAGTATTATCAGAACAAAAATCCTTTAAGAAAATATACTACTACGGTCAATACGGTTGAGGACTGCGCCTGCAGTTTATGCAAGGCGGTTTACACCTATGTTTGTACTACAGTCCATATGTTCGTGGACTGGCGCTAACAGTTCAACGATCACACAGTCTTTTGATCTGCTTTTCAGCGCCTTTTTCTCGTCATGGTGACATGGGCGACTTCGACTTCACCGTCTCAAACGATTTGCCCCATTATTGGCTGAGTTTGAGATTTTCTCGCTGGTCAAACGACGACATTCTCAAGTTCGGCCGCTGACACTCAACAACAGAGACTTATACTGTATGCACACACTGCATCTTGCTGGGACTGTCACGGAAACATTCCGTGATGCATAGTGCACCACAGCGACACTAAACGGCCAGTCCAGGAACTTAATGACTCTACTACGTATGGAAGTATGTCTAAATAAATGAAAATATGTAAAACCCAAGTCATGGATATGCTTTTGGGCGGTAAAATCCGAATCATGGAGATGTTTTGGGCTTCAAAGACGAGTGAGTACATATTCCTTGGTTGTTCCTCTCTTAGCAGCTTCTTACGGCATCCTTCCGCCGCACCAACACGGGGGATAAGTAGTTGCGATAAATTGAAATAAATGTGTAGCATCACGATCTACGTCCAACAAAATGGTCGCTGATTTCGCACACAATGTTATACCCATAAATATTTGTAAGATACGTATTGTGAGAACAATTCTACAGCCTTCGATGACGTTACCTTGTAAGAAGTGCTTTGTTGTGACCTAGACGAAACGTCTGTCAAAGACGGTGGAAACTCGTTTAAAAGACGGCTCCATTTGTACCTGCTGTATATAGAAGGCAGTGTAATGACGTGAGGAAGAAGATGACGAACACTGGTTACTACTGTATATAGAAGGCAGTGTAATGACGTGAGGAAGAAGGTGACAAACACTGGTTACTACTGTATATAGAAGGCAGTGTAATAACGTGAGGAAGAAGATAATGAACACTGGTTACTACTGTATATAGAAGGCAGTGTAATAACGTGAGGAAGCAGATGACGAACACTGGTTGCCTGGTTACCTACTGTATATAGAAGGCAGTGTTATGACTTGAGGAAGAAGGTGACGAACACGGGTTGCCTGGTTACCTCCTGTATATAGCAGGCAGTGCAATAACGTAAGGAAGCAGATGACGAACACTGGTTGCCTGGTTACCTACTGTATATAGAAGGCAGTGTTATGACTTGAGGAAGCAGATGACGAACACTGGTTGTCTGGTTACCTACTGTATATAGCAGGCAGTGTAATGACGCGAGGAAGAAGATGAACACTGGTTGCCTGGTTACCACACTGTATATAGCAGGCAGTGTAATAACGCGAGGAAGAAGATGAACACGGGTTGCCTGGTTACCACACTGTATATAGCAGGCAGTGTAATAACGCGAGGAAGAAGATGAACACGGGTTGCCTGGTTACCTACTGTATATAGAAGGCAGTGTAATAACGTGAGGAAGAAGATGAACACTGGTTACTACTGTATATAGAAGGCAGTGTTATGACTTGAGGAAGAAGGTGACGAACACGGGTTGCCTGGTGACCTACTGTATATAGCAGGCAGTGTAATAACGCGAGGAAGAAGATGAACACTGGTTGCCTGGTTACCTACTGTATATAGAAGGCAGTGTTATGACTTGAGGAAGAAGGTGACGAACACGGGTTGCCTGGTGACCTACTGTATATAGCAGGCAGTGTAATAACGCGAGGAAGAAGATGAACACGGGTTGCCTGGTTACCTACTGTATATAGCAGGCAGTGTAATGACGCGAGGAAGAAGATTACGAACACTGGTTGCCTGGTGACCTACTGTATATAGCAGGCAGTGTTATGACTTGAGGAAGAAGATGACGAACACGGGTTGCCTGGTTATCTACTGTATATAGCAGGCAGTGTAATGACGCGAGGAAGAAGATGAACACTGGTTGCCTGGTTACCACACTGTATATAGAAGGCAGTGTTATGACTTGAGGAAGAAGATGACGAACACGGGTTGCCTGGTGACCTACTGTATATAGCAGGCAGTGTAATGACGCGAGGAAGAAGATGACGAACACTGGTTGCCTGGTTACCTACTGTATATAGCAGGCAGTGTAATGACGCGAGGAAGAAGATGAACACTGGTTGCCTGGTTACCTACTGTATATAGCAGGCAGTGTTATGACTTGAGGAAGAAGATGACGAACACGGGTTGCCTGGTTATCTACTGTATATAGCAGGCAGTGTTATGACTTGAGGAAGAAGATGACGAACACGGGTTGCCTGGTGACCTACTGTATATAGCAGGCAGTGTAATGACGCGAGGAAGAAGATGAACACTGGTTGCCTGGTTACCTACTGTATATAGCAGGCAGTGTTATGACTTGAGGAAGAAGATGACGAACACGGGTTGCCTGGTTATCTACTGTATATAGCAGGCAGTGTAATGACTTGAGGAAGAAGATGACGAACACGGGTTGCCTGGTGACCTACTGTATATAGCAGGCAGTGTAATAACGTGAGGAAGAAGATGACGGACACTGGTTGCCTGGTTATCTACTGTATATAGCCAGTCTAATGACGTGAGGAAGAAGATGACGGACACTGGTTGCCTGGTTATCTACTGTATATAGCAGGCAGTGTAATGACGCGAGGAAGAAGATGAACACTGGTTGCCTGGTTACCTACTGTATATAGCAGGCAGTGTTATGACTTGAGGAAGAAGATGACGAACACGGGTTGCCTGGTTATCTACTGTATATAGCAGGCAGTGTTATGACTTGAGGAAGAAGATGACGAACACGGGTTGCCTGGTGACCTACTGTATATAGCAGGCAGTGTAATAACGTGAGGAAGAAGATGACGGACACTGGTTGCCTGGTTATCTACTGTATATAGCCAGTCTAATGACGTGAGGAAGAAGATGACGGACACTGGTTGCCTGGCTACCACACTGTACGTTTTCTATAAACGCAAAATTTTCTGCGATAAATTCATTGACGCTAATTCCTGATAGACCCGCAACTACACGCCCCCCTCAGAAAAAGACTCATTCATCTTAAGAATCCCCATATAATCCCCATCCGCTAGAACACACGTTCGGAAACGTTCATACAGCTTCTGCAAACTGTCAGTAAATGCGTATTTAGGAACTGATCGCTGAACGACTAGCATGCGTTCTTGGATTGTTGCTAAGTCCACCAAAGGAGCACCCTTCATGACCGTCTTCAGTAAGAAGCCCGGATGAATTAGATCAGGAGAGCATGGCCGCACTGAGCCAGGAATTGGCGCACAGAGATCAGTCTCTCACAAAACTTTCAATATGCCTTTATTTGTAGTCTCATTTTAATATTTATGATATCTCGTTGCGACAAATCAAATCACACCCTATTCATCTCTATGCAACACTTTCGGTCACGAGAAGCATACCTGAACATGGCGGCCATCTTGTGGTGACGTCATGCGCCGTGATCACATCTTCTCTACTCACACAAACTATTCCCGTATATCCATTACTTTGTCAACTATAACCAGCCTTGCGATGCTTGAAAACGGCACTTCGATATTTCCATGGAGAACCACGACAGTAATTTAAGGGGCGTTTCACGTCAGAAAAAGCATGTGAGGAGTAGCCAGTTCGATCCTGGCTCATTTAAAGGTGCTCAAGTACGCCAGCAGATTTACCGGCATATAAAAAGTTTCCGCGGACGAAATTCAGGCACCCCGGCGTCTCAAAAAGTAAAAGTAGTTAGTATAACGTAAAAACCAATAAAATTATTGAGAATGTGACATGCAGCGAGATATTTTTTTACAATTTTCTTTTATCTCGTACCGACACAGATGGCGACGATGCGATAAGAAAGGGCTAGGAATCGGCTGTGGCCTTGATTAAGGCACAGCCCCAAATTTTACCTGGTGTAAAAATGGGAAAACACGGAAAACAATCTTCAGGGTTGCTGACAGTGCGAACCGCGAATACAAACACTTAGAAATGGTCGCCGTTCCCCACCTCAAAGTGCCGGACAGTGCCCCGCGAGTCACTGTGTCATCCCATATTCCAGCACGCACAACACAGTCCTGTGTAGCCTCGGGCAGTCATTGTACTAGCTGTGCTGAACTGGCCTATCTCACCACATGTATTATGTCATACTGAAAGAGAAAGCACATTCGTTTTAGGTTGATGACTTTGGGAGGGACCAACTTTCTCGCAGATTATTCCCTCCTAAAAATTCCGTCATATCCTACACTAACGGAAGATTTATTTGAGTTCCAACATTTCAAAAGACATCCCTTGTACGAGCCGCTGTCTCCACAGTTTCATGTTTGCTGAAGTAAATCCCTCTGTGGGTGGGGTCCTAGAATACACATTCGATGTATGAAGCATATAAAAGGTGCACCGAAGAGGCTCTGAACTTGGTGAGAAGTTTAGTGACCACGGGGCCCCGAACTCTATCCGGCACAGCTACAATTTATTTGCAAAAATCTTATAAACAAAGTTGTAGGGCGTCTGCTGTCTTTAATGTCAGTTATTTCCCCATATATTGATATATTAATCCATTTTAGGTCAAATCAAGATCATATAAGAAGTTTTAGCTTTCGTGTCTGTTTGTTTGTGTGTTTGTTTGTTCCACCATCACGGGTAAACGGCTGAATAGATCTCAGCAAAACTTCATATTCAGTGTCTGCTCATCCAAGACACGGTGTCGATATGCATATTATTTAAAAATCACTTAATAGACTGGGGATTCATATAGGAAGACCAGAAGAGTGTTTTTTATTTTCTCTGACACTATTGATGATATCTCGGCTGGGCTGAGTGACTCAGTCGATTGAGGCGCTGGCCTTCTGACCCCAACTTAGCAGGTGCGATCCTGGCTCAGTGCGGTGGTACTCGAAATTACTCAAATACGTCAGCCTCATGTCAGTAGATTTACTGGCACGTAAAAGAATTCCTGCGGGACTAAATTCCGGCCCATCGGCGTCTCCGAAAACAGTAAAAAGTAGTTAGTGGGACGTAAAGTCAATAACATTATTTTGCTAGTTGCTTTACGTCGCACCGACACAGATAGGTCTTATGGCGACGATGGCATAGGAAAGGCCTAGGAGTTGGAAGGAAGCGGCCGTGGCCTTAATTGAGGTAGAGCCCCAGCATTTGCCTGGTGTGAAATGGGTTACCACGGAAAACCATCTTCAGGGCTGCCGACAGTGGGATTCGAACCCACTATTTCTCGGATGGAAGCTCACAGCCGCGCGCTCCTAACCGCACAGCCAATTCGCCCGGTAATAATTTTATTATTATTATTATGATTATATCTCGACCAAACGTCATATTTAGAGTCTACTCATTCAGGAGCAGATTTCAATATGCATATCATTTAAAAGTCACTGAATTGACTGGGGGCTTATAGGAAGACCAGAAGAGCCAGGATCGAATCTGCTAAGTTGGGCTCAGGAGGCCAGCACTCTACCGTTGAGCAACTCAGCTCGATTCACTTAGTTGTCTTACTATCTACTTTCCTGTTCGACCTACTGTCAACACTTATTATTTTTTCAACTCCTGGGTAATCCTTCATTTTCACTCCCTTCGATGCCCTTCTTTCCCTTTTCGCAATACCTGCGAAGGGTTGGACCCATTCGTTTTTGGCATCTGTCTGTTGTTACTCCCATTAAAAAATAAATCTTTTGTGAACTTGATCCTAAACACTCAAGAAGTAGCGTACGTAACGGGGTGGGTGTTGCTGGGTTTCACGCCTCCCCTCACGTTTTGAACGTTTGAACATTTTTTTAATTAACTCACATTTACTCGGTGCAACCATACATGAATGGGACTCTTGACACTCATAATACTTGAGAAGGCGCTACTTCGCTCGGTTACTACGCACAGGGTGATGGGACTACAGTAGTGGGTCACGCGCCGTGCAGAACGCATGTGACGAGACAAGAACACCATGCGTACATCAACTGGCCATTCACCGGGGGTGCAATGCCAAAGATTACCATAGAGATCTATTGATGAAACAAGCAGTGATGAACAGAGGTCCGGAAGACCTGTCAGTGTCCGGACTGATGTGTCACGTGCATAATTACCCAGTGGACATTACGTAATGTTACGTTAAAATCTTAACAAGGTGTTAACTAACGCTCCTGTAGGGAATTTTTAACAGTGATTGACGAAACTGACCCTTAAGTAGGATTTTGTAAGTGACGTAAGTGATGTGTGATGTCTCCATCATCCTGAATGAGTTTCATACGTATATTAATTCAAACAATTTATTTTAATACTAGCTGTAGCACCCGGCGTTGGCGGGATAGTTTTTTTAATGTTTACCTTTAATATTTGTATTAACAGTTAGTTAAGTGTGAAGTGAACGGTTATAGAATTCTTTTTTGAGATGTTGATTTTACGACCTGTTATGTAGTTTTAGAGTGATTTAGATTTATCTGATTTCATGTTTAAGATTATTTCATTACCTAGTAAACACTAATCTCGGTCATTTTATACTATTTATTTTTAAGCCCTTCTCAGCTCCTGCCTCAGTGGAGGCTGAACGTGGGCTTAAACGGTATCCAGAGCGTCACAGTTCGTATCAGCGACACATAAACAATGGTTTTTGACATTACTATCTGTTATTTTCCTTACTTTTGCACGCCAGCCCCTCTCATTTCCCAACACCAGCGGGGGCTAGGTGTAACTGACCCCCACAGTAATATTTTCCATATAGTAAGTCATGTGTTCACCAAGTTTGATTGAGAGGTATGCTAGAACATACACACATACGTCCTTAAAGTCTGTCCGTTTGGACATTTTCTATTCTATGCCAGTTCTCACCCGCCTGCCGATTAGGACTGAAAGTTATCTTAAACGGCATCCAGAGAATCACAGTTCATCTCAGCGATCCCGAAAACTATAGTTTAGGCTCAAATATCGGTTAATTTTTTCATTTCGCCCCTACTTTAGAGGCTAGGAGTCTCTTACCCCAGACAGTAGGTCCAGTATACACACATACGTCCATTATCTCAGTAATTTTCGAAATTTTGATTTACACTTTTTCTCACCGCTATGCAAAAGGAGGCAGAAATTGAACTTCTAAAAAAATTGGAGCGTTACTATTCGTCTCAGCGATCTCGAAAAGAATGGATTCGACACTATTTCCGATTATTTCTACATCTCACCCCCTCGTCGTACCTCCCCGCAGTTTGCCACCTGATAATAAGTCATAAGTGACCAAGTTTGTTTGAAATCGCTCCCGTAGTCCCGAAACGTATGGATTCAACACTAACATAGGTCATTTTTAAACATAATTACACTTCGTCCCCACTCTAAGGCTTCTAGGGGTGTCTTTACCCCACAGTATTTTTTCAGGTAGTAGGTAATATTTCGCTGACAGTTATACTGGAACGTTCAGACAAACATCCTTCATCTCGGTCATTGGGATATTTTCTGTTGTTGACTCCTTCTCACCCGCCAGGCAATTGGGGATCAACTTGGACTTGAACGACAATCGAAGTGTCACTATTCATGTCACCGACCTCTAAAACCTTGGATGTGACACTATTTTCGATTATTTTTATAACTCACCCTCTCCAACACCTACACCTAGGGGTGCTAATTTTCCATAGCCCCACGCAGTTTATCTCCTGATAGTAAGTCATAAGTGTACCAGGTTTGGGGTGAATCACTCTAGTAGTCCCGCTTGTTACGTACCCTACTCTAGAGGTTCCAGGGATGTCTTATCCTAAACAGTACTTTCTTTACGTAGTAAGTCATACTTGTATCAATTTTGGTTGAAAGCTACGCTGGAACATACATAGGTTACGTCCTTTATGTCGGTCATTTTTGAAAATTTCTATTTTACCCCGTATCCCTATATGCCAAAGGGGGATGAAATTGGAGTTAGAAAAATTTCGGAGTACCATTATTAATCTCAGCGAACACGAAAATTATGGATTCGACACTACTTTCGATTACTTTTATTTATCACTCTCCCCTCGCCTGCACCTCGAACTTTGACTTTAAAAATCCCGAGCGTTACTATTCACCTCAGTGACCCCTAAAAGTATGTATTCGACACTATCTTCGATTATTTGCATACATAACTCCCCCTCGCCCCCAACCCAAAGGGGGATGAACTTGGACTTTTAAAAAAATTGGAGTGTCACTATTCATCTTAGCGACCCCGAAAAGTATGGATAAGAACTATTTTCATTTATTTTTATATTTGCCCCCTCGCCCCTCCCCGCCCCTAAGGGAGTTTGGGGTGTCTTACACCCACGCAGTTTGTCTCCTGATACTAAGTCACAAGTGTATCAAATTTGGTTGAAATTGCTCCAATGGGTTGGGAGGAGATGTGGTACAAACCCACCCACCCACGTACATACAATGACTTATATATATGTATAGATAGATAGATAGATAAATAGATAGATAGATAGATAGATAGATAGATAGATAGATAGATAGATAGATAGATAGATAGATAGATAGATAGATAGATAGATAGATAGATAGATAGATATTGGTATTTCAGACCTAGTACAGTATCAGTAGTAGGAAACAAAACTAAAATTTCACTAATTAGAATTTGAATAACCAGGCTTAAAAATGCCCTCCACTCCACCTCTGACTTTGTTGTTGTTTTTTGAGTCATCAGTTTGATTCAGCTTCCATGCCAACCTATCCTGTGCTACGTAATTGCTGCACCTTACATCTGCTGTAATCTTCTTGTCATATTGATACTGTACCTAGAGGTACACCTCTACGCCGTACATTTAAATCTTGTGCCAATAGACCTCCTCTACAGGAGAAGCACTGAACTTGGAACTAGACCTACTTAAACATTCCTCAGAAGATATCACTACCGTAGTTTTGTTATTGTGAAGTTTCCAGTACTGTGTGAATTTCAACTTGTTTTGTTTTCCGTTCATCAAGAAGTTTGGACATTCTCTCTGCTAAAAAAACTATGATCATGCAACCCTGGTGCGAAGTGAAGGAACTTTTTTTGTAGAAATTTTGTATTTATAAGTTTTTCTTTACTAAATTTCGTTCATTCATTTTTGGGTTGGCAATATTGATCTTTTCTTTCCGCCAGTTTTGAATTCAGCCAATCCCTAATTTCTGTAATTAATTTTCAGCCTATCACGGGCTTCTTCTTCGATATGGTGTGTAACTTAAATTTAACCAATAAAATTCTGTGGGTGTGTCTTGATTATTCATGAAAGGTCTCGAACCTTCCACGAGGGTTTATAAACTGCGGGTTTTCACAGCTCTTCGCCATTTGATCAACATCTAACTTAGTGTGTGTGTCAGGCAGGAGGCGGGAGGTGCCTCTTTCTTCACGCAGCAGGTCTTCAGAAAGGTAATGGCAAATTTACATCTTTATTTCTTTGCTAGCTCCGCAGTTTAACCTGAGGGAAAGGTCAGAAAATTTACCATGTAACTAGCTTCTCTAAAATGTAAGTTCTGCCGGCTAATGTAAATTTTCATCAACCTTTAACTGTAAATCGGGGATAGAGAGTGAAGTACCCTCTCGAGCTCCACTGCATATTGGTTTGAGGTGACTACGTTTGTAACTGGTTTTCTTCCTTTCCGTAATGCCTTAAAATTATTCTTATACGAGTCACCTCCACAGAATTCAGTTCTAGGAGTGTAAGTACTCACCTCCATTCTATTTGGTGTTTCGAGCCATTTACTTAAACATTATTCGTGTTCCATGAAGGCCCAGTAGGTTGGGTACAAGATACCCCTGTTTCATTTTTGTAAGCACAACACTGAAGATGTTGGGGAAGTTTATTAACTTTTAGGTATTTATAAATATAGTGTCATATTATTTATACAATGAAAATGTATTGTTTTATTTTAAAGTATATAAATGGAGAAATGTTAATGGAATTAAACCATTAAAATGAAAAGTTAGCAGCTTTAATTTGATCAACACATTTCTTTAATTGGAAATAAATTTCAATAATATTATTATTATTTTCAAGTGTTGTAAAAGTGCCTCTGGGAGGCTTGAGGTTACAAATTGGGAGCAAGTGCTCAATGTATTGAGAGGTGTTCTGCCCTTGCATAAATGGTGACCTGTGTAATTTTGAGCGTGTAGCTCAGGAATTGTGTAGTAAGGGCTTGAAGCCCAAGACCTGTCTTTACCACCAATCTTGACTTTACTAGACCTGTTTATTGCTACTGGTACCTGTTACGTTGTTATTTGTTGATTTTGAAATTCTAAAAAGAAAAAATATATAACCTTGGTTGAAATTTTAAATTAACTTTGACTTTGTAGTTAGACCCATTCACCTCTGCTGGTCCACGGGTAACAGATACCGCCTACAATTCCCTCAGAAAGTCGTGGGTGCATTAACATGTGTCCTATCGTCTCTTATTCTCATCAAATTGAGGCAAATCGATCTTCCATCATCAATTCCATTCAGTATCACTCCATTCATGATTTGATCTAGCCAACTCACCTTCTCCTGTAACACCACATTTCAAAAGCTTCTATTCTCTTTCTTTGTGAACTAGTTATCGTCCATGTTTCGCTCCCATACAATGCCAGGCTCCAGACAAATGTCTTTAAAACCATCTTTCTCCTCAATCAATGTTCGAAGTTAGCAAATTTCTTTTCTTAATAAAGTCCTTGCTTGTGCTAGTCTGCATTTTATGTCGTCCTTACGTCTACCATCTACTAGCCAACCGACAATATTCACCTACTTCCCTTAAGACTTCGTTTTCTGATCTAATATTTCCTGCATCATCTGACTTAGTTTGACTGCACACCATTACATGTGTTTTGGATATTTTTCATCTTGTACTCCTTCCCCAGGACTCTCTCCGTACCATTCAGCAATTTCTCCAGATTTTCTGCAGTCTCAGATAAAACAACATCAACGCAAATCTCAGGGTTTCCATTTTCTCTCCTTACATTGTGATTCGTTTTCGAAATTCCTCTTCGATTTCCCTTACCACCAGTCCTATATAAAGAGTGAAAAGAATGGAGGTTTGGGGATGAACAAACAGCAGCCTTGCCTCACTCCTTTCTGTATTGTTGCTTCTTTCTCAAAGCGCTCGATTCTTATCACTGCAGATTGCAGATAATTCTTCGTCCTCGGTATTTGATCTTGATCACCTTTCGGATTTCAAATAGCTTGGTCCAATCAACATCATCAACGAATTACACGTCCTTCATAATTCCATCCGTCTTAGTTCGAATTGGATCTGACGATATCCTGTGCGCGCTACTAAGCTTAATTTCAATTTCATACTTGAACTCAATACGGGAGAATCTCCGTTGCAGTATCTTCAGCATCTGTTGTGTGTTGCAACACTTTTCGGGTCCTCTGCCAGCGAAACATCTACTTGAGTGATACTGTATGTTCTGCTGTTCCCTGGAGAGTGTTTGAATGAGGCTGCTCCACGTCGTTGGCTTCCAGAATGTTAAAGAGCTCCAAAAGGACAAACTTCCGACACCTTAGCATCTCTTTGAATCTACAGAAGTTTCAGTAAATATTAGACAAAATGTTATGCCAAATTTCATGATGGAATAATGAAATGATCATTTGTTAATTTCAGTTGACCACCAGCCATAAGACAGCCTGGACGGTCGCTAGGTAACACTGTCTGACCATCCATCCATACCTTACATCACAGCCTGCGTGGTTATACTTCCGTTACATATTTTGTTATTCTATATCCATTACACCAATTTTAGGATGCCGCCCCCCCCCCTCCCAGCTCATAAGACGATAAAATTATTATTATTAAGAATACAGCAGAAAGAAAGCTTACACTGACATATCTAGTACTGTTCTGTTGTAAGTTCTACCAGAGAATTTACAATTATGTTCATGCAGAAGAGAGGTGATTTGCACTGACAATTAGAAACTGTTCAAGACACTTGCAGAGGTGAGGCTGACACATGCAGGTGCTTGTTGCGTCAACTACTTTAAGGACACGGAAGGTAAAGCTGATGCTCAGTCTTACCTCTCTACAGGTCTGCCAAATCCTTTGAAATGTACAAAAGGATTGTGATAACCGTCGGTATCGTAATCATCCTCTTCTATCCCTAGTGCGGAAAATGTCCGATACTACGAACACTCGAAATACTGTTAAAAGAGGGGAAGCTCAAATATGTCAGCCTCGTGTCGGTAGATTTACGGGCACGTAAAAGAACTCCTGGGGGAGAAAATTCGGGAACTTCGGGGTCTCAGAAGACCGAAAAAGTAGTTAGTGGGACGTAAAGCCAATAAATAAGGCTCGGAAATTCATGCCCTAAAGAAATAAGAAATATGCATGCAAATATGCTCTTAAAACTTGAAAATATGCCAAAAAATGCACTATTAAAATGAAAAACGGCAGTAGACAAGTCAGGTTAGTATTGTTAATAATAAACTTACATTTATTCCTTGGAGGTTGAAGCAGAAACTGTCAATGCTGAGTGATGAATTGCAGCTCACAGCCATCACTTGCACAAATTTCCAACCGATAAACATCGTCTGTTGTCTCGCAAAACACTTTTGTAACGTGAAGAACCTCTTTCTACACCACAAGATGTTGTTGGGGCATATTTAACTGTTCCACACAAAGAGGCAAGTCTCTTCGTGTGACAGACGGGTTTTCTTCGAGAATGTCTCGAATATCGCACAACTGGTTATAACCACCCTTTTTGAAGTTGCATAAAATCTGTTTTCTTTCACTTTTTTTCTTATACTACCAGGAATAGAATTTACATTGGATATCATTTTTCCGAAAACAGTAAGTATTTCCTTTAAGGGAGATCCTACAGCTTCCAGTGACGTTATGGCAGTTGGCAAAAAAGAAAAATGGGCATTTATAAAAACAAGATTCTTTTCTAACTCAATGCCTGACAGAATATTTTGCACTGTTTGTATTGATGCAGCTTCATTCGAGTCCAATGAATTAACAACCTCTTTGAATACTTCTATGTACTAATCATAATACAAAGCTGCATCCAGCCATGTTCCCCATCGTTTTAACACTGGCGCAGGAGGAAGTGGGATACTGGGTGCTGATGATCTAAACGACTTGACTCTTGAATGAGATTTAACAAACATTTCCTTTGAACAGGCCACAAATCGATCTACCAGTGGGAAGGAATTGCGCATTGTCTCAGCAATGCGATTAAGAGCATGTGCCAAACAAGTTACATGAATTAAGTTAGGAAAAATGCCTTTCAGTGTTCGTCGGCAGCCCTGAAGATGGTTTTCCGTGGTTTCCCATTTTCACACCAGGCAAATGCTGGGGCTGTACCTCAATTAAGGCCACGGCCGCTTCCTTCCAACTCCTAGGCCTTTACTATCCCATCGTTCCCATAAGACCTATCTGTGTCGATGCGACGTAAAGCCCGTAGCAAAACAGAAATATGTCAGTGTTCGTCCTGATTTTACGATACCGGGCGAGTTGGCCGTGCGGTTAGGGGCGCGCAGCTGTGAGCTCACATCCGGGAGATAGTGGGTTCGAATCCCACTGTCGGTAGCCCTAAAGATGGTTTTCCGTGGTTTCCCATTTTCACTCCAGGCAAATGCTGGGTCTGTACCTTAATTAAGGCCACGGCCGCTTCCTTCCCATTTCTAGACCTTTCCTGTCCCATCGTCGCCATAAAACCTATATGTGTTGATGCGACGTAAAGCAAATAGCAAAAAAGGAAAAGATTTTACCATATAAGTATACCTGCATCGGTAACAAATAAAAGTAGCCGGTCGTATTTGATTCCAGATGGCCATAATAATTTCAATGAGTCCATCACACACTGCGTTACAGTTACATTGTTAGTGGCTGGCAATTCACATCATTAAGAAGGTATGGTATCGTCCTTTGTTCCTTATTTAAGGCCTCCACAATTACATTTGTAACAAAATGCCCTCAGAATCAGTGATTTCATCAATAGACAACCACACAAACTGATCCGCTAATTCAATTTGTAAATTTGACAATACGTTATTGTAACAACGTCCTACGCAATGTACTTGCTTGAGCACATGCTGACTGTATTTGGCAAGAAAATGTTTTATGTGGGGTTATTACTGATATACAAGGGAATATCGGCATCGAAACATGCTTGGCACAAGTCGTAGGAAAATTCACTTATGTTTTGCTGTGTTTATGTGTTGACATCTTTTCTCACTCCCTATAGTTTTCTCACATGCTCCACAGAGCAGTATCCTAGTATCTGTAGATATTAAGTCACCTGAAAACTCCTTCTGTAAATTACTAATCCACAACTCGAAGATGCTCTTATTTTCGGCATTTATAGAACGGACACTTTATACGCGAAACATAGTTTGGTTACAACCAGTTCACAACACCGTTACACGACTCAATGGACAGCCAGTCAACAGCTAAGCACAAAACGTGAGGGTAGATGATGAAACAGGGGATTCACTGCGTGACATCATAAATCCTCACCACATGACAATTTGCGTCATCGTGCGCAACATTACTGCCAACATGACCCAGATGAAAAAAGCTTATTAAAAATTACTGTAAAAACCATTAAACTGATTAAAATATTCCATTTAGGCGCTAAAATATAAAAATATGATGCATTTATCAAAATCACGAAAATATGTAGTTATATGCACCATAAAAGCATGTTCAAATGAATGAAAATACCATAATTCGTGCACATAATGTATAAGCATACATTTTTAACCCCTAAAGAAAAACATGCAAATGCATGAACTTCCGAGCCCTACCAATAACATTAGTAAAAAGGACGGAAAAGGCCTGAAACGCCATTCGGCCTTTAAGGCGCGGGCCTTGGGTTCGATTCTGAGCCACACCAGATGATTTTCTTGATGCTGCTTGTTTAAAGGGGACTAACATCTGGGTCATCATTCAGGGTAGATGACTTTACCTGGACCTGAGGGCTGGTTTGAGTTTCACTCTGCGTACGTGAGAACCATTGACGAACTGTCTGACGGAAGGACAGCAGTCAAGAAAGTCAAGACCTTGTAATCTGCAGATCTTCAGCTTGAGCAGCAATCGCTCAGTAGGCCAAGGTCCATCAGCGCTGTAGACCATTGGGATTGATTCATTGATTGATTGATTGATTGATTGATTGATTGATTGATTGATTGATTGATTGATTGATTGATTGATTGATTGATTGATTGATTGATTGATTGATTGATTGACACGCTTCTGTCTGTACATTAATGTACAAATACATGTTTGTTTCATTCAATCAGTATTGTATTTTATCTCCGTCAAAATTACTTAATTGAACCTCTAAACACCTCTACTGTATTACAGGCAATCATTCTTCGAACTCATAAATTTTCTGGGCTACTTGGAAAACCATAAAATCATCGATAGGATGCTTTTCTATTTATTTTTATTTTACAATTTTCTCTTCGTCATACCGACACAGCTAGGTCTTATGGCGACAATGGGACAGGAAAGGGCTAGGGGTGGCAAGGAAGCGGCCGTGGCCTTATTGAAGGTACAGCCCCAGCATTTGTCCGGTGTGAAAATGGGAAACCACGGGAAACCATGTTCACGGCTTCCGACAGTCGGATTTGAATCCACTATCTTGATTGATTGGTCTGAAAGTGAAATAATTCCTAGATCTCCAAAGAATATAACGTGCCCGGAAGGGAAGGAAACTTGCTCGGCGAAGTCAGATAGGAAATACGCCACTGCACACCCAAAAAGTGCTAGCCTAAAACGTCTACCTCAGTCTACACTGTATACGTTTCTTTTCAAATTCATCAGATGACTTGTATAGACTGCACCAGCTATTCTAAGGGCTGAAAGAAAAATAGCTGGGAAATAATAATAATAAAAAACATTATTTACTTTAATTAGCATAGATGGACGTGTTCGCCTCTGTGGTGTAGTGGTTAGAATGATTAGCTGCCATTCCCCGGAGCCCAGTGATCGGTTCCCGGCTCTGTCACGAAATTTCAAAATTGCTACGAGGGCTGGAATGTGGTCCACACAGCCTTGGGAGGTCAACTGAGTAGAGGGTGGTTCGATTCCCACCTCAGCCATCCTCGAAGTGGTTTTCCGTGTTCCCTACCTCCCCCGAAGGCAAATGCCGGAATGAAACCTAACTTAAAGCCATGGCTGCTTCCTTTTCTCTTCCTTGTTTATCCCTTCCATCCTTCCCATCCATCCATAAGGTCCCTGTTCAGGATAGCAGGTGTTGCTGCCTGGCCGAGGTATTGATTCCCCACCCCAGTTGTATCCCCACCCAATGCCTTAAAAAAGGATAGAAACATGGTTACTCATGCTCTATTTAAATCCCCGCACATATTTGATTGTCAGGACACTGTCCTTGAGGCGGTAGAGGTGGGATCCCTCGCTGAGTCCGAGGGAAAACAGATTAAATCAGTAAATAATAATAATAATAATAATAATAATAATAATAATAATAATAGCTGAATTTTCAGCGTAGTGATGTTCGCCTGAACAGGTCCCGGTTATGATTATTGGTCGGGTCGGAAATTTTAGTGGGATTACATGCTCTGCTAACACCTCTACGATGTGAGGGTGTGCATATTCAAGTATCAAATATTCAAACAGTACACTTTCTCCGCCACGTCCAAAAGGACAGAAGTATAGATATGAACACGTTCACTTTTTTTCTAAGATGAGAAGAAACAGACCGAGCGAGTTGGCTGTGCGGTTACGGGAGCGAGCTATGAGCTTGCCTTCGGAAAATAATGGGTTCAAATCCGACTTTCAGCAGCCGTTAAGATGGTTTTCCGTGGTTTCCTATTTTCAGACCTGACAAATGCTGGGCCTGTACCTTCATTAAGGCCACGGCCAATTCTTTCCCACTCCTAGCCTTCTCCTGTCCTATCGTCGCCATAAGACCTACGTGTATCGGTACGACGTAAAGCAAATTATAAGATTAAAAAAACAACTTATCGATGATTCTATGATTTTCCTTGTAGCCGAGCAAATTTACGAGTGCAAAGTGTGAGTGTCTGTACAGGAGTGTGGAGGTCTAATTAAGTAATTTTGACGAAGATAGAATACAATACTGACAGGTTGAAACAAAAATGTATTTATACATTAATGTACAGACATCAATGTACAAGGTAGCGGGTAGAGACCCTCTTTGAGGCAGCTCTACTTTAGGGAGTGGCGACCGTGCCCACGTGAGTCCCAAAGCTCAATGACCCAGTGTGTGACATCTGCTAGGGGCCCAACTCAGGGTGACGAGCGAAGACCTCAGCGGCATTTACGGGGGAGAAGGTGGACTTTGGTACGGCATAAGTGGTGGAGGAGGCAGCCTAGTACTCGGGATTAATAGAGTGCAGTTACCAAAACTACTCTGAGTGCCTGAACCCATAATGGGCGGCTCAGGGGCAGCGTCTGATCTCCATGTTAAAAGCAGCTGTGAACCTAACTCCTCTGAGGCTAACAACCTTAGTTGTATCTCTTGTCGATGTCTAGGCATCGACCCCAAGCCAAAATCATTCGACTCAGCATGATGGAATAATCTAGCATGGGCACTACCCCAGGTGGTAACCAATCCACCATTGTCAAGAACAACATCAGGGAGCCTTTGGATTCTAGAGAGCTCGTACCAGCATGCAAGAGATTAAAGAGCAAGAGAGTAACTCACTTTGCAACTTTCAACGTCAATTCACTCCTTAAAGTTGGAAAACTCAAACATTTGACCAATACCTTGTCCAAACAAAACATCGTGATAACAGCATTACAGAAGACCATATTCACTGATGACTCAGTTTTTAATTCACAAGGGTACATTATTTTTAAAGGAAAACCAGGCAAGAGAGTGATGAAAAATGTTCCTCACCTGAGGACGGGTTTTATAATCAATAAGAGAATCCTAGGAGCAATCACAGACTTCACTTCCAGGAACGGCAGGATTTCCACCCTTTCCTTCAAAGGAACAAATAAGCTCTACACGCTAGTCAACGCACATGCACCTACAAATGAGAGCAACAAGAAAGACCCGGAGAAAGTAGGGGAATTCTGGGAAGACTTGGAGGAAACTATATCCAAGGTACCAACCAACAATGTGATTATACTCCTTGGAGATTTTAATGCACAACTGGAGAAATAAAGGAGATTCAGAGCCATCATTGGAGACTATCCAGCCCACAAAATGACTAATCAAAATGGAGAGCGATTGATAGAGTTATGTATAACCTCCAATCTGGTCATGAAATCTACAGCATTCAGACACCTGTCAAGAGAACAGAACCCCAACCTAGGAGAGTTCCAGATTGATCACGTGGCGTTCTAAAACATGCGGAAAAGGAAATCCAAAATTTCAAATTCCTGAGGGGTGCAAACTTAGATTCAGATCACTTCCTCTTCAAGATCAAAGTCGAAATCATCCCAAGATCCCAGAAAAACAGGAACACAACTCGAACAATAAAGTTTGACAGAGAAAATCTCAGAATGCACAAAGATTTTGCAACAGAATTAAACAAAAGACAGTACCATGGATGGGAACAGTTAAAAGAGGCTATTTTTCATTCTGCAAGAGTCACAGTTCTTCTAGAGAAAAGGAGGAAACATGCATGGTGGTCATCTGAATGTGATGACGCAATTGAAGAACGCCGAATGGCGTGGGTGAATTGGTGTTCCCAGAAAACACCAGAGAACCAGAAGAAGTTCCAGAATACAAAGAAAAAGCATCCAAGACCATCATAAATCTGTAGAGGAAAGATGATAAGGAACGCTTGATTCAGCTCAAACATGATTTTTAAAGAAATAACACTCGGGACTTTTATAAAACATTCAAGAACACTTTGAGTAGATGAGATCCACCAAGCCTCAACTTCAGAAACAAGAAGGAAAAGTAGCTCACAGTGATCTGGATAATTTCTAGATTCTGACAGACTACTTCCCAAAACTCCTCAATTGTGAACCACCGTCTCAGAAATTCGACTAGAGTCACAAGGAACCAAACCCAGACTCCAACCTTCTGACTGAGGACGAAGTCACGAGAATAATCAAGACTTTAAAGAACAACAAAGCACCTGGAAAAGATGGGATTATTGCAGAACTTTGGAAATATGCTGACAACAGAGCGATCGTTGAACTGACAATAATCCTACACAATACCTGGGAAGAAGAGAAGCTGTCAGATGGATGGACATCAGCGTTAATACACCCTCTTCACAAGAAATGAGATAAGGCAGGCGTCAACAATTACAGGGGAATATCGCTACTACCAGAGACATACTAGATCTTTTCAAAGGCACTGCTAGATAGAGTAGAAAAACAATTGGAACCGCAAATTTGTGAGTATAGATAGATAGATAGATAGATAGATAATGCCTTTATTGGTGGCGAAGTTAGGGCTCTAGGCCCTCTCTTACACTTAACCACTAGACGAGTATACATGTACATAACTTATACAGCACTTACAAATACAAATAAAACAAATAATATTAATAGCAAAAACAATAGTAATAATATTAAAAATGACAACAAAAGAATCCTTAATTTTAAAATACGCAAAGTAAAATCCACTGCAATAATCCGTTCATTCATCCCATTCGTTCTTTCATTCACTCAAAATTATCCAGCAAGTCAGCAGGATCTACTCAACAAATACTCGCGGCACGCCACTTTAAACTTGCGATGAGAGGGATTGTCCCTAATGTTCGCAGGTAGCAAATTCCATGCCCTGGACGCAGAGATTATAAAGGAGCGGTTGTAAGCAGCAGTGGTAAGAGAGGAGCCAGATCTCGTATTGTGGTCATGATATGAAGAGAGGTAAGAAAACGGCGAAGAAAGATAGTTGGGAGTATTAGTGGAAAGTATTTTGTGCAGAAGTGACATGTGAAATTCACGGCGCTGGTGCACTCGAAGCCACGACAATTCCTTATAATATGGTGATATGTGAGCATCATATCGCAGATTAAATATATATCTTACGCAGCTCTTGAGGCTCCGGTCGAGTTTCTTGTTACTGTCGCAGGTAATTTCAGTCAACACAGTGTCACAATAGTCAAGTATAGGTAGTATAAGAGAGTGAATTAGTTGTACTTTAAGTCGAACCGAGAATGCATTGCAGAATCGCTTCAGAGGATATAAGCATGTGTGTACTTTATTGCATGTGCTTATCACCTGTTGAGTCCAATTTAGGGTCTCAGTCATAATAATTCCTAAGTTAGTCACTGAAGTAGAGTAGGGTATGATTTCATTGTTTAAAATTATTAGAGAGATGTCCCGTTGCTTAAGGGAATATAGGTTTTTACTGGCACCAATAATAATAACTTGAGTTTTTTTCGGGTTTATTAGTAAACTGTTTTCATTTGCATAGTCACTAAGATGTTTTAGGTCGGAATTTATTTTAGTAATTGCAGTATCAATATCACTCGGTTTTGAATGACAGTAAATTTGTACATCATCTGGGTACACTTGCACTTTGCAGAATTTAAGAGCTTTCGATATATCATTAATTTGGATGATGAATAACAGTGGTCCCAGGACCGACCCCTGAGGGACACCGAGGGTCTTACTTTGCCACCCTGAAGTCATATTTCCCACTGTCACACGTTGCCGGCGATTTTCAAGGTAAGAGGAAAAGAACCGAAGCGACACACTATTAAAATTTAGTTCTCGAAGTTTGTGCAGTAGTAACTGAGGGTTGACAGTGTCAATGGCACTACTGAGGTCTAATAATGTCAGTACAGTCACGTCCCGTTGGTCCATTGCACGTCTAATATCATCTGTCACTCGTAATAAAGCTGTCGCAGTGCTTTGTCCTTTCCTGAAGCCGGGATAATACCGTCAATGTACGACGGTAAGTCTCCCCTATGTAACAATTACATAGATTACATTGATGACTCTGTGTCTTCATACTTCTTCTTCCGAGCCATTGTCCGGCAGGTGCAGGGTCCGCGTCTACGAGGATCGGTATGTCACGCGGTCGAATGGATTATTCTGTTCTGTTCATGTGTTAGAGGAGCGTTCCAGAGAGTTCCAGCGATTGCTGTGGCCACCTCAATCACCTGATATGAACCTTTATGGGACGTGGTGTTGAGGTCCATTCATACCCAATAGCATGTTTCTACTAATACAAGGAACTTGTGGGTAGGTATCCAAATGGTATGGATCAGAATATCTCCACAGGTGTTTCTTCCACTTGTGGATTCGATACCTCGATGACTTGCTGCACTTGGCCCAGCTAGAGGAGGGCCTACACAGTATTAGATCCCTATCTCACGATCTCTGGCATATCAGTGTCTACCAAGCAGCTCGCGAGCGCCGTACTTTCTACTTGCAACTGTCCCGCATGCAACAGTGATGCACTTTACTGTGATGCCACTTGTTTTCGA
The DNA here is from genome assembly GCF_040414725.1 of Anabrus simplex. Lineage (NCBI taxonomy): Eukaryota > Metazoa > Arthropoda > Insecta > Orthoptera > Tettigoniidae > Anabrus > Anabrus simplex. The sequence goes on along the minus strand of NC_090272.1, from coordinate 29,195,738 downwards.
AGGAGTCCTACAACGTGCTATATTTTTTATTTTTTTATTTGGGAAATCAAAACAGCGAGAAGCCGAATTACAAAGTTCCGCAAAAGAAAAATAAATTTACAGTGGAGTAGCATAAAGTAAACATAAAAAATAAGTGGAAGAACAACGAGGAAAGAACATAATGATGAAAATAAGAGGAAAAAATTAAAAACTAACAAAATAACAATAGAGACACTACAATTAAGAACAAAATATAAAGGCAAAAGAAACAACGAGGAAAATCGAATATTGAATATTGAACGTAAAATGAAGAGAAGAACTTATAACTAGGCACAGTAAGATAAATACAGATATAACACATAAGTAACGGTATAGTTCAGTAAAAAATAAATAAATAAATGAATATTACATTATGTAGAAAAGAGAAGACAGCAATGAGAAGAGATTAAAGGAGGCATACTAGGAAAAACCGTCCAGGTTCCTGTCAGTAAATAAAGAGTTAAGGAGGGTTGGTATGCGGATAAATAAACTTCTTTGAACGAGAGCGAGGCGGGAATACGGAATATGAAGGGGCAGATTAGTCCTGGTTTTGCGAGTTGGAACATGTAAGGAAAAGAAGGATGCAGGTTCGGGAGAACGAAATAAACCGTTAACAGCGTTATATAGGAATCTAAGGTCGGCTACTTTCCTGCGACTAGATAACGGACGAAGGTTTAATTTATCTAGTATCTGATTACTGCTCAAGTTTCGACAATCAGATCCTCCGGCTCTAACAATCTCACAGAAGAATGACTGCACACGATCTATGTGATTCAGATTAGTGGGTGAAGAGGTAGACCAAATAGGAGACGCGAATTCAATAATCGGTAGGATGCAAGATACATAGTAGGCTCAGAGGGCGTGAACATCGGTGATGTCAGAAAATCTATACAACAAACAGAGAAGTGACATTACTCGTGAGTCTTTTGTATATGGGGGGAAAATAACAATCTGCTGTCAAACAACTCTCCTAAGTCATTTTGTTCTGTTACAGTCGGGAACGGGTTACCGAGGAGGGAGTATTTACTGAGAATCGGGGATCTACGAAGCGTGATTGAAATAGAGGAACACTTAGTAGGATTATGATTAATACGCCATGTGGAGCACCATTTTGGATGTTGTGAAACAAATAGCAGCCACTTTACTGTACACGTTCCAAAACATTGTGCATTTGTAAATACGCCAAAGGTGCAGAAAAGGAAATTTAATAATTTATCCACGTGTACACATTCCACCCTGTAAAAGAGTAGTTTGTATGAAACAAAACCTAATACTGTTCAGCGAAATACGTCTGTTTGGAGCTTCGGCTGCATTCTCACCAGATTCTATACAGACTGAAACGCTGTCTATGTATTCGTCATTGCTGAACCCACTAGCCATTGCTGATATGCAGACAGCAAATGTAGTGCAGCTGTACACTAGTACATACACCAGCGGACGTAAACGAGGTTTACTAACCCAAGGGGTTGCATTAGACGGGTAGCGTTGAGGTACATGCTGCGAGCGACCGTCCGGTTGTTATCTCTTCATATTTTGACGTAACCTGCCTGCTGGCAGTAGTGCCCCTGTGAAAATCAGTTAGTAGATATCCCATTCATCATTCGCACATGCGGGACATTTATAAGTAAAAAGTACGGCGCTCGCCAGCCTTATGGTATATGTTGCCATTAGTTTTTCCATCCCTTGTAGAATCTAATAATTAAATCGTAGATCGTTACGATATCAGAAGGCGTGCACATGGCATCATGCATATCTTCACTACAGACAACTGTAACTTGCTGGTACAGGGTGATACATATGAACATAATTTTTATTTTATGTTTGTGTTTACAAGAATGATACAAGTAACGTGTGTTTCATATGTGCAGAATATCTGGGATATTACTTTGCCGTTAAAGGCTGTGCTAAAATGTCCTCCTTCCGCCTCTACGCACAGCTGAACACGCAGCAGCGTTGCGTTGTCAGTACTGTTGTAACATTGTCCTTTAAATCGTTCAAAGTCCGAGGGCGTGTAGCGTAGACTCTTCCATTTAGATAACGCCACAGGAAAATGTCTGGTGAGGTCAAATCGGGTGATCCTGGTGGCCACAATTTCCTAGAAATTATGCGGTCGTCGACTTAATTCTGGATCAGCGCCGTTACGTGACGTATGGAAAGTGGCATCTTCCTGTTGAATGTGCCCTTGACGCAGCTCAGTATCATCCAATTGCTCGACAAATTCACTGAAAATGCGTCGGTAACCTTCGGTGTTCGCTGTATCGTGAAGTGGGCTCGTAGAGTTCCAGGCTAAATCATAAAAAAGTGATCCTAACCATCGTCGTGTTATTCCCCCTCTAGTTCTCTTTTCCTACATGGCTGAGTCCATTATTCACATAGGTAACCCCATTATGTGTCATTTACAATCCTAGGCTTATGTTGCTGCAATCATGCTTTAATTTACCTCCAAACGACCCACAATCGCCGCTATCACTCGCCTGTCACAGTCGTTGAAGTTGGTTAGAGGCGTCGCCTCAAGCCTCACCACTTCCTTGTTTGTCTCAGCTAATTAAGGTAACGTTTCGTACAACCGACTAACACAAACTCCGTGTCCGTATCCAAGGCTGTTTGATGTCGGAACCCGCAACATAAATATTGTGGTTCAGGAAGAAAGGAACTTCCGGTAAATGTGGACCAGCTGAGCTGACCACGAACTCAAGTTCCTTCGCTTACTCGAGAAGCCTCATATGATGGATATGAACTTCTACTACGCAGCTTCATATACAGAATGTATCTAAAATGCTACTACACACTTGAGGGGTTGTAGGGGAGAAGGGGTGGAACAAGTAGATAATACATTTAGATTGATGTTTTCACATCTTGTAATTGTAGCTTTTACCGTGTCAGAAGAGGCTAGCTCACACTGAGCCATCTAGTGACGAGCGAGAGTACCACTTACTATAGACATAGACATATCTTTTTTCATAAGTTTTCATTCCCCGCCCGTCAAAGTGTGACGCATCCTCTCGGGCCGGGAGATGTGTAGTGAGAGTGAGGTGTGATGAAGGAGAAAAATAGGAAAACGATGTTACAAAGTTATGGAGGAGGAAGAGAGGGGTCCCTAGGCTAGGGAGACGCGAGATAGAGTGGGTGTGTAGAAGGAGTGACGTGTTACACGGGGGTGCCAGGGTGGTAGAATGGGTTGAGGAGTTGTAGGGCTGCCGCGATGTAACTTAGGGAAATTCTGAAGAGTCGATAGAGATCTGTATGTGGAGGTGGGTGGAAGAAGGGACGAGTTGCGGGAAGTGGTGGGCGTACGTAGTGACGAGGTTGATAGGGCGGATGAGATGTCCGGGTGCGAGGGCGTGTGGGGAAAGGTCGAGGAGGGGAGCGAGAGAGTTCCACTGGATGATGACGTCGGTAGATGCGTGCTCCACTGGAGATGAGGCGATGGACTGCGTCTTCTGATGGTAGATGGAGGCGTACTGAGGTGGTCGAACCAGATGAGTTCAAGATGCGGAACGCCCGCCGGGCTGGGACGCCAGTTGCTTGAAGTTCACGTGAGATTTCTTCTTCGATGATGGTTGTGGTAACGCCGCGAATGACGCAGCTAAACGTTGTGGGTTGTGGGGGTAACGAAGTTGGCTGTGGGGCGGTTGCGACAGTTGAAGCTGGTGCGTCGGGTATGCGCTGGTGCTGGAAATAGCGAGGTGGGATACGTAGACGGCTGGGGCGTGCAGAGGTGGGTAGCATGGGAACAGATAAAGACATTACTGGGGAGGGTTGGGAGTAAGTTGTGAGAGGGAGGCACTGAAGAGTGAAAGCGGAGGTCGTGGTAGTCGTAGTGGTTGTAGTGGACATGGCACACATCCAGTGCGGAATTCGGCCACTTGATTTTTGATGTCGGCGGGGGAGCTAATTACAGTTGACGAGCAACCCGGCCGAGCAAAAATAGTAGAAGCTGCGATTGGATACACCAAATAGCGAGATCGATGACGTAGACTAAAGGTAAAGCATTCTTAAATCAAATCTTCATTTTTGCATGGGTGGTTATTATTGTTTGAAGACCGGGCGAGTTGGCCGTGCGCGTAGAGGCGCGCGGCTGTGAGCTTGCATCCGGGAGATAGTAGGTTCGAATCCCACTATCGGCAGCCCTGAAGATGGTTTTCCGTGGTTTCCCATTTTCACACCAGGCAAATTCTGGGGCTGTACCTTAATTCAGGCCACGGCCGCTTCCTTCCAACTCCTATTCCTTTCCTATCCCATCGTCGCCATAAGACCTATCTGTGTCGGTGCGACGTAAAGCCCCTGGAAGTACTGCCAGATGATCATCCTCTATCTTCACTATTAGAGAAGTCTTGCTCGTGAACAAACGAGATTTTCTTCTGAAGAAGCTAAGCAAAGTTCTCTGCAGTCTTGCATTTTTATAGCTAGTCCTAGGTATGTTTAAAAGTCATTTAGTAGATAATTTTGAGTTCATAATTTTTACCTATAAATGTTGGATACGGCATGTGAGAAATTTGGCTTTCTTCGAATTTAATACTTTTCTTACGATTCATGGATACTTTCCATATTGCAAGTATGAAACCAAATCAAATATCACATCCAAAACGTGATCATCTTTGAAAGATCAGCCCATCCCTTCACCACTCTGCGCAGGCGAACAACAGACTTCCACACTACAAGCTCATTAGGCGTGCGTGAGGCAGAATGTAAAATAGAAATCTTTGTGTCAGAATATTGTGCTCTACTAGCAAGTGACCAGGCATAGTATCGTAACTGACATTCACTTTAAATTCCACAAAGTTAAACAAATTTTACTGCAAAACTGGCCGATGAATCGCGGTCACACCTGCCACGTGATATAAATACTACGCAAATGACAAACATTTTGTTGCTATTGGGGAAACCGTGAAAGTACTTTCTGAAACCTTCAATTGTTGATGTCGCACGTGACCTTGGTGTTTGTTTATGACAATACAGACTTAGTGGTAACCCAGTGGGAAAATATTACTTACACCAAATAGCAAATACAATACACTTTAGGGGTGAGGTAGATGCTAGTGAAGAAAATCCCTACCAAGAATTTGTATTCTTGGCATTTCATTTATTAAGACTACCACATTCAGATCCAACGGTCGTAGCTGTGTTGAAACACCGGATCCCGTGAGATCTCCGACGTTAAACAACATTGGGCGTGGTCAAGATTTGGTTGGGTTGCCACGCGCTGTTGATGGGGGTAAGGGAATGGATGAACGGAAAGGAACTGACCACCCTACCGTACGTGAACTCCGGCTCAGGCACACCTCTGCGGAGGTTCGGACCTGCCTTCAAATGCTGACGTAGAACGTGTCAAAACCAAGAAAGAGAAGGATGACACGAACATTAGACGCCATTCTGCTCGTACGTTTGGCCCCAGAAGAAACAATAGCTGCTACCATTCATACAAACTCCCTACAAGTGTACTACAGACACGGGTGCTTCTAATACTGCTACTGTATCTTCTGCTGCCTCTAGTAGTGCTGTTGGAGAAGAGCAGGATGAGGAGACTAGATTTTTCAATAACTGGGTGAATTCATTGAGCCTTTTTTAAAGCCATTTCAGTCTCACATTTTAGCCACTTTCAGCTGTAATTTTAATACAGTTTAGCTACATTTTGTGTTCGTGAGTTGGCAACGCTCGTTCTCTGCGAAACGTAAAGAATTCCACCTTACACGGTAAAAGTGTTTGTAAGCAGACACCGTGTCCATATCCAGCACTTGATGGGGTGGAGTGGTTCTCCCTATGCCCGGACACCTGTGTCGCCGGGAATCAACCTGGTACTCATTCTTGGTGTAATCACCACACGTTTAAATGTCCCGCGTATGCTTCGTCAGTAAGTACGTACAGGTAAACCCCGTTATACGCGGATTCGTTTACCGCGATTTCGCATATGCGCGATTTTGGTATTAAGTCTAGTGCTGCCATCTGTTAACAGTACGTGCATGCTATAATGCCTAGGCGGGTACAGAACTCTGTAACGTAGACTACGTCGCACGAAGCGCATCTTGTGTCGTGTTTGTCGGGACGTGAATCGTCAGTTCCGGTCAGTAGAGGTGTGAAGTTGCACTTAACAGGTTTCGTACTTGAAACGCTGGGTAAAAGGAAAGGAAAAATGCCTGTCGAAGGAAAGCAGCGTGTATCAAAGTTGTATTTGTTAGAAACAAAGTTAGAAGTTTTGGATCGCCGAGACAGTTGGGCGTGTTGTTGACATTACCCGTGATTTGGGACTTACTAAATCCACAGTGAGAACTATTCGTGAGAATGAGGAATCAATTCCATTTTAATAGTTTATACTGCCTGCTCAATGCTATGCGGTTAATGTGCTCCTCAGCGTGAGATATTAGCGTCACAAACCTCCGCTAGGGGCGCCAGCTAACGCACCCAGTTTATCTCCGTACTCACGTTGTTATATTCCCGTGCATTTGCATCAAGTATTTATGTGTGTGTCTCCGGTTGTAAAATGATGAATTGTTGTGTTCCTCTCTGTATATCATAGCAAGGAATCCAAATCTTCACGTGTGAAGTTTCATCACATTCCCCCAATAAAGAAATTGGCTTACCGCTATATGAAGGCAAGGATCAACTAAGGGTAGTCAATGGATTCCATCCGATTATTCTCCTGTTTGTAGCCTGAATTTTAGAGACGGAGATAAAATATAAATCTAAAAGAAAAATGTATTGAAGCCAGAGAGTGTGCCTAGTCGGCTTTCGAATTACCCCCATTACCGTCAATCCAGAAGGATAGCTCGACAGAAGACCAGACAGCGACAAGATAGTTCTTCGGAACAAATCTATGATGAAAGAAGTCCTTCAGCCGCAGGAAATACATTGAATGACGGGTACGAAATTCATGTGAACAATGATGTCCCAATCCAAGTCAACATTCCAACGAGTGAGAATAACAGCAGTGATTAGAAAATAAATTATTAGAGGCTCCGATTAAGAGTTCTGAGGCTGTGATAAAAGTTGACGACTAACCATAAAGACCTTAAAAGACTACAGAGGAAATTCGAAGACAAACCAGAAAATGACCGTCTGAATATAGTAAAGGAAGCAGCTAAATGTAATGAAGAAAAGATTGTTTATCTTTTAGATCAAACCCATAATTTTCGCAAGACAAAATCCGCGTGGATAGAACAAATGACACGGTACTGTGTGGCGTGGAGAGCAGTATCCCGAACGGTTACGAATACGTGACGACTCGTGTTAGCTCAATCACAAAGTACAGGTATCTAAATGGGAAATGTTGAGCATGGTGTCGGGATTTCCCAATTAGTGAAGGAGAAGAAGAAGAAGAGAAGAAGGATACATTTTAACATGTCATTTCCTCTCAACTCGTACCACTACGGGCCGATGACCTAGATTGTACGCCCCTTTGAACAACAAGCATCATCAGCATCATGAGAAAAGAGACAGGGGTAGAAAAACTGAGTGAACCGAGTGATAGGATGGAGAAAAATAAACTGAGATGGTTTGAACATGTTATGAGGATGGAGGAGGGTGGGATACCAAAACAAGTGTTGGAGGCTAAGATAGAAGGCAAGAGGAAGGGTCAGAAGAAGACGGATTCACTCCGTCAAGAACAGTATAAGAAAAAGAAGACTGCAATCGAATACAATTACTGAAGAGGAGTGCTGGAAGGAGAGAATTGCCATCAACAGCGTGAACTGGCAGGAGCTGGACAAGGGGAAATGGAAATGATGAGGAAAGTCTCACAACACAGCGAGAACCTGGAGGAAGACGTGCTGGACCCATAATCCAGAGGTCCGTGGATCGAAACCACGCACTGCTAAAGTAATCTTAACACAATAATGTTTCACAATACAGTAACAGCCTGCAGCACGGCGTGTATCACAAACAGCAGAGTGGAGCAGTGGAAGCGTGCTGGGCACATAACGCAGAGTTTCGAGGGTCGAAACCACGCACTGCTAACGTTATTTTAACACAATAATATCTCACCGTACAGCGAAAACCCGGGGAAAGTCGCCCTGGCCCAGCAGCAGAGTTTAAGAAAGAAAGAAAGAAGGACTGAAATAATATATTGGTGTGTAGGGATCCCTGCTATGGTGAACAGGGGACTTGTGGGGTGTGCGGGATAGGAAGGTTTATAATTTCATGACAGAGTAGGGAATCGAAGCCTGACCTCCGGGGATAGCAGCAAATCACACTAACCGTTACACCACAGAGGCGGACATTATGTATTTCATGATTTGAATGTTCGGAAAGCCGTATGTGTTGTTTAAATTTGAAAAGTAGCGGTGTTTGGAGTCCACCTCTGTGGTATAGTGGTTGGCGTGATTAGCTGCCACCCCCGGAGGTCCGGGTTCGATTCCCGGCTCTGCCACGAAATTTGAAAAGTGGTACGAGGGCTGAAACGGGGTCCACTCAGCCTCGGGAGGTCAACTGAGTAGAGGTGGGTTCGATTCCCACCTCAGCCATCCTGGAAGTGGTTTTCCGTGGTTTCCCACTTCTCCTCCAGGCAAATGCCGGGATGGTACCTAACTTAAGGCCAAGGCCGCTTCCTTCCCCCTTCCTTGCCTGTCCCATCCAATCTTCCCATCCTTCCATAAGGCCCCTGTTCAGCATAGCAGGTGAGGCCGCCTGGGCGAGGTACAGGTCATTCTCCCCAGTTGTATCCCCGACTCAAAGTCTGAAGCTCCAGGACACTGCCCTTGACGTGGTAGAGGTGGGATACCTCGCTGAGTCCGAGGGAAAAACCGAACTGGAGGGTAACCAGATTAAGAAGAAGAAGAAGAAGAAGCGGTGTTTGGAATCGTCTGGACCCATCCTCCATCTGCGTACGGTATTGGCCAGGTGTAATTAAATTTAATTCGTCTTAAAAGAGGATTTCTGATACCTACTGACCCATTGATCTGAACAACACATTAGAGATTTTACAAAGACAGGTGTTTGATGGCCGGATACCCTTCCCGAAAGCAGTCCACAGAGCATTCAGCCGAGGATGTGCAAGAAAACAATAGCTTCTATTTCGTTCTGACGGCACTTGGCGATATAGCGCTTGATACTGACCGAAATGGCCCTTGACTCATCACTACACGCGTGACAACCTTGTGTGGCCCGTTGGTCTAGGGGTATGATTCCTGCTTCGGGTGCAGGAGGTCCCGGGTTCAAATCCCGGACGGGCCCGTTATTTTCGTAAGCAGAGTAGGAATCAAGGTTACTAACGTTTATGCCCCCTGTTCGTTTCCCCAAATTACTTTCTCGTGCGTACATTAATTTTGTTTGACAGTTTTCTTTCTTCATCCGTTTGTATCTCCCTCGGACTCGGCGAGGGATAGGAGCTCTATCACCTCAAGGACAGTGTCCTGGAGTGTGAGACTTTGGGTCCGGGATACAGAGGGGGAGGGGGAAAAGTATTCGCCCGGGTGGCCTCACCTGCTACGCTGAACAGGGTTCTTGCTTAGGGTTAATAATATCACCCGCTTCATCTTCTTCTATCTTAATCTGTTTACCCTCCAGGGTTGGTTTTTCCCTCGGACTCAGCGAGGGATCCCACCTCTACCACCGCAAGGGCAGTGTCCTGGAGCTTCAGACTCTGGGTCGGGGGATAAAACTGGGGAGTATGACCAGTACCTCGCCCAGGCGGCCTCACCTGCTATGCTGAGCATTGGCCTTGTGGAGGGATAGGAAGATTGGATGGGACAGGCAAGGAAGAGGGAAGGAAGCGGCCGTGGCCTTAAGTGAGGTACCATCCCGGCTTTTGCCTAGAGGAGAAGTGGGAAACCACGGAAAACCACTTCCAGGATGGCTGAGGTGGGAATCGAACCCACCTCTACTCAGTTGACCTCCCGAGGCTGAGTGGACCCCGTTCCAGCCCTCGTACCACTTTTCAAATTTCATGGCAGAGCCGGGAATCGAACCCGGACCTCCGGGGGTGGCAGCTAATCACGCTAACCACTACACCACAGAGGTGGACCACCCGCTTCATCCTGGTCATATTTTTCCATTTCAGAACTTGATTTCATTACTTTATGTATTATTATTATTATTATTATTAAATGGTCGTCTGAATTAAGCGAAGTCCGGACTGATGGGGCAATACTGTAGTATAATTTCTTCAGTGTACCCTTTTCTATAATCAGGAGAACGAATGCTGGGAAATAACTTTCGACCGGTACGCTTAATATCATCACTAAACGTTTTACGAGTTTACATGACACAGTAGCATAAAACTGTATTATACATTACAGTTTTCATTTCAATTTATGTGCGCGGATTTACTTTTCAGCGATCTAATGTGACCAGTCTAGTACATTTCACACAAGCAGTGCCAACAGATCTCGACAAGCGGATTTAATGTGATGACCTCTACTCATTTGACCTCCCGAGGCTGAGTGGACCCCGTTACAGTCCTCGTACCACTTTTTTTAATTTCGTGGCAGAGCCGGGAATCGAACCCGGGCCTCCGGGGATGGCAGCTAATCACAGTAACCACTACACCAAACAGGCGGGCAACATATCTTAACAAATAATGTTTTCATTTTTGTATTGAAAACACACTATCAAAATCATATAATAATTTTGCTAAATTTTTTAAAAAGAAACTATCTTAGGGAGAGGCATGTGCTTACATCATTTTGTAGAGTAGGCATAAATACGCACAAAATATTTCATTAGAGTACGTCAATTAGTTCTTAAGTTATCATTAAAAGGGTTGTCAAAAACCCAACTCAGAGAAAATAAGCGATAAACGTTTGTACATAATTTTTACATACCATTAACGTTGCTACTGAAGTTAAAATGCCCCAAGAGCATAAGTTGTGCCGTTGTACCTCCTACTTCTGATTTCTGCGCAGTTTTCTTCCAATATAAGCCTCCTCTTGCTTTTTTGCCTCTTTTGTCGCTTGACGTCTCCTTTCCTCTGCCGTCGCTATTAGTATGAGCTATGGGAGTACCAAACCATGGCGTCAGCATATTTTCTACTGAGTCAGCATCCGAGATCATTCACACCGGCCAAGGTCATTGTCCCCATGACGTCATGATCACGTGACCATGACTTTTTCGGACAAGTGAGCATCGCTAACCTCAGTGCTGTCATCTTAACAGACCCTAACCTCATTGTTGCCACATTATGCACGCTGTGGCGCGCAATTTAAAATCCATGTGCTGTTGACAGCTGTCAAGATGGCAGGTCCTAACCACGTGGATTTTAAACAAGCGAACGTGGCTAACCTCAGTGCTTCCATCTTAACCGAGCCTAACCTCACTGCTGCCATTTTACTGGACCTATCCTCACTGCTGCTACCTAGGAGCGCGGAATTTAAATTACGGGACTTAGCCAAGCCACGGTATTTCTGTACGATCCTAAAGCCAGGGGGCATAACCACGGTGGATTAAGGCAACCTGTCCATCTCGTCATGCCCCCTTCCCGTTACCGTCTTGGAGAGGCCTAAGGACAATAGTTTAAGGCAAGCTGCCCTTCTCGACGTGGTTGCTTTCCGACATATTTTTAAAGCAAGCTGCCCTTCTCGACAAGACCCTTCCCGTTATAGTTTTCATGCAACCTCCCCTTCTCGACAAGACACTTCCCCACATAGTTTTCATGCAAGCTGTCCTTCTCGACAAGACCCTTCATCGACATAGTTTTCGTGCAAGCTGCCCTTCTCGACAAGACCCTTCCCGACATAGGTTTCGTGCAAGCTGCCCTTCTCGACATGACCCTTCCCGACATAGCTTTAATGCAAGCTGCCCTTCTCGACATACTACTATTTTAGTGGACATAGTTTTAAGGCAAGCTGCCCTTTTCGACATGACCCTTCCCGACATAGTTTTAAAGCAAGCTGACCTTCTCTACACGTACCCTTCCCGACACCATTTTGGAGAAAGTATTAAGCAAGCTGCCCTTCTCGACATAACGAGCTAACTTATGACGATCTCCTAGTCTAGTTAGCAAAGTGAGGATTCGTGAAATATTACCTTTTACCAGATACAGTATACTTCCGTTATTAAACTGGAAAGCATGGTGTAGCATTGTCCTCTTGTTCTTTTTTACCTCGTCGCATAAGTTTTTACTTACTCTTTTCGACTGAGGAGGGAGCGGTATGAGAAGGAGGAGGAGGATGCGGAAAGGAGAAGGTAATAATTTTACCATTTTCAATTTTTTATGTATTCAAATTTCCCTTTTCTATTAAAAAGAGGAGGGAGCGGTAGGAGGAGGAGGACGCGATAAGGAGGAGGTAATACTTTTTTACCCTTTTGAATTACAGGTTTTTGTTCTAAAAATCAAAAAATAGATAGACAAAGAAAGATGTGTGATGGTAATTTATTTTAGTAAAATAAAACAATATACCATTTTTCGTATTATTTATCATCATCATTATCGCTATTGGCATTATTTTTAGTGACTTTTGTAAAATTCAAAATAAACTATTATAGTAAAAGTAAACATTATAGCATTCTTGTATTATTAGTGGTTTTGAGGATTTCTGAAAATGTTTTACATATTTCTTATTTTGAAAATAAACATAATGTTACATTTTAAATATGTAATTGATATTTTACATCTTGAATACAGAAAAATATAATTTTACATAAATGATGATATAATAATATTATGTAGATAAACTTCCCCTTGTTTTGAGATAATTATAATATTTACATCAATAAAAGTTTTACGAATATTATTTACACATGGCATAACAATCAGCTATAACTGTTTGTACCCCTATGGTACATTCGTAAGCGAATCACTATTCCACACACGTTTATCATCAAATGGAATTAATTAACATTTATTCTGCTCAATTGTAAAAATATGATATCTGCGTGATTATATTATTTTCTGTGTACAAAAAGCAGCATTTTTAGATGTTAGTACATTACGGTAGTGTTGAACATATAAATGGCTAACTACACTCGAACGTACACCTTTTGCCTTTTACACATATTGTGAATTTTCAGTCTGATATGCATACCATTTTGGTGCTAAACCAATGAACTCTGTCTTAATATTTATACCACATTCATCTATCATAAGACCTATAACTTTTTTTGTTAAGTGGCTTAATATCAAACTGATTACATGGTGAAAACGAAGAAGTGTCGAAGTATTCAGAATGGTTTTGCATGACATCGTAGACGTCTGTATTCCGAATATGATAAATAAAACTATCTGTACCCATACACAAAAGTGAAACATCTGAAAACTGCTGCTTTGCAAATCCATAATGAGTTGACCACACATTACATGCATGCAAATAGTCTTCATCAGAAATCGATATTGTATGCTTATAATTTGAGGTTGAGCTTAGAGACAGTGTACTACATTCACTTAATACACTAGTAAATGCAGACTGAGGAGGTAATTTTGTTTCTTCTAACGTTTGAAAGCTTTGAATATAGTCATATGGCATAATAGATTTTCTTATACAAAGTTTAAATTTCTCAGGATATGGATAATACTCATGAATGTATTTCGAGTCGTCGCTTGAAAGTCCTTTACAAGTGTATCAAGTGAAAAATTCATAAATTTATACGAATCTAGAAAGCGAAAGCTAATATCATCGCCTACACGATGACTGAATGAAATGAAGCGTTCATGACTTTGTGCAATTACAGCGAACCTTGTGCAATTTAATCGCGCAAACTCACGAACAATGAAGTGGCTGTCGTAGCCTGACAAGTTAAGATAAAAGCAAGGAATAAATTTAGGAACACGATATAAAATTTTGCATGAATAATGCGCAGGCCCGGTAAAGTGGCAGTAATCTCTGGGAATGTAATTGGCTGTTTGCAGATGTGACATTAATCTGTTTCATCATGCATAATCATATCATCCAATGTCATTTGAATTGGAACTGGATGTGATATAAGAATATGAACACAATGTGCTAACTCTTGTAATTCATTTAACAGCCATTCAGTACAGTTTTCTTTATATGCTACAGAAAATGGTGTGTGCTTCTGTATATAATCAGTATATGGTTCAGTCAAGTCTGGTTTGGAACGAAGAAAAGGTGCTGTAAAACATTCGAAATCTGCGTAAACAGTAAACGGAACAGGTTCATGGCGATAATAATTCTCAAATTACATTTCGGCATTTTCACTATTTGGAGGAATAAGTTTTACGGCTGAGTGTGTTGTACAATCAAGTAAGTGTGCAGCTAACATGCTTTCTGTTGTAAAGTATTGCAAGCATGTGTCACATATATACCTCTTTTCTCTGTGCGATGAAAGTTGAGAGCTTAACAAACGTGAGAGATTTGGTTATAAGGCAGTAGTGGCTTGTGTTTTCATCGCAAACATACAAAAGATGAATATAGTGTTGTTTTGGAGAAGAAGCTGTGGCACAACAATACTCTCCCCGTTTACACCGTACACAGAAAATGAAAAATTAGGATTGTTTTTCTCAAATTTGGAAATATTTGTTAAGTCCATTGGAAAAGTAACACCGTCAAAATTGAACGTCTGTTGCAACTCAATAAACATATCTTTATACTGTGAAGTTCTTGAAGGATGATGTGTTTCGGGTTTTAATGGCATTGCAATACACAATAGAAAGCAATAGTTATCATTATTCTGAATATTTATAAGAGCTCTCTTATCTACAATGGCTTGCGGAAGTTCCATATATTGTCTACCTAAATTTAACGGATCAAATTTACAGACATTAATCTGAAGATGAGAAATAATTTCGAGTGCTTTATTGCTCGCACGCTCTTCAATTTTTTTTAATTTTAGCAAGCAATTCGTCAACAATGTGTTCATGAAACCATTCTGAAATATTATCTGAACCTAACAGTTTTGTCATTTTCGAAGATATGTAAAATGTTTCATGAATTTCATTATTATCTTTAAAAAGAATAAATGAACAAGCAAGTGTAGAATATAGCTTAAGCGCAGTATGCGTAGTTAGCAAAAAGTGACGTTTTCTTCAAATACATTATAGCAAGATAATAAAACATAATTTGGATCTAAAGTATTCAATGAATTTCTTATAATACCGAACATTATACGTGATGAAAAACATGTATGAATAGTCTCCCAATTAGATGCCATGGCATTATAAATAATAATAAATGAGTGTGATAAATATCATTAAAATTAGGAATACATGTGTTGTTTTATATTCCATGGCATATTAAGCCAAATGTTCTTTGTTTTATATTTTGTATATTTGTATCTGTTAACGCATTAAATACCTCGCAGTTGCACAGTATCCTATCACCAAATCTCGTTGATAATCTCTGAAGTGAGATAACTTTAAATTGTTGTTTAATAGGAAGATCACTTAGTCTTCTTGTGGTTGTTGCCCCTGAAATCCGTCCTAGGCTGTTAATCCTTTCCATTCTTCTAAAAAATAATGTAATATTTTTAGATTAAAAAACAAAAACCGCATAATTAGTAAAAAAGGTAAAACATACCTTTAAGTAATGTATGCGTTGAGTGTAGATACGGCAAATCTAGTCCTTTCTGCGATTAATACAGCAAACCAGCTCCCTAGTCTTTCTCCGTTGTCGATACGGCTGAAGATAATATCTATAAAAAGATGAAAATCAAATAATAATAATAATAATAATAATAATAATAATAATAATAATAATTTTAAAAATCAAATTTACATTTTCAGATTAATGTTGAAAATCAATCCGCAAGATTTTTAGCAGATAATGATCACCGATAATAGAGTAGACAGCAAATAACAACTCCCTAGTCCTTTGTGCATTGTGGATACGCCAAAAATCACTGATAATTATGCCAATAATGATGATAATGATTTTTTAAAAGAAAAAAATGTCATAATTATATATATTACTTTAGTGTTTAAATATATTTATTTTTACAAACAGTACATATGCGTGCTTACCTTGTCCCGAAGGCAGCTTCGTTGAAAGTAAGAGAGGAGGGGAGAAGTGCTTGTTCGTTTATATACCTGCGTATCGATCAGTATTCAATATCAGGCAGTATTTTTTACGATGAGCACATTGGATTGTAGTCTGGCACCGCGTTTTACACACGCACAGATAATATATATTTTTGTTCACTGTTAACGACGGGGTTCGAATCCGACTGACGACAGCCTTTAAAACCCGCTAGAACACACATACAGGACTGACGACAGTAGAGGTTCGAACCTGCCTATCCCCGAATGCAAGCTTGTCGAAGACGTTAAGTGTTGGAATTGTTTCACACGGGAGTTTATTATTATTACAGTAATCACTACCATTACTCTGGACAGTAAAACGCACACACACGCATACATTACCTGAGATTATCAACATATGTATAAAATTGATTTGCATTCAACAGAGATCTACTTTTAACAAGTTAATTATTGGAAGTGACCTGGGTGGCAGGCTCGCTGGACAACCGGCAGTATGTCATGTCATGTCAGCGAGTAACCTTGTACAGCTCATGTCCGCACGACTGCCCCCAAGATTGAGATTTAAAATGTTACAGTTTCCCTATCTTGAACGCCACGCCCCTACCTACACGATCAACTCACTGTTATCTTATTATTGTAAGAGCTTACGCGATATCACCTGGCTGTCTTACAAGGTAACTAAAAAGACCATCCATGGGTTTACAACCTGTAAACACTCACGGTATCCCCTGCCTGTTAACCACTTGGCTATGTGGTTAGGCTAAGCAGCGGTAGGACAAGGCACTTAATGGCTGTATCTATGACCCCAGTCGGACTGTACAATCAAACATTCTGTGTTCTCATCCCAGAAGATCGTCTCCCATTATCACTCCAGACAAATGCTAGGGATAAGTATGGAAGCAGCTTTAGTAAGCGTACTAGTAATCCGTAATTCAAAAGGCAGCTGGTATCCAGTCCCCGAGCTAAGACAATTACAATTAAGGTATATCCCCCGTCATTTAGCCTGCTAGGTTGTGTGGCTTAGACGCTGGCCTTCTAGAGGAATCGAACCCGGAGCCTACTACACCGCAGTGCCGATGCCCTCTAAATTACAGGCTAGTATGCTTACCGTTCATCCAAAGTAGCCTCTATACTGGCATAGCCGTAAATAAAACTAATCTATTTTCTTTATTTGCAAGTAGTTTAACGTCGCATTAACCGGTGGAAAGTTTTCAGCGATGGAAGGATAGGAAGGGGGTTAGACAAGGAAGGCAGTGGCCGTAGCCATAGATAAGGTACATTCGCAGCATTTCCCAGGTGTGATAATAGGAAAGTACGAAGACTATCTTCAGGATGAGATAAGAAATACCCAGTCCCCGAACTAAGAGAATTACAATTAAGGTATAGCCTCCAGCATTTAACCTGCTAGGTTGTGCGGCTTAGACGCTGGCCTTCTAGAGGAATCGAACCCGGTGGCCTGAAACTAGCCTGTAGTAAATGCTACGACTTTAGGTGCGGGTAAAAAAATATCTATTCTAGCTGTGAATCGATTTCGAGACCTCTAGATAAGAGCTAAGGACTCATCATTTTTTTAAAAATCATATCTAATTAATTTTTATCATTCACTTCGACTGAATAATAGAGAATGACAACAAGCGGCAAGGACTGTAGCACGCTGTTACAGAAGAAACTTGATACTATGTTTCCTGGTGTACAGTCGACTGCAGTGTATCACGCACGCCAAATATCGGGCGGACACACGTATGCATTTGACACACACTCCAAGACCAACTTAAGGCAGTAATTACATTTATTATTTCCTCCCCAATTTTTATCCTAATTTTAATTCTCACGTTTTAGAACACTGCCCTTGAGGCGGTAGAGGTAGCATCACTCTCTGATTCCGAGGGAAAACCAACTGTGTAAGGTAAACGGAATAATAATAATAATAATAATAATAATAATAATAATAATAATAATAATAATAATAATAATAATAATAATGTCCGCCTCTGTGGTGTAGTGGTTAGTGTGATTAGCTGCCAATCCCGGAGGCCTGGGTTCGATTCCCGGCTTTGCCACGAAAATTTGAAAAGTGGTACGAGGGCTGGAACGAGGTCCACTCAGCCTCGGGAGGTCATGTGAGTAGAGGTGGGTTCGATTCCCAACTCAGCCATCCTGGAAGTGGTTTTCCGTGGTTCCTCACTTCTCCTCCAGGGGAATGCTGGGATGGTACCTAACTTAAGGCCACGGCCGCTCCCTTCCCTCTTCCTTGTCCATCCCTTCCAATCATCCTATCCCCAACAAGGCCCCTGTTCACTATTGCAGGTGAGTCCGCCTGGGCTAGGTACTGGTCATCCTCCCCAGTTGTATCCCAGACTCAATGTCTCACGCTCCAGGACACTGCCCTTGAGGCGGTAGAGGTGGGATCCCTCGCTGATTCCGAGGGAAAAACCGAACCTGGAGGGTAAACAGATGATGATGATGATGATGATGATGATGATGATGATAAAATAAAACTTTTGCCATTCTGACACGCTACGTTAATTTACTGCAGAATCTTGATGTGACATAAAAATAGTACTAACAAATGGGATGGTACACGTGACTTAGTTTTCCCTACAATTCTAACAGAGTTTTGAACATTACATATTTTCGTTTGTCAATGTTAATTTAATTATTTCGAATTTGTGTGTTCTTGAAGAATGAGACTGGATCATCGCATTCCTCGTACAATATGAAAAATACATTAAATTTTAATGAAGTGTAAAAGAAAAATCTTCAAAATTAACAAGTTACTTTTTTATCAAAAATATTAGTGAAATTATGTTCATCAAATTTTATTAACATTTGAAGAAGCTTGAATCTGCTTGTAAAATTAATTCGAGACGTCGAGTATATCTGTTCAAAGTCTTTCCCAATTATCTCTTCGTGAGAACTAACATCTAACTGAACTATTGCGTGGTCGTCGTAAGAAATTGAAATTATCATTATTACCCCTCGAAAAAATCACTAGATCAAAAATAATTCATCGACATGGGAATTCTGTCCAAAATTATAAATAAAATGCCAATAGAGGTCCACAGATCATCCTTCTGTTAACACGTCACATCACAATGCACAAAAACATATTATCACTAGAAAATCTTACTAATTCTACAACTAACTACTGGAAAATTCTAATAGAAGAAATATTTACAGTATCTACATGTTACCTCCGTAGCGTAACGCTTAGTGTTATTAATTACCGTCCTCGGGGGCCCGGGTTCGATTCCCGGTACTGCCAGAAATTTAAGAATGGCAGGAGGGCTGGTATGTGGTTAAAATGGTACATGCAGCTCACCTCCAATGGGGGTGTGCCTGAAAAGAGCTGCACCACCTCGGGATGAGGACACGAGTTTACTTTTTACCTCCATGAACTAATCAATATCTCCACTCTCAATGAAGTCAGTTTAGAAGGGTCGTTGTAAATGAGAAGTCTCCACATGAATACGAATTATGGCAATGAAAAGTGAGCTCGCCTGGTATCGAACTATGACATTATTAGGACATTTATCTATCTATTTTCCAGACTTAAAGTTCTCCAGTAAGATTTACACATACATTAGAAAACCTCGACTTACTGATTATCATGAGTTATATCAGGATAAGCTCATTTCACAATATTAAAGCTGAATTATGGAGTACATCGATAGACATAGACTTATTATTATTATTATTATTATTATTATTATTATTATTATTATTATTATTATTATTATTATTATTATCATCGAAAGATATTACTACAGTGAGTACACCTCGTATAATCTCGAAGATCCATTATCTCCATCCTACCATGATCAACATCATGTATAAAATACCGTCGCACTACCACGTGACAATTCAATATCAAAAAAGACTAATATCACATAGAATAATTCCACATAAATTCCACGTACAATAACCACATTATAATGACGACTATTACTCGTCACAACCACATATCACACAATGTGTAGTCTGAAATTATGTAAGAACCTGTTATCTTCCAGAAACAAGTTTTATTCCCGTTACATTTGTCTCGATGACTAAATAAACCATTAATAATTATATATCACTGCGCCTGTACTCCACATAAATCCATAATCTCAATTCGGAATTAATATCCTGAGGACATACTATCATTATCCCGAGGCACGAGTATAAGTCCAAATGTCACAAAAATACCAAAAATATTGGGAAAATATTACCTCAACTCACTAATGTAATGAAATTCGTACAATAATAAAGAATGGTTCCGATAACACATGGATAACTGATCTATTGTTTCCGTACTCAACAACACGTGGTCAGGAATCTGAACAGGCATACGAGTTAGGTTCTAAGACCTATCTCACGTTTTAAGAAATGATCAATGTAATATCGCGAAAATGAAATCAACTACAGATTATAAGACCAATCCACAGAAATAAATAAGAATAGAAGTAGAGAGCTACCAAGAACAGATATAAATAAGACGTTGTCGACTAAACTTATTTTGTTGTCTTCATGTTGAAGTCCTGGGGTCCTCAATCGAACATTCTAGGGCTGAACTCCTTGCATTTCTTCGTTGTTGGCGATGGTCAAGTGTCTTAGAAACTCATGATGTACTGTGTGTAGTCTCTGGCACGAACTTCCATCTTCTAGCGATGAATAGTATAGAGGACTTGTTTCACGCTAGACTCCTCGATGATTGCTGAAACTTGCACAGAATGAATTAAGAAAAATCCTGAGCACAGTCCTGCAAGATTATTATAGAAAGACACGTACTTTTATTTGTTGTCTGATATTGTCGACGTCTGTTGGTTGCACTAATTATAGTCGTAGGCTGGCACAATTTAGTAAGAGTTGAACGCTGGAAATGTGTCCACTTTTCCTGTCGAAGGCAGTATCTCCACTGACGTGAAGCGAAGTAATAGAAGAAAATGCGTGAGCGAGCGAGTGGGGTAAGTGAGAACTTGTATGCGTATGACTCGCTTTAAGTACCGTAGTGCTCCACTTGCTGTAGGAAGTAGAGTCAATTCAAGTACTGAATTCCTATAGGTTTCAGTAATTAAATAACACATTATTTCCCGCCAGTATACCGTTCACATGAAATAAACATTCAGTTACTCATTACTACAATTCACACGAGATATCATTAATACTGCCCAGTCAAATATCATTATTGTACGCCTTCGTAATTACACATATCACGCCGTCGAAGATATTACAAATATTTCCTTTGCTTCAAATCCAACTCGACTGCAGGCGAACATATTCTAGCTATTTTCATCTCTCGTCCACTTTTAATTTTATTTTATTTTCCGAGCCAGCTAGGCTCACCCTTCACGTTAGAACATCACGCCGCCTGGCTCAAGGACACACGCGCGCCCCGCCGTCAAAGCTGGGTAGCGTGCCACACTGACCCATATTCACCCAGCCGAGACCAGCATACGGTCACACTATGAAATGTCCTTTTTGAATCTGTTTTGGTATTTCGTCGATATCTTTAATACTTTCCACCCCAGGACCGTCACTCACCTTAGCCTTTTCAATTCTAGAAAAATTTCAGCAACTGAGTAACTTAATAACTTGTTTTATCTAAAATATGTTTTTCAAATTTATTTCTCTGGTATCTGCCAGAGTTTTCAAGATACTCCGTTAAAATGTTGTACTCTTCTGCAGTGCCTAGAGAAGAAAAACCTTCAGTAGATATGAAGCTATGAAACTCGGCGTTTTAATTTAAACACATATATTCTGGTAGAAATTTGAACAAAAATGTTATATTTAAAAACAACTCGGTAAATAAATTTTAATTCTTCTGATAATTCATTTATGCAAGAACAAAGGAATTGGAGTTGGCTGTTTAGCCTTTGCAGATGATATTGTGATTCTGCCTCAGTCATAAGTGGGCACAGAACCAAATTGCCCAACTCCAGGAAGAAGCAAGTAAGGCAGGCATACGGATCTCCTTCGAGAAGACACATTACATGATCAATATCAAAACAGTACCCAGATGGATGACATTTGAGAGAGAAGGGATCGTGAAAGTCGAGAAATTCAAATATCCGGGGGGGGGGGAGTGCATAGACAACAAGGGAGAACACAGACAAGCACTGTTGTCTAGAATCAACAATATGAACTTGGCATATAAACTAACTATGAACACTTACAACAAGAATATCTAGATGAATGCAAAATTCAAACACTAGCAGACAGTGATCCACCCGGAGGCTTTATATGCAGCTGAATGTTTGAATCTGATAAAATCAGGATTGGTCAAGAAGTTGTAACAAGTGGTGAGAGCGCAAAGAACAGAGGTTGGATGGAAACCAAGAATTATATCTCAAGATGGAAAGAATCTCCGATACCATCCGGAAGAGGAAAGCCATGTTCTTCGTACATATCTACAGAATAAACCCGGGAAGACTGACCAATCAAAAAATAAGGTTTTTTGAGACCAGGAAAACTACAATACGCAGGTACTGCGGGGTGAAGAAAAACTTCGAAGGAACGGGAATACAAGGAATAGAAATCAGCAACGGGGATGCTTACAAGTAGTCGACGATGAAGGCCACGAAGAGGTGTCAAGGAAGAGTTAGATCCCGTATCCAAGCGCCAAGGACGTAAAAAAGGAGGAGATTGGAGATTGAAAGGATGAAGGAGAAGTGGACGAGGATTAAAGCCCAGAAGCAGATGAAGCTGAATTCGAATTAACGTGGTCCACAGTCTGCCAAAACGAAAGAAACATAATAATAATAATAATAATAATAATAATAATAATAGTTACGGGGTTACCCGTGGAACAGCAGAGGTGAAAGAAGGTGCGGGCTGGAATGGGTCTAACTACAAGGCCGAAAGATGAATTAAAATTTCAATAAAGGTTATATTTTCAAAACAGAAAAACTTAACAAATTTCACATAGAATTTCAACAAATAACAACAAGCCAACAAATCAGGTACAAGACCAGGAAACGCCAAGATTTAAGACGATTTAACAATCTGGGCTTCGAGCCCCAAGTTCTATAATTCCTGAGCTCTCAGCTCACAACCACAAATTACCAAAGGGCAGAAAACCCCTAATTACATGGAGCACTTGCTGCCACCTAGTAATGTCAAGCCTCCAAGAGGCACCTTTCGAAACACCAGAAAGAGCTGACCCGCTCTCAATCTTTCAAGTCTATTCAAGGCAATACCATACTTTACAATCAATTGCCATCAAGGCACAACTTACGAGAATTAAACAGGGGTATCTCGTACCCAGCCTACAGGGCCTTAAAAGAAAAATAATAGGTTAATTTAAATGGCCCTACATGCAAAAAAGGAAAGGAGGCGTGAATTGGCACTCCTAAATACACATTTTTTAAACCTAAGAGGCACTAGGCCGATGACACAGGGGCTATTGCGAAGCTAGGGAGGTGACTCGTATAAGAATTTTTTAACACATTAAGGAAGAGCAGAAAATCGGTTATGAAAACGTAGTCACCTCAAATCAAACTGAAGGGGAGCTCGAGAGGGTACAGCACTCTCTATCCCAGGATTACAGTTAAAGATATATGAAGTTTTACAAGGACGGAAGAATTTTACATATTTCAAGAGATAGGTTACATATTAAAGGTTTCGGACCTGCCGCGCGGGTTAAACTGCTAAGCTAGCAAGAAATAAAGATGTTAAACGGCCATTACATCGTTGAAGAGCTGCTGCCCGAAGGAAGAGGCGCTACCCGCCCCCTGCTACACGTAAATACACTAAGCTAGATGTTGTTGAAGTGGCCACGAGCCGTGAAAATCAGCAGTTTTTATACTCTCGGGGAAGATTCGAGACCTTTCATGAATAATTAAGACACACCCACAGTCGTTTATTGGGTAGCTTGCAGTTACACATCAACATCGAAGACGAAAGACACGATTGGTCAAAAATTACTTACAGAAATTCTGGATTGGCTAAGTTCAAAACTGGCGGAAAGAAAAGATTTATATTGCCAACCCACAAATAAAAGAACGAAATTTAGTAAAGAACAAACTTATGAATACAAAATTTCTTCAAATAAAGTTCTTCCACTTCGCACCAGGGTGCATGGTCATAGTTTTTGTAGAGACATCTATCAGAGAATGTCCACACTTCTTGATCAATAGAAGACAAAACAAGTTGAACTCCACACAGTACTGACAACTTCGTAATCACAAAATTTACGGTAGTGACATCTTCTGAGAAAACTTATGAGTTGATACAGTTGTTAAAGTTCAGAGTTTCTCCTGTAGAGGAGTACTTTAAGGCGTAAAATTCAAGTGTGCGGCGTAGAGGTGTACCAGCCGGTACAATAATAATAATAATAATAATAATAATAATAATAATAATAATAATAATAATAATAATAATTTTAACTTATTATACAAGGGGCTGTATTTGCAACAGTGAAAAGTACATTTTATGAAAATTATTCCAAAATAAATGTTATAAGAAAGATGGCAAATGCGTGTACATTACAGCCGCCATTTTGAATACCTGATTTCCTGTGATGCCTACGCATTACATTTACACATATGGACATGCTGGGAAATAATTGTATGCTTTCCTCATCAAATTTCATTTTAGTCACTCTTTCTGCTTCTGCTGCTGAGAAAGGAAATGTGATATTAGACTTGGTTTTTAGTCGTTAAAAGTGTTGGTGTCCCTTTAAACGCCCTTACCAAAGAACTGACAAAGCAGAAGTGAGGTAGTGGAAGTGGGGCGATAGGGGTGACATCTAGTGGGTACTTGCTATCAACAATCGAACTATTCATAGGTTTCTTTTTCTTTCCTATCCGTATAAGATCTTTAAACTAGCATTTTTCCAAACACGACAGCACTCGGTGCTCCCAGATTCGTGACTCTTAGCGTTCGCATTCAGGACAGTGATAGGGATGGGCGCGACTAAAGCCAGGAATCGAGAGCGTCGACTCCATCGACTCCGAAGTCCGGTCTCGGTTCGCATGAAGCCTCTCGACTCCAAGTTAACTTGATGCGCATGGCGGGGCCGCTTGCGTGTCGAGGCGCGGCAAATAACATGAAAAATCATACATGTTGCTGCTCATTTGCCCATTGGGTTTTTTAAGAGTATTGTAGAGTGAAGTACGGTATCGTTAACGAAGACGACGAGCGTAATGGTGTAGTTGAAATAAAATTGAACGTGTCATGTCAGAAAGTATCGGCATAGCAGACCACGGACATTTAATTTCACGTCTTTATTTGTCGTGATCAGGAAATTGATAAACAGATATCGATGGTAAATCATTACGAATTGCACTTGAATGATGAAAACAAATCTAACATGGGTAAATCCTCTAACATAATTCGAACATACATTGCACCTCTATAACCCTCCATGGCTCAGGCGGCAGCTCGTTGGCCTCTCACCGGTGGCTTCCGTGGTTCAAACCCCGATCACTCCACGTGAGATATGTTTTTCTCCGGGTAAATCGGTTTTCGTGTGTGTGTTAGTTGCTTTACGTCGCACCGACACAGATAGGTCTTATGGCGACGATGGGACAGGAAAGGGCTAGGAGTGGGAAGGAAGCGGCCATGGAAAACCATTTTCAGGGCTGCCGACAGTGGGGTTCGAACCTACTATCTCCCGAATACTGGATACTGGCCGCACTTAAGCGACTGCAGCTATCGAGCTCGGTAAATCGGTTTTCCCTGTCATCTTCCATTCTAGCAACACTCTCCAACATCATTTCATTTTATCTGTCAGTCATTCATCATTGCACCAGAGGAGTGCGACAGGCCTCGGCAACTGGTACAATTCCTATCCTCGCCGCTGAATGGGGGCTTCATTCATTCCATTCCTGACCCGGTCATCACCGACTGGAAAACAGGTTGTAGGTTATCATTATAATTCAAGGACCACGTTAAGTCTTGTTGCATTATAAACAGTAGTAGTAGTATACATAAAAGTCTCTTTTCGCGACAGCTCTGGTAGGCCTTGGCCTACCAAGTGACCTCTGCCCAGCTCGAAGACTAGCAGATTACGAGAGGACGTGTGTTCAGCACGACGAATCCTCTCGACCGTTATTCTTGGCTTTCTAGACCCGGTCTCTACCTCAGCGTGATCACGAAACCTGAGATACAGGTAAAAATCCCTGACCTGGCTGGAATCAATCCCGAGGCCTCCCTAGACTGCGGACGTGGCTATTATGACGCACAATGTTCCGTAAAATATTAGTTGTAAAATCATACTCTAAGCACTCGCTTCTTTTTCCTGTTTTATGCCCCAGGTCAGGAGTATTAATCATTTAGAATTAAAAACCTAACCCGGCCGAGAATCGAACCCGGGATCGTCGAGGGACAGGAGCACGCGTTGCCTCCTACATCGCTGAGCTGAACTCTTTCAAGGCAATATTGGCGATCATGTAAACGTATACTGTCAGATTATTATTACCACTACAATTATCGTCATCATTATCATCATCGTCGCCAAAATAGACCTACAACATTAACACCAACGATGATAATATTTAACAATATTTAATGTTTTCTGGCTAATAATCATCTTGTATTCATCGTATCACGAGTTACCAAGGGAGGAACGTGAAACTGTAATTCCAAGCAGTTCCGACAATAGTTGATAGATTGCGTTACAGCATCAGTGGAGTCGACACTGGAGTCGAGAGTGTTGGTTCCAGAGGTAGCAGTCTCGACAATTCGCGACTCCGTTCGCAGCCCATCCCTAGACAGTGAGGGGAAACGAAGTGTGCAGAGGGAAGTTTCTGCTGTTAAGGGAGAGATGTCACATGTACCAATTTGTAAAAGTGCGCACCTCGTCACATGGTGTATATGCGCCACCTCAAACTCTTCTTGTACTGATCACGTGACATGTCTCCCTGTCACCTGGTGCCATCTGTGAAGTTCACTGTAAATTATATTACTTAGTTCCATGTGTAGGGTTGCGGCTAAATGCAATTCTAGCTTCCAGCAAAGCCGAAAGGAAGAAACAGTGAAGCAGAGCACCTTTCTAGTGGCCACCAGTACAACAACTGCGATGAGCAGTTTGCATAAACAAGAATATTAAGGCGGTGAGTCGTCCTCTCCTTCGATGCAAGTCGGAAGACTGCAGTGCTCATTTTACATCCAGGAAAGCACTCTAATTTACAGACAGGTAAAGTTCTATAAAGAAAAGTGATTCTTCCTCTACTGCATGTTAGCGTACTTGAGCGAGCATTGAAACTTGACATTTGAATTTGACCTTGAGAGTGTAACACAGCATTACACCAACAGTTCTCTTTATTTGTCTCAAGATATACTCAATTCATGTTTTGATTGTTGGATTAGTGACAACCCTGACGTCCACATTTCTGTCGACCCCATATAATTGGGACAAAAAGTTTGATATAGTCCGCCTCTGTCGTGTAGTGGTTAGCGTCATTAGCTGTCACCCCTGGACGTCCGGGTTCGATTCCCGGCTCTGCCACGAAATATAAAAAAGTGGTATGAGGGCTGGAACGGGGTCCACTCAGCCTCGGGAGGTCAACTGAGTAGAGGTTGGTTCGATTCCCATCTCAGCCACCCTGGAAGTGGTTTTCCGTGGTTTCTCACTTCTCCTCCAGGCAAATGCCGGGATGGTACCTCACTTAAGGTCACGGCCGCTTCCTTCCCTCTTCCTTGCCTATACCATCCAATCTTCCCATCCCTCCACAAGGCCCCTGCTCAGCATAGCAGTTGAGGCCGCCTGGGCGAAGTACTGGTCATTCTCCCCAGTTGTATTCCCCGACCCAAAGTCTGAAACTCCAGGACACTGTCGTTGAGGTGATAGAGGTGAGATCTCTCGCTGAGTCCGAGGGAAAAACCGACGCTGGAGGGTAAACAGATTATTAAGAAGAAGAAGTTTGATATAAATCAATTGTGCTCGTGGCAGTGACTATCGAGGTTATTTTCCCATTATTAAAGCATATAATCCAAAAATCGTTTATTCACGCTACGGCTACTTTTTTCAGCGCAGACATCTACGCGTGATTGCGTAACGGCTACTGACAAAACCGTTGGATTGGGATCAAGAAAAGGGGATCTGGGGGGGGGGGGGTGGCGGGGGGTAAGCCGTACGGTGAGAGCAGCGCAGTAATGTATCATGCCTGCTAGTGACAAAGCTATGCGTTGCTTCGTTACAGATTGCATTTAGTTAGGTTTTTATTATGCATGGGTTGGTAACGGAATGCACTTCACTTGACTGCTGCGAATAACGTCATATCCGATTGTATCTCAGGCAATGGACATGTTACAGCGCACTTGAGAAATAAATAAAGGCGTGTGATGAATACATTAGGTTATAAAAGTAAATGTGTTTCTAGGGGACGGCGGGTGGGACCCTGGCTGTCGCTGTGAACACATCTCACCCCTAAAAGGTATTCCTCATAAGATTCGTAACATTTCAAATCCCTTATGATGCCAGAAAACTTATGCTCCACATACTGAATTTCTACCCAAGCTACGATCGCGGAAATTAATTTTTTTTTGATCGGAGGACATCCCACACGTACTAAATGTACGTAAAACGACCTAATAGGTTGAAAGTCTGTTTCGATGGTTTTCCGTGGTTTCACATTTTCACACCAGGCAAATACTAGGGCTGTACCTTAATTAAGGCCACGGCCGCTTCCTTCCCACTGCTAGCCCTTTCCTATCCCTTCGTCGCCGTAAGACCTATTTGTGTCGATGCAACGTAAAGCATACGAGATATGAATAAATTATCTGGATTTTAGGAAGAGGAGCTCAGAGTAGGTAAGGAAAAGCCTCGCGATGGCCCGCACTGCGACTGTGGAGCTCATTTTCTTGCCTCGTCTCCCGCTAAGACCTGGACCGTTAAGGCAGCTAAAAGACTGTTGAGTATGCTGGGTGGAACATCAGACCAACACTTCGGTTCTTGACGAGCTTGGACTGAATGACTGGCTCATAAATAAGATCTATAGAGTCTTCCTGTGATACTTCGGTCCCATTCGAAGAAGAACGGAAACTGTTAGCAGAAGGAAATGTGCCGGGAAGAAGACCGCAATGACGAACACCTGCGAGATGTAGTGTTCACAGGTCGCTCAGGATGGGAGAGCATGCCGAGACTGCTGCTATGTCACCACACCCTGTCAAGGATTTAAAGGGCAGAGATTTCTAGTCTAGGTGGCCAGTTCCTTTCCGCTCCTCGAATCCCTTACCCCTACCAACAGCGCGTGGCAACCCATCCAGATCTTGACCACGCCCAAAGTTGCTTAACTTCGGAGATCTCACGGGATCCGGTGTTTTAACATGGCTACTGCCATTGGCAGACATTGACTGAGCAGGTAAATATGGTTTCAAGTGACAACTCATTCACTCTAAGTTCGAATCTCAGCTCTACCGAGATTGTTAAGCAGTGGTTGAAGTTAGACCTTCTTGGCGGGCGGGCTCTGCAGTCTTCTAATACAGTATTTACCTTCTATCATCATAATCTTCTTTGCAGTTTACCATTATTTACCATTATTATTTCAATTGATCCATGTCGTCCCGAGGGCAGAGCTTTGTGGGCCGGCGCAGTCCGCGTGTTTGAGATCGTTCTTGACGCTCAGTTGAAGGAGTACATGCCCATACAATCGCAGACGTGATTCTTATATTTTCTCTGTGTTTGGAGCAATCTTGAATTTCTTCCACACATCATCATTCCTAGTGTGATCTAGTTGAGACAAGACGACGCACCATATCAGCTTGTTCATTTACATTGCATGAAGAGGAGTTGTTGGCCAGCATTGGGCTTCAAAAGAGTCCTGGGTCTGAACACAGTGCAGTAAACTTCAGATTTTAGATGGAATAATGTTTTGTTCGGCCCCAACTCTTGACTTGACATAGGGAATGTTAGTTCAGTAGGAGATAATGCAGACTTTATGAAGTTCAACCCCTCACACAGTGATCGTGCCGTATCCATACACTGTTACTATGCTCTCTGTATTCTTCAAATTTTACCACATACTGTACCTTTTATATCGGACTGAGTACACACAAAAGTCAGGAACTGCCTTTTTCATATTTTTATGTTTCTTTTGTGTTACGTTAAGATAACGAGGGACACAACTTGACAGGCGTTACCAACTGAGCCACATAAAAGTGGAAATGTGGCGTTGAAAGGAGTTTTTACAAGTTGCCATTACGTTGCACCGACACAGATAGGTTTTATGCCGTCGATGGGATAGTAAAGGGCTAGAAGTGGATAAGAAGTGGCCGTGGCCTTAATTAAGGTACAGCCCTAGTATTTTCCTGGTGTGAAAATGTGAAACCACGGAAAACCATCGAAACAGACATTCAACCTATTAGGTCGTGTTACGTACATTTAGTATGTGTTGAAGAGATGTTAAGTACAGAACAAAAATGGCCAACCAGACACCAGTGGGATCCGAACCCACAACCTCCCGATTTCACGTCGGATCGCACTGGTGTCTGGTTGGCCATTTTTGTTCTGTACTTAACATCTCTTCAACACATACTAAATGTACGTAACACGACCTAATAGGTTGAAAGTCTGTTTCGATTACAATGCGGTCGTGAAAATTCAATATTCATGGAAATCTATCTTCAGGGCTGCCGACAGTGGGGTTCGAATCCACTATCTCCCGGGTGCAGGGCTCGAAGTTGCACGCCTTTAACCGCACGGCCAAATCGCCCGGTCTCGTAGAGTGTTCTTCACAACCTTGACTTTTGTCTTGGCACTCACCAGTCGACCCACAATAATCTCTGTTTCACCGAGCAAGTGCCTGCGATGTGTGGATCCCGTAGTCATCACCTTGCATTCGGGAGATGGTGAGTTCGAACCGCACTGTTGACAGCCCTGAACATGGTTTTCCGTAGTTTCACATTTTTACACCAGGGAAATGAACATAAGTCTACCGACTGA
The DNA here is from genome assembly GCF_040414725.1 of Anabrus simplex. NCBI lineage: Eukaryota > Metazoa > Arthropoda > Insecta > Orthoptera > Tettigoniidae > Anabrus > Anabrus simplex. Next base: position 29,164,992 of record NC_090272.1, on the reverse strand, counting down.
CACTCAGGAGCCATCATCGGCTATATTCGATGTCACTCGTCTCATAGTGCCGAACGCATCGTATCGTCACAAGTATTTTTTTTAAGAATCTTGGAGTCCGCCTCTGTGGTGTAGTGGTTAGTGTGATTATCTGCCACCCCGGGTGGCCCGGGTTCGATTCCCGGCTCTGCCACGAAATTTGAAAAGTGGTACAAGGGCTGGAACGGGGTCCACTCAGCTTCGGGAGGTCAACTGAGTAGAGGTGGGTTCAATTCCCACCTCAGCTATCCTGAAAGTGATTTTCCGTGGTTTCCCACTTCTCCTTCAGGCAAATGCCGGGATGGTACCCAACTTAAGGCCACGGCCACTTCCTTTCCTCTTCCTTGCCTACCCTTTCCAATCTTCCCATCCCCACCAAGGCCCCTGTTGAACATAGCAGGTGAGGGCGCCTGGGCGAGGTACTGGTCATTCTGCCCAGTTTTATCCCCCAACCCAATATCTCACCCTCTAGGACACTGCCTTTGAGGCGGTAGGGGTGGGATCCCTCGCTGAGTCCGAGGGAAATACCAACCCTAGAGGGTAAGCAGATTAAGAAGAAGAATAATCTTGGAGTGAAATGATTTATTAAGCTAGTGTATTGTGTAATTCTACATTAGTCATGAATAATTTCGTGTATTCAGTATATTCTACAGGTATTACCCGACCAAGGCGAGTGGAGTCCTGCACAACACAGCGCCACTAGTAACGAACATGACGTCATCGTAGTACAGTCACCCAAGGAGAGCAACTGGAGCACTAACCAAGACTAACTACAATACTCAGGCCTTAAGGCAGGTTTCGATTAGTGGCAATATGGTTGCGAACGCGGACCATGCATAGGTTGCATGTGATCGCGGTTACGAGTTTAAAGTATTAATTGTCAAATAATTATTTCGAGTCTACTTGTAATTTTCAGTACCGCAGTCGCTAGGTGCTTTCGTGTGGAAGCTCAAAATACCTGTGTTTGCACGTAGTAAAGTGTTTGAGAGATGATGTTATAGAACGTAGTTAGCATGGATCGATCGCGTTGAGTCAAAAATGGGCAATTCTTCGGGCATTTCTGCCCTAATGGAAGGATAAGGTTTTCGTAAGAAACATATTCGGTGCATTCATCGCAAGAATTTCACTGTAGATAATGAAATTGTGCTGTGCATCAAACATTTGACTGTTAAGTAAATTGTCCGCAAATATATATTTCCCGTTGAGATTAGTGAACCAATCCGCATTCCTAGGAAATGTTCTAAATTGTCAACTGATACTTATTCAACCACATTCGACTTGGGACAGCACAATGCGCAAGAATCCACGTTTCATCCATGTATACAACCGGTTTATTTTCTCATTTTTTGTTTCTTTTAGTGTCATAAGGAAGATTACCCTTTGAGCCACTATATCAGCGCGTTCACACAATGAATGTATTTTATTCTTACACTTATTAAACCTAAATCCAATTGACTTCACAATGTTTTAAGCGCTTCTTTTCATGCTGTGAAATTAATTTCTTTCCTGCAGAATTTTAGTAGTTTCCGTATTGTTGAAACTTCTTTTTTAATCTCAGAATATTCGTGAAACTTCCCGCGAATAACCCACTTATCCTTATCGTCCAGTAGAATTTAATTTACAGGCGTTTTGCCCTTTTTACGAGGTGACCTAATTTTTCTCGTTCCACTTTCTTCAAGTTGGCCTTCTTTTCGTATTTAACGTGTTTTGTTGCTACAGCAGGTAGAGGCAGTATTTTCATCATACCTTCCCACACGCCGGCCCGCTACCGTACTTCATTTTCGCTCCGTCACTAGCCGGTAACTGAACTTAACCGGACTGTTAGGACAGCAACGAAACTATCCGTTTCATTCTTTTTCTTGGTTATTTATTTAAACACGTCATATGTCTGGTCTTTCAATTAAACAAATACACAGGGGTTTTGCTAAATCAGTCTCTAAGTTCTCAAGTTCTCCGAACAAATACAGCATGTTTATGAACGTCACAATGTAGGTGTTGAGGCAGCATATCATCTAACCGGACCAACGAGCTAACAGTCTTTAGTTTTGCACCAGTAACTCTGCACAGAGTTCTATAGCTGAAGTCGCTTAAGTTCGGCCAGTATCCAGTATTCGGGAGATAGTAGGTTCGAACCCCACTATCGGCAGCCCTGAAAATGGTTTTCCATGGTTTCCCATTTTCACACCAGGCAAATGCTGAGGCTGTGCCTTAATTAAGGCCACGGCCGCTTCCTTCCCACTCCTAGCCCGTCCTTGTCCCATTGTCGCCATAAGACCTATCTGTGTCGGTGCGACGTAAAGCAACTAGCAAAAAAAGAAGTAATTCTGCAACGCACATTTTCAACATTTTTAGACATTCGACAACCACTCCCCTTGTTTATTGTACTACTAGAAACATGGCGGACCTTCATTCATGAGCTTCATCCAGACATTGCTTCTACCTCTCTATGTTATTCTAGCGCCGCGGAACCTGACTATACGGTATTTCCGTCCTCTGCGCCAACGTCGCAGCACTATTTCACATTCCTTCCGCTGATCCACTCGCTGTGGTCGGGTAATACATCCTTTAACAGGGTGGTGCAGTGGTTCAGCGGTCTTTAAGCAACAGGAAAAGAGTATGTACACAGAGTGTTGGTTGATGTTAATTAAAACTTATGTGGAGAGGATAGGATTAGGTTATATCTGGACGGAGACATGAAAGGGTAAAGGGAGCAGGGGGCAGAGAGCGATAATAGCCAGAATTAAGGACATCAAAACGCAAGGGTTGTTAGAGGAATGCGGCAAGAGAGCTTTTCTGAGTTTATTCTACAAGGTACGCCAAGTCTCTAAGATTAGTATAACATTTGGAAATAATAGACGGAAAGAGGGGTTGATTTGGTGGATAATGGAGCTGCATAAGAATAAGGGTTGGATCACGAGAAAGACAACTCAGTATGTATTCTATGTGAAAAGAAGATGGACGATCTACATCTGATTGTGGAATGTGAAAAAACGCAGGTTTTGAGGAAGAAATTTTTAAATGAGAAACAAATAGCGTGGTGCAAGCAAAAGGATATTCCAAGAGTTATTGCTTGGTTAATTAACGAGTGGAACAGCGAAAACAATTTAAACAAATATCTTAGTGCCGTGCGAACAAAGAAGATTGCGTATTTGTGATGATGTAAGTGAACAGACAAATCGGTGTCTAAATAGTTAGGAGGTAGAGCAGAGTCAGCAGAAAGAAAAAGGGCCTAGAGCACTCCGCACTAATACATCCTTTAATTATAGACAACTGAATCATCATTTTAAGATGAAACATTGAAGCAGTCATATTTACATGTGACTTCTGCATCTACAATATTATACGGGCCTCATGAATATTTGTAAGTATATGTATGTGTTTCATAATACTGGACACTTATTTTCTCATTAAGGTGTTAGAAATAATGTATGTGTGTCAAATAGCACTAGAACTGATAATAAACTGTGCATGCAACAGAATTGTGAGCGTTTAAATGTATCACTGAGTCTGTGATCCCGTTCACAATACACTGAGCTCGAAAAGGGGAAAGTTCTTAGTTTTGAAAACCTCCAACAGAGGGAGGGTGTGGATGAATATCTTGCCACAACGATCATGCACGGACTTATCCGATGATGGCTCCCGGGTATCAGGCGACAGAAGTGCCAAATGCTGGACCTATACATTAATTAAGGCCACGGTCGCTTCCTTCCCATTCCTAGCCCTTTCCTATTCCATCGTCGGCATAAGACCTATCTGTGTCGGTGCGACGTAAAGCAGCTCCCTTTTATTAGCCTCTGTGATAAAGGCATCATCCGCATACTTGAGGTTACTACTCTAATGCCGCATCCCCGACCATCCAGGACCTTCCTGATGACGTGAGACCAGAAATATTGTTTGTTGTCCGCTCTGAGGGTCAGGGTGGAGTCACGTAGCGGTGTGACAGCATCTTGAATTCCGCTTACTTCTTGCGTCACCTCTTCATTTAATTGGCGAGGCTCTGTTAACATTCAACCATTCTCTAAGCGTACGAGGTCATTTAATTCTCCAAGGAAGTTTTCATATGCAGTTATTATAATGGCATTACCCGTAACTTGGCCATTAACATGAGTAATACCGGACGTACAGCAACCCTACATCTAACAAGAAATTAATTTAACATTTAACATTTGAAATAGTCCGCCTCCATGGTGTAGTGGTTAATGTGATTAGCTGCCTCCCCTAAGGGCACGGGTTCGCATCCCGGCTCTGCCACGAATTTTGAAAAGAAGTACGAGAAATCGAACAGGGTCCACTCAGCCTCGGGAGGTCAGTTAAGTAGACGGGAGTTCGATTCCCACCTCAGCCATCCTCGAAGTGGTTTTCCGTGGTTTCCTACTCCTCCACTTCCGCTTCCTTCCCTCTTCCTTTGTCTATCCCTTCCAACCTTCTCACCCAGACGTCGGTCTGGGGGCTTGTGTGCTTGTTGATTCCAAGGACTGTGCCAGCTCAGGGCTACCCATGCTGGATTGGCCTCGATGTAGGGCCAGACAAACAAAATGTCCCCGAGTTGCCTGAGAGGTATCTGTGCTATTTATTCCTCATTTCTATTTCTTTCATTCCTATCGTGACCTCTTGAATTTTCAATTCTCTTACCGCCTCGCCAACCACTCTCCCTCGGGTAATACCTTCTGTGGGTGGGAGCGGTAGAATGAAATCCGCGGCATCTCCTGCCTGTCGTAAGAGGCGACTAAAAGGTGCCTCAGGGGCTCTGAACTTGAGATCGTGGATTGGCGACCACGGGACCCTTAGCTTCGTCCTGGCATTGCTCCCACTTACTTGTGCCTGGCTCCTCGCTTTCATCTAAACAATCGGACCTTCCTTCTTCCGATCCCGACGGTATTAGGTTTGCGAATCCTAGGGAGTCTTTGTGGCCCTTGTCCTTCTTTGGCCGATACCTTCATCTTTCGTAGTGTCGGATCCATTGCATTCTTTTCTCTCTGATTAGTGTTATATAGAGGACGGCTGCCTATTTGTACTTCCTCTTAAAGCAAAAACCACCAGGACCACCACAACTACCAATCACCAACCTTCCTATTTCCCCCCACAAGACCCTTGTTGAGCATTGCAGGTGAGGTCGCCTGGGCGAGGTACTGGTCATCCACCCCAACCCAAAGTTCCACGCCCCTGGACACTGCAGGTGGGATCCCTCGCTTAGTCCGAGGGAAAAACCAAACCGAGCGAAGGTCCATTTACACATATCCGTGACTTGACGCTTATTTATATTGTTTCAGTTCAGTGATTTCTGAGATGTCAAAGTTGGCAGCGATTGCTATAAAGCGAGATGGAGCGTAAGAGTGTTTGTTCACGAGGAGGACACGTCTCTCACAACCTGAACAACGTCCTTATCAAATGTTTTTCACAGGAACATTATAAGTAAAGCCCGGATTTCTATGCAGTTACGGGTTAGATTGCAAACTAATTTGGTTAGTAGGAAGTGTCGGCCACCCGCTCTTCCATAATGTAGCAAGACTAACATAAATTATAGGAGTTCTGATGGGCCGCTCCCCTCAAGTTTATGCAAACCCCATAGCATAATCGTTGTGAAGGTAGACTATACTTGCTACTCTCTTCAGAAAATTTGCATTCTAACCTATTAATGCATAACAATCCGGGCTCTGATTATAAGCATTCCGAGCGCATATTTCAGTGCGGAACCAACTAAGCGGAGTAGCGGCCGTACGGTTATGGTGCTAGGTTCTGCATTCGGAGACGCGTGGTTTCGAGGCCCACCGTCTGCTTTCTGATTTTCTGCTCTTTCCCATATTCACTTCCAGCATAGAGCTGGTACAGTCCTGTTCGTAGCTCACAGTGTATTCCTCCCGCCTCTTCACCCAATTGCATTTGCCGCCATTCAACATAATTAGTTCCTCAGTTTAAGCCTGCGATGTGATTACTTCATCCCCGAACCCGCGTCAGGAAACATACAGTGTGACCCAAAGTTCTGTTAGCATTTGACGAGCCAATGCTTCACAGAATACTGGAGGCAGAGAGGTAATAATTGTCACACATGATTGACATGACATGGGGTTTTATTGACGCCACAATAAAGTAAATGAAGCCTCACCATTTTCTTGTAACGTGAACATGCCGTGATTGCAGACGCATCTGACGCCCTCTTTCACGACAGGTCGTTTTATATCGTACACGGGTCTCATGTGGCATCAGTAACGTGCTGCTGTCCAGCACCATTTGTTGGTCATTTTGTGTACTTTATTTTGGTGTCAATAAAACCCCATGTCATGGCAATCATGAGTTCCTGCCTCCAATATTCTCGACAAATGTTAACAGAATTTTGGGTCACCCTCTACATATATTTATCTGTACTGAACCAAATATATCAGATTGCACTGTGGCTTCAGACCTGCTCTGTGAAAAATGAAGATTCATACTCATAGTGGCTTCAGACCTGGTCTGTGAGTAGTGGGGATTCATCCTCATAGTGGCTTCAGACCTGTTCTGTGAGTAGTGGAGAACAGTCTTGTGGTAGTTTAGTATGTTTTATTTTACCTGGCAAGATTGAGGCCTCCAGGCCTTGTCTTCCATCTAACTAGGCACTGAAATATACATATATTATATTGTATTACTTTAGAATGATAAGATTTAATACAAATAAAGTTAATAATAATACAAGAATGACGAGTGATGACATTAAATTAAGATTAAATTAAGATGAAATAATTTAGATATAGTAAAAGGATAAATTCTAAAAACTAATATCTTACATGTAAAAAAGACGTAGTGCATAAAATTTAATAAAATTTGAAAAACAAGTCGGGTAAGAATTTTCTACCAGGACATTCATGACAATAGAATGGTTGTGAGTAGCAGCATCAAGTTTACAGTTGATTTTTACTGGTGCATAAAATGTCTCCAAAGTGCTTCCTTGAAAGTGCGAATAGCGATATTTTCGGGAAGGAGGTTCCACTCACGGCAGGCAATTACTGGGAATGATGTATCGTAGATGGCAGTTCTATGGTAGGTAAAGCAAGGATGGTATTATTAGTAGATCAGGTGTTAAGACTGTGATACAAGGAGAAGTATTTGAAATATGAAGTAAGGTAAAATGGCTGTGAAGAATGAAGGATTTTATGGAAATGGCATAGAGTATGCACAGTGCGACAGGTGGTTATATAAAGGGATTACATGATCATAGTACCGTAGGTTACAGACGTACCTCACACATGCATTTTGACATGGGGTAAACGGCCATCAGAACATTTTAAAGAGATAAGCCTACGTCGAGGATTGCAAGTGCTTTCGGAATAGTAAGTCCATGAATGCCAGTAATTTTGGACATCCTGTGCTCTGTGGAACAACACGTGACGACGGGCTCAGCACTCAGTTATCTACACCGTGTGTCAACTCTGTGAATGGTGTGTTCTAAGGAGCGGCAGATACAAACGAAGGTCACGCTCGCTGTGTACGAATGTGCGTAACCAAGGATAAAGTGAGCGATAAACAACTTTTCCTCGTGCAGCCGGTAACGGCTCTCGCTGAGCTTAGTGCCCAACATCTTAGGTTTGAGCCTGATGCAGATCGTGTTGTTCAGGTGCGAGATGATGATTATGATGATGAAGTAGGGAGAGGGTGAAACCCTGTGTTGGCACGTAGCCGAATGATGACCCCTGTGGGTGGGGCAGTAGAATAACACCCACGGTAGGCATCCCCTGCCTTTTGTAGGAGGTGAAACTAGACCGGTCACGTTGACTGTGCGGTTATGGGCTCGAAGCTGTGAGCTTGCATGCGGGAGATAGTCGGTTAGAAAGACATTGTAAACATAAAGCCTACCTCATACCAGAAAACATTATCAGGAGGTTAAGAAGATAATAAAGGAAATGGAGGAAAATGGTTTAATTGCCAAGCGAGCGGCGCTAATTGTTAATAATTTATCCGTCGTTAGAAAGCCACACATCAGACTGCGCATCTGTTTAGACGCACGGCAGATGGATGAGAAGTTGATCCCGAAAAACGATCAAGCTCCTCGAAATAAAGACGTGACCGGCGATTCAAGGGCATGAGTATGTTTACGGGCGCAGACGTAACTTCTTCGTTCCACCACATTTTACTTTATGACAAATCAAAATTGTTAACAATTGTTTGACCAACAAGCATACACGTTTGCAAGGTTTCCCTTTGTCCTGCGGAATTCAAGCGCAGCATTAATACGCGCATTAGACAGAAACCTCACTTTGGCTGTTAAAGAGGTCACTACGTTTATTTAGCAGATATGATTGTAGCAAACAAGACATTTGAGGAAAACTTGCAAAATTTAGGTCTAATATTTCAAAATTTAATTGACACCGGATTGAAGTTGATTATTAAAAAAACAATTCTGTCAGTCGGAAATTTTATTTATAGTCCATATAATTGACCGCAATTCGTAAAACAATTCATTTTCAATATATAACATTGCGCAGGAAAGGGGATATCTTAAGTAGGTACCCGAACTTGGAAGAAACACCAATAAATTTCGTAGATTTATTCCAGGAAGCCAGGGACGTGTTACTACCATGAAGTCAAGTGGCTCAATTCCAACAGAGAGACGCAGGAATGCTAGCACTAACTGACTATTTTCAAGGAAGGATCCAACCGGGAGATTCCCAGTATAAAGAACTAACTAAGAACAAGGAATAAGGAACATCTAATTGTAAACAAAATGTTAATGAAATACACGGATAGGGAGCACACGAAACTACGACTAGTAATCCCTCCAGAAATCCAAGAGGAACTTATTTGGCACTTTAACCGTATTACAGGGCACGGCAGCATAGATAAAACTGTAGCAACAATCCAGGAAAAATTGACATGGAAGAACCTCCGAAAATTCGTAACAATCACTTATAGTTGAAATGAAATGTCGTATGGCTTTTATGCCGGGATATCCCAGGACGGGTTCGGCTCACCAGGTGCAGGTCTTTCTATTTGACTTCTGTGAGCGACCTGCGCGTCGTGATGAGGATGAAATGATGTTGAAGACAACACAAACACCCAGGCCCCGTGCCATTGGACTTAACCAATTAAGGTTAAAATCCCCGACCCGGCCGGGAATCGAACCCAGAACCCTCAGAACCGAAGGCCTGTACGCTGACCGTTCAACCAACGAGTCGAACATAGTTCTAATAATAATAAACAATGAACAATGATCTGCGGATGATGTGTAAATAAGCAATCGGTTTAAATTTGATTCAAATGTAATGTGATAATTTGTTTTGAGTCATAGAATGCTGGAATGATATTGGTGAGTTCAATAAAGTTTGAATGTCTATATTAATAATAATAATAATAATAATAATAATAATAATAATAATAATAATAATAATAATAATAATAATAATAATAATAATATGATACATACATCTTCATTATAGACCGTTATGCCTTTCAGCGTTCAGTCTGCAAGTCTCTATGAATGTACCGTCCGACTCTTTGGCTGAATGATCAGCGTACTGGCCTTCGGTTCAGAGGGTCCCGGGTTCGATTCCCGGCCGGGTTGAGGATTTTAACCTTAATTGGTTAATTTCAATGGCTCAGGGGCTGGGTGTGTGGCTATTCAACATTAGAAATAATCCTAGGTAGGGATTTCATCTTCACAGACATGCAGGTCGCCTAATAGGCTGTCTACTAGAAAAAGACCTGCACCAGGCCTCTCCGGAGGCCATACGCCATTATTATTATAAATGTACCAAACGCCGCCACGATTCTCTATTTGCAAACAGTTCTGTGGCTAAGTTTAGTTCTACGCCTCTTATATTTAAATGGTTAGAAACTGAGTCTAATCATAGTCGCTTTGGTCTCCCTCTAATTCTCTTACCCTCCATAGCTGAGTCCATTATTCTCTTAGGTATCCTATCCTCCTCCATTCGTCTCACATGACCCCATCACCGAAGCCGGTTTATGCGTACAGAATCATCCCTCGATTTCATTGCTAACGTAACCTCTACATCCTCACTAGCATGTACCCGCGGCTTTGTCCGCGTTTATTAAGTCAACTGTTTTATACAATGAAAACTATTTTTTCCGCTATAGAGCTTCCGGTTGAACTATATTAGTGACCTTCCAAATGGAGCTAAGATATATAGTGCGTTTACCTCTCCAACTCTTGAACAAACCACGTATACTTGACAATGGGAGAAGTAGCCTTTTCGAAGTTGGAGTCCTACAACTTTAAGAGATTGTTCTTGTGCCTTTTTGATGTTCATAGCGAAACTGAAAAAAATGGGAAACTGCAGACATCTAAACTTAACTGTATATCCGAATAAATTATTCGAATCCGAGGAATGAATATTACTTCCCTCGCGGCAGGCCTAATCATGAGAATGGCTTCAATAATATTAGTCATCAGTTTCAGAGTCGTGTTCATTGCAGAGGGCAGGATTCTTATTCTTAACAAGGATAATCGGGGCCACAATCGTCCGCTCTAAGTTGTTCGAGGGTACTCCAGATGACTCTCTTTCAAAAGCTCTGCCGTGTAGTCGATGGATTTGTAACTTTGTAGAACATCGGGTAATTTTTGTAAACGTTGCTTGTTGATGACATTGATGGCTTCACTTCTTGGAGCAAAAATTGCTCTTTGACATGGCCTTGCGTAATTGGTGTAAAACATAAGATTGGGTTAGTTGAAAGAAAACATGGTAATCGGATAATTGACGTTGACAGCTTCATGTCTTCGTGCAAGAATTGCTCTTAGACACAGCCACGCGTCTTAGGTGATACCTGTGCCCACCTATGACAAACATTTCAGATCTTTGTTTGCCGTATATTTGGCTTGGCATCGCACACATGCACACAGACAGACAGACAGACAGACAGACAGACAGACAGACAGACAGACAGACAGACAGACAGACAGACAGACAGACAGACAGACAGACAGACAGACAGACAGACAGACAGACAGACAGACAGACAGACAGACAGACAGACAGACAGACAGACAGACAATCATGGACCGAAGGAAAATGGCTTCCTATTCCACGGACGTAAAATGGCATCTTGACTGATATATGTATTATTCCTTGTTTAATCTTATCGTTTATCTTGTGTCCTATATATTTCCTCTAAATGTATACATGTCCAACCCTTGTCCTCTTTCTCTACGGGGTTTGGGTATGAAGTGGGATGAATCTTCGTAGCGAGTTTTTACGACCGGATATCTCTCATGACGTCAACCTAATCAGATGAGTTAATGAGATGAAATGAATGACATGATATATGATAGTAAAATTGAAGAGTATGAAACCCGGCGCCGGCACATAGCCCACTCATCTCGAATAGCTCATCCGTCCCCATCCGACGGAGGAATCACCATCAACAGCGTCATATGCTCTCACACCATTGAAGATCAAAAACGGCTTCCTACGCCATGGACGTAAAATGGCTCCTTGAATTGTGTTCTCTACCTACCTTATGTACGTTGCCTAGGGACAGTGACTCTATGCATATAATCTTGGTGACAGCACGTTGGATTGTCATATCCCATTACACGTTTTCCGATGATTTTTCGTTCATAACTCACCAACGGTGCCTTTGCTGGCGGGACCTAGTGTTTACAGTGCACTATGTCTTCTGGTATGGGCTAGAGCAATTTTGTTACTTTCATTGATCTGTCTCAGCTTTATCCTTGGCTTTGAAAAAATGAAAGTGACTGAGGTATGAGTGATGCTAGTAATGCAATTCCTTCTGCAGCCAGTCCCTGCTATGAATGGTGTGAAAATATTGCTCATAGGGTCAGTTGGTGCATGCATTTCAGTGGGCTTGGCAGACTGATGTGTAATAGCAACTTCTGGCTCAGTGAGGAAAGCAGCGGGAAACTACCTCACTCCTCATTTCCCTAGTACGCCTCTTCAGTGATGCCTAGGCCATCTATGACAGCTGATGGCGGAACTGTTGAGGATCCAACCAGCCTTTGGGCTGAGGACTAAACATACACATACAACTCACCAACGGAAGCGAAAATAAAAATTCCGGCTTCGAAGTGCATTCGGACCCCCTTCCATCTACCTATGTTTAAAATTTCAGATCTCTGCGTGCTGTAGATTTTTCTGGGCATCGCGCACATACAAACAGACACAATGACAAACACTTCCTTTTATTATTATAATAATAATAATAGATTCCGAGTACCCTCCTGCCATTGTTCCCACCTTTTTGTACCAGCAATCATACTCACTACTATCATGCCTATTACTTCCAACTTATGAATAAGATATCCTGAATCCACCCAGATTTCACTCCCGTAAAGCCAAGTTGGTCTGTAAACAGACCGATGTAGAGAGAATTTCGTCCGGAAGCTGACTTCCTTCTTATAGAATACTGTTGATCGCAACTGCGAGCTCACTACATTAGCTTTACTGAACCTTGATTCAATCTCGCTATATTACCATCCTGGGAAAACACACATCCTAAATCAAGGCATGTCAGCGTTTTCCGGGCTTGTAGGTCGTGGTCCAGGAGCGAGTGAATGTCTCGACGTTTCACCGAAGACTGCGTTCGGCATTGTCAAGGGTTCCTCCACTGAGAGGTTCGCTGCTATCCAAGTCAGTCGGAACCGATTCCACTGAGAGCTTCGCTGCTATCCAAGTCAGTCGGAACCGATTGAACTGAGAGCTTCGCTGCTATCGAAGTCAGTCGGAACCGATTTCACTGAGAGCTTCGCTGCTATCGAAGTCAGTCGGAACCGATTCCACTGAGAGCTTCGCTGCTATCAAAGTCACTCGGAACCGATTGAACTGAGAGCTTCGCTGCTATCAAAGTCACTCGGAACCGATTGAACTGAGAGCTTCGCTGCTATCAAAGTCACTCGGAACCGATTGAACTGAGAGCTTCGCTGCTATCGAAGTCAGTCGGAACCGATTTCACTGAGAGCTTCGCTGCTATCAAAGTCACTCGGAACCGATTGAACTGAGAGCTTCGCTGCTATCGAAGTCAGTCGGAACTAATTCCACTGAGAACTTCGCTGCTATCGAAGTCAGTCGGAACCCTATATAATTTACGTTAATCCAAATGACAAAGTCATTTTGAAAACTCTTCCAGCGCACAATTCCAAAATGTAATATATCCAACCAAAAACCTTTAATAACTTCGCAAATACAGAGCCTTGATTTTCATAATTATGACTGTAATATATGTGTTTTCACCCAGATATAAAAGTAAAAAAGGTTGCCTACTGCAACAAGAGGAAAGGAATGATTAATTTTCAGCGATTTTACAAAATCGTACATTAAGGATGTAGGCAGGTTTGGAAGAAGAGCCTTCATTTCATGGTATGTTGAGGGCAGTTGAAAATATTTCAAGGGAGGTATGTGAATGTCAGCAGTTGTAAATAAATAATAAAATAGTGTAGGTTGTTTTCTTTTTTCAGTAGAAAATGCCATTTTCGTATGAGCTAGAGTAGATTTCGCTTGTTTATAGCGTCTGTGTATAATTTTGTAAATATTCAAGATGGTAATTTATTGCACAATTAATTAATAAATTAATTTTTGAGCAGGGACAACCACCTCGGTCCGTGACGTAAGCACAACATTTAATTTAGTACCATTTAACAACAGTGTAGACAATCACTGAGCAGGCCAAGGTAAAAATTGAATGTGATAACGTTAGGAAGTGTAGTGAATTGATATTATTGCAGCCCTTAGTGGCATACTCCTCATGTAATCCATATGTATTAGGAATGATCAACAGAATGATTTATTATGTGAAATTTAAAGTCTTCTCAGGTGATAGTTAATTTAAAATATCAAAATGTATTAACTTTATACAATATAGTGTTCACAGTAAATCTTGGTAACGAGTACGCATGGCCATAATAATTGGCTCTTAATAGATGTCTGATGAAAACGACCAGCCATGAAAGGCGCATTTAGCCAAGTTTTAAATGCTATTTGCTTTACGTCGCACCGACAGAGATAGGTCTTATGGCGACGATGGGAAAGGAAGGGGCTAGGAAGTTGAAGGAAGCGGCCGTGGTCTTAATTAAGGTACAGTTGCTTGGTAGGAAAATAGGAAACCACGGAAAACCATCTTCAGGGCTGCCGACAGTGGGGCTCGAACCCACTATCTCCCGATTACTGGATACTGTCCGCACTTAAGCGACTGCAGCTATCGAGCTCGGTAAAGTTTTAAATGATGCTGGTGATATTAATAAGAGGAACTGAGAATCCTATAAATGTGTTCACAGTTATAAACGTGCTAATGCAAGCAGATTCCAGTCTTCTATTTGAATATTTATAAACGTGTTAATTTGCACAGTTTTCTATCTGCCAGTTCAAATACGTGTAAAAGTTTGAACTACGGAAATTTTCAAAGTGCTGTTTCAGGTATTTGCAGTATCATAATTTCGAGCAGTTGTCAACGTGCCAATTCAAGTAGCTGAATTAATTAAGTCTCCGATAATACAATTTCATGATCCATAAGCTCATTCCACGTTAAACAAACAGTATTGCTCTCATGGACCTACAAGGAGCGAACAAACCCTTCTTAGACACTCATATTCCTCGTGATTAAGGAATATTGTAATGTACTTTTAACTGTCGTATGAAGTGAAGGAAAAATATAGGATGATACATTGTTTGTACGTCCGTTATTAAAACTGAAGCTTTTATATTTTATAAATACACACGTGTTCGTAAAAAACAGGACACCTTGAAAGACTAGATAGGAAGTTCATATTCACAGGACATGTTATCAGTATGTTCTTCAGAAACGATTAGCATTTCAGTCACCTAGGTTCAGCAAGTGTCCTGTTGCCTAGTATTTTTTTAATCAATCAATCAATCAATACTGATCTGCATTTAGGGCAGTCGCCCAGGTGGCAGATTCCCTATCTGTTGTTTTCCTAACCTTTTCCTAAATGATTTCAAAGAAATTGGAAATTTATTGAACATCTCCCTTGGTAAGTTATTCCAATCCCTAATTCCCCTTCCTATAAATGAATATTTGCCCCAGTTTGTCCTCTTGAATTCCAACTTTATCTTCATATTGTGATCTTTCCTACTTTTATAAACGCCATTCAAACTTATTCGTCTACTAATATCATTCCACGCCATCTCTCCGCTGACAGCTCGGAACATACCACTTAGTCGAGCAGCTCTTCTTCTTTCTCTCAATTCTTCCCAACCCAAACATTGCAACATTTTTGTAACGCTACTCTTTTGTCGGAAATCACTCAGAACAAATCGAGCTGCTTTTCTTTGGATTTTTTCCAGTTCTTGAATCAGGTAATCCTGGTGAGGGTCCCATACACTGGAACCATACTCTAGTTGGGGTCTTACCAGAGACTTATAAGCACTCTCCTTTACATCCTTACTACAACCCCTAAACACCCTCATAACCATGTGCAGAGATCGGCACCCTTTATTTACAATCCCATTTATGTGATTACCCCAATGAAGATCTTTTTTTATATTAACACCTAGATACTTACAATGATCCCCAAAAGGAACTTTCACCCCATCAACGCAGTAATTAAAACTGAGAGGACTTTTCCTATTTGTGAAACTCACAACCTGACTTTTAACCCCGTTTATCAACATACCATTGCCTGCTGTCCATCTCACAACATTTTCGAGGTCACGTTGCAGTTGCTCACAATCTTGTAACTTATTTATCACTCTATAGAGAATAACATCATCCGCAAAAAGCCTTACCTCCGATTCCACTCCTTTACTCATATCATTTATATATATAAGAAAACATAAAGGTCCGATAACACTGCCCTGAGGAACTCCCCTCTCAACGATTACAGGGTCAGACAAAGCTTCACCTACTCTAACTCTCTGAGATCTATTTCCTAGAAATATAGCAACCCATTAGTCACTCTTTTGTCTAGTCCAATTGCACTCATTTTTGCCAGTAGTCTCCCATGATCCACCCTGTCAAATGCTTTAGACAGGTCAATCGCGATACAGTCCATTTGACCTCCAGAATCCAAGATATCTGCTATATCTTGCTGGAATCCTACAAGTTGAGCTTCAGTGGAATAACCTTTCCTAAAACCGAATTGCCTTCTATCGAACCAGTTATTAATTTCACAAACATGTCTAATATAATCAGAAAGAATGCCTTCCCAAAACTTACATACAATGCATGTCAAACTTACTGGCCTGTAATTTTCAGCTTTATGTCTATCACCCTTTCCTTTATACACAGGGGCTACTATAGCAACTCTCCATTCATCTGGTGTAGCTCCTCCGACCAAACAATAATCAAATAAGTACTTCAGATATGGTACTATATCCCAACCCATCGTCTTTAGTATATCCCCAGAAATCTGATCAATTCCAGCCGCTTTTCTAGTTTTCAACATATGTATCTTATTGTAAATGTCTTTGTTATCATATGTAAATTTTATTACTTCTTTGGCCTTAGTCTCCTCCTCTATCTCGACATTATCCTTGTAACCAACAATCTTTACATACTGTTGACTGAATACTTCTGCCTTTTGAAGATCCTCACATACACACTCCCCTTGTTCGTTAATTATTCCTGGAATGTCCTTCTTGGAACCTGTTTCTGCCTTAAAATACCTATACATACCCTTCCATTTTTCACTAAAATTTGTATGACTGCCAATTATGCTTGCCATCATGCTATCCTTAGCTGCCTTCTTTGCATGATTCAATTTTCTACTAAGTTCCTTCAATTTCTCCTTACTTCCACAGCCATTTCTAACTCTATTTCTTCCCAGTCTGCACCTCCTTCTTAGTCTCTTTATTTCTCTATTATAATAAGGTGGGTCTTTACCATTCCTTACCACCCTTAAAGGTACAAACCTGTTTTCGCATTCTTCAACAATTTCTTTAAACCCATCCCAGAGTCTGTTAAATTTTTATTTACCGTTTTCCACCGATCATAGTTACTTTTTAGAAACTGCCTCATGCCTGCTTTATCAGCCATATGGTACTGCCTAACAGTCCTACTTTTAAGACCTTCCTTTCTATCACATTTATTTTTAACTACCACAAGAACAGCTTCATGATCACTAATACCATCTATTACTTCAGTTTCCCTATAGAGCTCATCTGGTTTTATCAGCACCACAACCAGGATATTTTTCCCTCTGGTTGGTTCCATCACTTTCTGAATCAGCTGTCTTTCCCATATTAACTTATTTGCCATTTGTTGGTCATGCTTCCTGTCGTTCGCATTTCCTTCCCAATTTACATCTGGCAAATTCAGATCTCCCGCTACAATCACATTTCTTTCCACGTCGTTTCCCACATAGGTGACTATCCTATCAAATAATTCCGAATCCGCGTCAGTGCTACCCTTTCCCGATCTGTACACTCCAAATATATCAAGTTGCCTATTATCTTTAGAAATGAGCCTTACACCTAGAATTTCATGTGTCTCATCTTTAACTTTTTCGTAGCTTACAAATTCTTCTTTCACCAGAATGAACACTCCCCCTCCCACCATTCCTATCCTATCTCTACGATACACACTCCAGTGCCGTGAGAAAATTTCTGCATCCATTATATCATTTCTCAGCCATGATTCAACTCCTATTACAATATCTGGTAAATATATATCTATTAAATTACTTAATTCTATTCCTTTCTTTACAATACTTCTACAGTTCAACACTAACAATTTTATGTCATCCCTACTTGATTTCCAGTTCCCTGTTCCGTTATCACCGCTCCCTAGGCCATCCTGTTTCCCTGAATGTACCTCCCTATTACCCTTCCAAACAAATTTCCTAACTTATACGTACCACTGCGGTTTAAATGAAGGCCATCCGAGCGCAAATCCCTATCTCCTACCCACCCATTAGGATCTAGAAATTTCACTCCCAGTTTCCCACATACCCACTCCATAGTCTCATTTAAATCCCCAATCACCCTCCAGTCAGTATCCCTCCTACACAGTATTCCACTAATAACAATCTCCGCTTTCTTAAACTTCACTCGTGCTGCATTTACCAGATCCCACACATCTCCAACTATGTTGGTACTTATATCAGCTTGCCTTACGTTGTTGGTACCAACGTGAAACACTACCACCTTCTCCTTCCCCTCCTCCCTCTCTTCTACTTTCCTCAACATCTGCCTCAACCTAATTCCTGGATAACATTCTACCCTGGTTCCATTTCCTCCGCACACTTTCCCCACGTGTCTAACGATGGAATCCCCCACGAGAGCCTCAACCCTACCCACCTCATTTGATCCTCTCCCCTCCTGGTCAGCCCTCTCTTTCCTGATAGCTGCAGAAGCTACTTCCTCCTCCCTTTTCTCCTTCCCATGACCCTGTTCCACCTGTCTTTTCCTATCCTCTACTCTGCATTTCCCTTTCCTAACTTTTCCCTTCCTCCTACTTCCACGCATCTCAGCAACAGTTCCCTGTCCCTCATCTTCCCTCTGTTGTTCTACCTGGAGTGACTCGTACCGATTACGCACAGACACCTGTCCTGAATTCTGATCCTGAATAGAGCCCTTACCCTTCAATCTCCTTCCCCTTAGAACATTAGACCACCTGTCTTCTACAACTCCTCCCTTTCCTTCCCCTCCCTCTTGTACATCTACTGTAACCTGTACATTGTTTGAGGGAGTCCTATCTTCCTTCCTGTCTTCTGTGAGAATCCTAATTATCTCCCTCAAACTTTCCAACTCCTCCCTCATACCCCTCAGTGACTCACTACACCCACAATAAGTACACTCGCGCTCCTTAGCCATTCTTTACAGGGAAAAAAATTAAATTAAAAAATAAAATAACTTATTTGCAAAAAATAAATGAACGGAGGGATATATTGTCTGGGATAGTACACGACAATAAGGTAATTAATATACGACTACACTACAATACTACTTAGTCGTGCTCTATTTTATTTTATCCTACAACCGCTAACAGGATAAAACTGCTGTCAATTACTGAATATCGAAAGTAATACACAAGAACTACACAATTCCAAACTGCAATTAAGCCTATCCTAATTACAACAACAGTATTTTAGTAAGAGTTTCTACGGATACCTCTACTACACCAGTACTACACAAATATTTTACAATAATAAAATAAGCACACTAAATTCTAATAGGATATTACTCGTACACTACTGTAGTGCACAATACAGTAATTTTTAAACTACTTTCAGACGTATCCTAATTACGATACCGGTACCGTACCGTACGTCACTACTAAGCACAACAGAAATGAAATTTGCAAAAACAACTGTACTCAAAGATTACCAACGAAGCTAAATGCTTAGACAAATTATTATTAGTATTACGGTCTAATAGATACACACGAAAGATAACACACGAATATAGCAGGCAAGATACGGCACTATCTAAATGTACTGAATCTATACTACAATGTATCTACACTACACTACACTGCGTTTGGTTAAATGCTTAAGTATCGAAAGGTTTGCCGTACACGAAGAAAAACATGAATATAACTGGCAAGATACTATCTAATATATTATACCTTATCTTCACTACAATTCTACTGAAATGTGGTTATGTGATTATTACAGCTGGTGGATTACTATTATTTTCCCTACTCCACGGGACGGAGAATAAAAGTGTTCTTAATTAGGCCTACTGAAACATACGAGGTTGTATACAATAATTTCTCAAATATTTCTATCAAAACTACTACTACTACTCCAGGGACTTGAACTGCAATTACCGGGATATATGAACTTTATTATTATTAGCTAACCGCTCATAAATACTGAAAGATCGAGGGAGCGAAATATAAATTACGGATACTAACTACCTACTCTGAAGTACAAATGAATGGAATACAAGGTCAGCTGATTTTTATTTATATTTACTTGACTACACTACACTCTTTGTTCACGACTGTAGCCAACAATGCAATATTTGAATATGTGGAGCGACAATAATCAATAACAATACAACGACTGTTAACTATTACCGTGTAATCTATTTAACTTCTTTTTAAATGGAAGTTTACAGGCGTATCGTGTTTTTTTTCAATGTAGTAAATTATTACCTTCGCGATAGTTTGAACGGATATCTATACGAAATACCGGAGAAGTTGCTGCAGAAGTTACGGTACTATTCCTTATGATAATCTGCCTCTGTAAGTACAATCAACGAACCTACAGATATTTACAAATATTTTACAGTTAATATTATTACCTAAAGTATTTCCTAAATCTAAATTCGAAACAAGGTACACCTAGCTAGCCTACTTAACCTAGAAAACGTAATTTACTGAAGACCAACTGAATTTACTTGTTACAAAATTTAAATAAATATCACTACTCCCAATTTCTACGAACAAGCACTTAACACCACTATATAAACAGCACTAAATGAATCAGATATACACAAAATTAAGCTATTTCAAAAGGTTTTGACTACTTTATCACTACAATAATGCAAGAGCTATCTCAACAGCCAACCGTTCTCAAGCGCATCCAACATGGCACTGATAACTTGTTCCATGCGTGTTTTTTTTTTTTTTTTTTTTTTTTTTTGGTGTTGTGGGCATCGAAGTGGAGAGTCCCAGGGCGAAAACTATGCCCTTTTACTCATCTGTTTCCTAGGAATAGCCGATGAGTCGGAAAATCGCAATCATGCACTGGCGGGGGAGAAAGCGATCTGTCTTGCAGGCTAAGCCTGCAAGTCAGAGGAGAAAACCCCCTCTTCGCTAATTAAAATCATAGGGTAAACGGAGAAGAAGAAGTAGCATTCTTAAGAAACGGGGCTTTTCAGGGTGTAATTTCTAGGTAGTTATTTAGTAGTTTACGTTAGAATTTGGAAAAGGCCGAAATGGTTTATTTAAGACCGGTCATACAGGAGCCAAGGGCCGCGATACTTATAACGAGTATTCGGCTTGTGATGGCATCGACGCGTATAAGGGGCGAATGGCGTCCTGAGGTATAGCCATACATGCTGCAGTCACCTGGTTCCACCCTTCATCTTTGGTGGTTGGCATTGAGTCACAGCGCCGCACCCGTCGTTACACCATATCCCATACATTTTCGTTTGGCGACAAGTCCGGCGATCGGGCGGACCAGGGCAACAGTCTGACATCCTGTGACAACAAGAACGCACGTGTTCGTGCCCTGCTGACATATGGCGTCTGGGGTGTCGTGCTACGGGTCGCAATGCCCTGGACACACACCAACTGTGATGTGTGGTTGTACCCAATAGCATCCCACACCATAAGGCCTTGAGTTGGCGTTGTATGTCTTGTGCGAATGCAGTCAATGTGATGCCTCTCCCTCTGTCTGGCCGGGCAGAGTGGCTCAGACGGTTGAGGCGCTGGCCTTCTGACCCCAACTTAGCAGATTCGATTCTGGCTCAGTCCGATGGTGTTTGAAGGTGTTCAAATACCTCAGCCCCGTGTCGGCATATTTACTGGCACGTAAAAGATCTCCTACTGGACTAAATTTCGGCACCTCAGCGTCTCCGAAATCCGTAAAAGTAGTTAGTGGGACGTAAAGCAAGTAACATTATTATTATTATTATTATTATTATTATTATTATTATTATTATTATTATTATTATTATTATTATTATTTTATTATTATTATTATTATTATTATTGATGATGATGATGATGATGATGCTTGTTGTTTAAAGGGGCCTAACATCGAAGGTCATCGCCCCATTATTATTATTATTATTATTATTATTATTATTATTATTATTATTATTATTATTATTATTATTATTATTATTATCCCCCTGTCTGCGGTGGACCAAAATGTGGCCATCATTTTCAAACAAATAGAACCTGGATTCGTCCGAAATAAACAATCTGCTGCCATTCCTGTCCCCAGTGACGTCGTTTCATACATCATTGCAGTCTGGCATGCTTATAAACATTAGATATTTATGCACGTTAGTCAAAGGTAGGCGGAGAAGTGGACGACGCGCCGGTAGCCCAGACCGTAATAAACGGCGACGGACTGTCACTCCTGATAGTGTACGATGTGTTAAGGTAATCGCCCACTGCAGGGAACCGCGCCGCGCCGCGCGGAACAAGCTTGTGGAACATTCCACGGGCCATTTTCCGAGACTTCGCCCATACAGCACACCTCACCGCGCCGCTTCTCTCCAGTTGGGGAAGTGCAGCTCACACAGAAATATGAGTTCCAGTTCCGAGGAGGACTTCTTATTTGCGGCTGCGATATTTGCAAATGAGGAAGAAGAAAAACGCGAAAGAAAAGTGTTTTTTTTGCTACGGGCTTTACGTCGCACCGACACAGATAGGTCTTATGGCTACGATGGGATAGGAAAGGCCTAGGAGTTGTAAGGAAGCGGCCGTGGCCTTAAGTTAGGTACAGCCCAAGCATTTGCCTGGTGTGAAAATGGGAAACCACGGAAAACCATCTTCAGGACTGCCGACAGTGGGATTCGAACCTACGATCTCTCGGATGCAAGCTCACAGCCGCGCGCCTCTACGCACACGGCCAACTCGCCCAGTAAAGAAAAGTTTGGGTCCACAACATTTATGAGATAAGGGAAACGTACGGAGAGTTTCACCATTTATTTCCTGATCTACTAAAGGACCGAAGTAAATTTTCCCACTGCTTTCGTATGTCCCAAGAAAAATTCTATGAACGATTGAACCTAGTTAAGCCGTGTGTACCGAGTCCGATAGCTGCAGTCGCTTAAGTGCGGCCAGTATCTAGTGTTCGGGAGATAGTAGGTTCGAACCCCACTGTCGGCAGCCCTGAAAATGGTTTTCCGTGGTTTCCCATTTTCACACCAGGCAAATGCTGGGGCTGTACCGTAATTAAGGCCAGGGCCGCTTCCTTCCCACTCCTAGTCCTTTCCTCTCCCATCGTCGCCATAAGACCTATCTGTGTCGGTGCGACGTGAAGCAACTAGCAAATAAAAAAGCCGTGAGTAGAGCGAGAAAATAATATCACCTTTCGCCGAGAAAGGGGTACAGTGCACAATACCACTAACCGCATGAAGGTACGAGCGTGCTGGCAATAGTCGAGGATTCACGAGGACTGCCGAAACGTCACGAAACCACACTCTTTCCGTTATTCCTTCCTTCTACCCTCGCCCATACAAGCGCGCCGAAGGGAAAAAGTTCCGTTCCAGAAACCTGGGGGCTTCTGGTGCGGAAATTCCACAAGCTTGTTCCGCGCGGCGCGGCGCGGCGCGGTGTAGTGGGCGATTACCTTTACAATGCTCCACTGTTGCGCCAGAGCCGAGGAGGACGCAGATCTGTCCTGCAATGCCATTCGATGAGGTGTCGACCTTCTCGGGGATTGGTCTGGGTGGTCCTACCAGACCCATCTCGTCTTGTTCTACGGCCTTCTGTGAACCATTCTGTACACACTCGTTGCACACGAGCTGCAATTTCCCGGATGGATGCATCACGTTCTCTCATGCCAATAATGCGCCCTCTTTCCAACTTACGGTACGGTTCTCGAATACGACTGCGATGCATCCTGCACGTCTGGTTAAGTCACAATGATCCACTACTTTCGATTTATAGCGACATCGAGAGGCGCAGGCACGTTTTACTAGTCGATGGTTGTGCGCAGAGATATCAATGTGGACCTTGAACCTGAGGACCGAAATGGTTCCAATGCTGATCATTTCTTCAGAATATACTAATGCTCATGTCCTGCGGATACAAAATTCCTATCTCAAATCTTTCAAGGTGTTCTGGTTTTTATAAACATCAGTGTACATTCCTAGGGAGGAAGCGCAATGGCGGTAACTTCCATCGCTTTCTTGCATTCGTTCATTTTCCTTCTCTGTCGCTCTGGTACATGTGACGCGTAATCCGTTACTCTGTGAACCCTGGCAGCTTATTACTGTTATAGAGAAGTTGTCTTTTTATGTGTTGTGTATGTTTGTATTCTCTATATCAGCGCGTATTTGTGTTGAGTGAGTGTTATATGATTAATATGCCTACGTGTGTGTCTTCTTACTTTAACATTAACACAGTGACTTATTTACTTTATGGATGAAGCTGAGGAAGAAACAGAAGTAAACTGTGATTGAAACGCAGTTTTCTTTCTCTCCCCGTTTTATATACGTACCACCGCTTTTCCGTGATGCCGTTTGTTGTGGCAATGATGTTGTCGTAAGAACAATACTGTTTTCTTAAAATGGAATGAACTATAGAAGGGGTTGAGATGTTTATTGAGGGACAGTTAACCGTCAGGAGTATTTGATGATATTCAGGCAAATGCGCTCAGTTAAGCCTAAATCAGTTGACAGATCTGGAATTAATATTGATATTGAATATTGAAATGACTTTGTAAATGATTAGGTTAATGTAATAAGTTAATCTAATAAGTTTTGGATTTGAGTGAATTCCTTCAGAATGTACTAGTAACAGGTAATGGTATGTTTGACAAAAATATTGTGGTTGTCAGTCACAGCTGCTCTTTTTAAACTTGCTTTCAATAATTCTTTGTTAATAAATTCTTTGATTTAAACCTAAACTGGTCTACATAATTTCACGTTATCTAGATAGCGTGGCCTGTAAAATTGATTATCCTTATGCAACCGTGAATATGAGGACATCAAAAGATACAGCCCTAAAGAAAGGTTCACGTGAGCGATTAAGTACATTTCAGCGCCCAGACAGAGTCAAGAACCCAGGCACCGCTACGTCATGTCACACAAGGGGTGCAGTAATTTGCCAGATATGACACATGACAATCACAAGTAATAAGTACATTACATCTGACGTAATACGGTACAGTCTTCTATGAAACACAACGTGGTTATCATATTTTAGCTCTATATTTCACTCCAGTGGCACATATTAGTTATATTACTCTCCATTTACAGGTACAAGTAATTTATCTTGCGTTTAATTTATTTGTAAGGAAAGGAAAGGCTAATAAATCATAATAAATGTGCTTCTAAGAAAATATTGTGGGTTATTTCGATTTTACTTTTTAATTTCTCTTGACTATACAACACTTGCATAAAAGTAAATGGCAAGAAATAGCAGTACAATTATTGTCTTCACGTAGACATTTTGAAAGATATGTCTTACCTTAATCATTCCTAGACAATAAACACAGACTTCATTGCTTTCTTTCATGATGCGTATGTTCTATAGAGAGTCCTCAAACATGAAATAAAACTACTCAAAATAACTCGCTGGAATGAATAAACGTAATTTTTATTCTCATACAAGATGCATCTAGACGCCTTGCGTGGTATTCAAAAATAGTTACCATGTTCTCGTGGGTCGATAGAGATCCTAAGCGTTAGGTTACATTGCAGTGCCTCGGGGACAGTTTTAATACTTAAGAATCCTGGGTACCTGATCGCAGTAGTATCATCGTACAGTTCATTAGTCCCACTACGTAACTAGGGACATTATTTAATGTCAATAAACGTCGAATACAGTCAGAGAGTAGTACAAGCACATTAGTACTGACAGATACTGTATATCCTCCCCAAACCCCATGGCACTACAGCCCTTGAAGTGCCTTGTCCTACCAAGCGACCGCTGCTCTGCCCGAAGGCGGGCAGATTACGGGGTTTTGTGTGGTCAGCACAACGAATCCATTCGGTCGTTATTCTTGGCTTTCGAGACCGGGGCCGCTATCTCACCTTCAGATAGCTCATCAATTCTAATCAGGTAGGCTGAGTGGACCTCGAACCATCCCTCAGGGACAGGTAAAAATCCCTGACCTGGCCAGAAATCGAACCTGGGACCTCCTGGTAAGAGGCAGGCACGCTACCCCTACACCACGGGGCAAGAAGATACTGTATATACCCGTAAATAAACTGAGATCATTCTGTGTCTACAAAGAAATAAATTCATATGTAACACGTTGTCCAACCCAGGAGTTTACAGATTAGACAAGTCGCATATTTCAACGGCTATGCTGGGACTTGAACATTCTAAATGCTTAAACCATGGCACATTATCGGTACTTGAAGAACTACTGTGGGACGGGCTCCGGCACATTGAGGTCTGCGGGAAATATGAAAGTAGTTAGAGGGGCGACTTGCAGACTGAACGCTGAAAATGATGGTGTATGTATTAACAAGTTATTAATGTATTTATTTATTTATTTATTTATTTATTTATTTATTTATTTATATAACTGTTAATTTTATTACCATCGTCCCGCTGAGGAATACAGCAGTCACACCAGGAGGCTGTCTACATTGATCGTGGAAGAACCGTGCTACAGTCGCGACGTCCATTGGACCCCCAGACGGCAACATTTCAGTTCTAGCGGAACACACTCTTTCGTCCCTCAGAATCATTTTGGGTGGGCTTCTAGAATCACGTTGTTGTCACTTGGCGACTCATATTTCGTTCATTTGTTTTCAGCACGCTCCACAATAAGCTCAGACACAGTTGCCCTATCGAACAGAAAGGCCAAAAATGTTTGGCAACAACGCTTTTTTTTCAGAGACCCAGTTGCATCACTTGGAGGGTATCATTTCCAAAGGCGTTCCGCTCACTTTGATGCCGGCTGGGGTTCCAATGATCGTAGCGACTGTATATCGAGACTGCGGATTATCCATCCGAGACATTGGTTCTTGGTTCTCGTGTTGGACGGAATGCAGTCTCAGTGATGTGAGGATGAAATCGGCGAGACGGAGGGGACGAACTGACCAGTCTGAAGGATCCCGACAGCCTCGTCACACTTCCGAACAAGAGGGTACACATCTTATGGGCGTAGCTATTATGGGTCGTACAGCTACATCACAAAAAAAGCACTTACAAATTTAGCTGTGTGAGACCGCCCGTACACTCCGACATAGTCTGCAGCATCGATGTATTTTATTTCAAGGCATTCTAGTTCCAGCTAAATTTACCTTTGAGGTGATCAAAATTCTGAGAAGAAGAAAGGAAAAGAAGAGATGGAATTTAATGAAGAATAGGATAAACATATATTTGTAGTAATCGGGAAAAGAGATAAAACGAAGATGCATTCGAAGGTGGCAATGAAAAAATTAACAACACTGTGGAAGGATCAATAGACTTCTAACAATCTGAAAATAAGGCTGGCAAACAGTCGAGTATTTGACATAGTAATGTATGGTTGCGAGTCGTGAACGTTAAGAAAGAAGGACATGGAAAATTCGATTCAACATAAATGTTTAGCTGAAGAAGGATGTTAACAATTCCATGGACTGATTAACGCACAAATAACTTCATGCTAAAAGAGCTCAAAATTGAAAGGAGGACCTCAGGCCACTGTCCTCTCCAACAGCTGAAAAGCTTTGACCATATAATGAAGAGAGGACAAGAAAATGTGGAGCTGTTGATCATGCAGGGAACAGCCCAGGGACAGAGCCTACGAGGAAGGGTCCAAACAAGATTACCACTACATGAGGAATAACAATGCGTGATCAAATAGAGCAAGTCAATGACAGGGAATCATGAAGAAGAATGATCTAGGATATCACAATGATCACCACAACGCCTACAAGACGTCAGGATTGAAGAGAGAGAGAAGAATAGCAGAGAGGCTTAGGAGTTGTTCAAGCATCAGACTGGCGAGAAGATAAACAACTTTATAACTGAATCAGACAGTGAATGAATATGGCAGTTCAAATAAGCATTATATATGTGGATTTGGAAATAAGACGAGATATCCTACTACATTTCTAGGAACGCACGATATCCTATATTTTGAAGAAAGAAATATACAATATTGGGAGGTCAAGCAGTATGCAGGAAGTGTAGCAACACGATAAATACAGAAACAAAAAAGGTATGAGAGGATTCATTGTAAAGAAAATATAAAGAGACAGATGAATACATAGTTGAAGATAACACGGAGCCATAATGAGAAGGTCATTCTGGAGAAGGCTAAAGTTGTTAAAGAGAATAAAAGGAAAAACATTGGACAGAGAAAACAGATACAGATGGAGTTTTAAAACAACTGCAAGGAGATACAGAACAACTATATGTGGGCAAAGTAGCTGACGGGAACATTATGGAAAACGAAAATACTGTTGAAGACAACGTGCCTGATTTGTAGTAAGAGACATCATTGCAGCAGTACACACCCGAGATACGCGGACAATGATAGCTGGTAGAAGGAGTGCCTTGAAAAGAATAAAAACTCGATGCTGAAAGCTATCTATCTATCTATCTATCTATCTATTTATCTGTATCTGGCTACATATCTGCCTACCTACCAACCTGTCTCTATCTATCTATATATCTAACCATTTATCTGTATGCCTATCTACCTATCTGTCTACATAACTACCTATCTACCTATGTATCTATCTATATTTACTTATCTATCTACATATCTATCCATCTACCTATCTACATAAGCCTATCTATGTATGTTCTTACCTACATATCTACCTAGCTTTCTACACATCTATTTATCTACATAAATCTATCTACCTGCATACATATATATCTAAAATCTCTCTACCTACATACATATCTGTCCACCTACCTACAAATCCATCTATCTACCTGCATACCTATCTATCTACAATCTATATATATATCTACATACCTATCTATCTACCTATCAATGAGGGAGTGTGATGTAGTTGTAATACCCGTAACAGCCTGGCCCACGAGATGCGTATCCTCCCGTTCAGTTGTGCTCTAGCTGTTGGGATTCCTTCACGTCGGTCAGTTCGTCCGTCCTCGACTCACATATTCCACATTCACACCACTATGGCGGTATTCCATCCAACACGGGTACCAGTGTATCGGATGGTTAATAATCCACAGTCTCGAAACGCCACAGTTTCCCTGCGATCAAAGGCGATAACCCACTGGTGTTGTTGCTGTATTCCTCGACGAGACTATCTTTCTTTCTTTCTTTCGAATTCTCGTCAAATAAGTACCCCGTCCCACCTGCCTGCCAAGTTTACAAAGCAAAAAATTCCACGGAAGCCATATCGTTAAGGTCTGGGGGAGGGTACAGTACCCCTGCCTGTCGTAAGTGGCGAGTGAACGCATAATCTCCGAGGGTCGCCGCTGTGTGGAGCACTGTACTTCCTCATAATGCGATAATCAACCATCCAAATCTGCGAGTTGTACTAAACTGTGGTGGCAATCCTACCCGAAAGAACCATTTGGTTCTGGTTTCTTTGTTAGCAGGAATATTCCGCTAATACCAATCCCTATATTTCTATGGACACAAAGTCATAGTAAGTGTTTTAGTATATAAAGTTAACAGAAAGTGCCAATACTTCGTCGGTAATTCAACTCTACGTGAAGTATCGCGTCTATCCTCGCTTTGACATTTCTACAGTTAGCAGGTTGTAGTACACAAACATAACAGGGTCGATTATTTCAAACAATGAAGCATTAAGTGGCACAATTGTCCACTGTTGCTTCTATTTGTAGTATTATTTCATGTCTGTAGTTATGACGTCTCTCTGAAACAAAATGCTAGTTAGTTTTTAGAATAGAAGCCTGCTTTTATCGCCTACGTCTGACAAAGGTAGCTCAGTAGATCACTCAGTAGATAAACAGTTGTTATTTCAACAAGTTTTCAAGCCATCATACCTTTATGCAAAGTTGAGTCATTTGATCCATTCCATGAGTAAATTTGGAAAATAGCCTTTCCAATCCTTCTTTCATTTTTATAGCAGTTTCTTTTCTAATGTTGCAAGTTCATTACCAAGATAGCGGGTTCAAACCCGGCAGAGGTAGTCGGATTTTTGAAGGGCGGAAAAAAGTCCAATCGACACTCCATGTCGTACGATGTCGGCATGTAAAAGATCTCTGGTGATACATTTGGTATTTACCCGACAAAATTAATTAAAATCTCAGCCATAGACGCCCAAGAGAGATCCGGTTTACTCTAGGTCCGCTAGATGGCAGACAGAGTAAACCGGAACGTCGAAATTGACGAGCAGACAGCCAGATGGCGTCAAATCGAAATGTCTGCAAACGGTAGCTGAGGCCATACGATTATTATTATTATTATTATTATTATTATTATTATTATTATTATTATTATTATTATTATTACCAAGAAATCTCCATTGACATGTTGAGATGTGTTTTTCGTCAGGATCAACAATTCTGCACACTGAGAACCAAACAAAAGTAAAAAGTTAAAATATATTTTTAGAGAAACCTTTTCAGAAAAATTAATATTAAGATTAATACAATAATAAAAATATTGACATACATACATACATACATACATACATACATACATACATTACATACATTATCATTATAGACTGTTATGCCTTTCAGCGTTCAGTCTGCAAGCCTCTGAGAATTTACTAAACGTCGCCACAATCCTCGATTTGCAACTAGTGCTGTGGCCTCATTTAGTTCTATACCTGTTATCTTTAAATCATTAGAAACCGAGTCTAACCATTGTCGTCTTGGTCTCCCTCTACTTCTCTTAACCTCCATAGCACAGTCCATTATTCTCCTAGGTAACCTATCCTCCTCCATTCGCCTCACATGACCCCACCACCAAAGCCGGTTTATGCGTAAAGCTTCATCCATCGAGTTCATTCCTAAATTAGCCTTTATCTCCTCATTCCGAGTACCCCCCGGCCATTGTTCCCACCTGTTTATACCAGCAATCATTCTTGCTACTTTCATGTCTGTTACTTCTAACTTATGAATAAGATATCCTGAGTCCACCCAGCTTTCGCTCCCGTAAAGCAACGCTGGTCTGAAAACAGACCGACGTAAAGATAGTTTCGTCCGGGAGCTGACTTCCTTCTTATAGAATACTGCTGATAGCAACTGCGAGCTCACTGCATTAGCTTTACTACACCTTGATTCAATCTCACTTACTATATTACCATCCTGGGAGAACACACAACCTAAATATTTGAAATTGTCGACCTGTTCTAGCTTTGTATCACCAATCTGACATTCAATTCTGCTGAATTTCTTACCTACTGACATCAATTTAGTCTTCGAAAGGCTAATTTTATACCATACTCATTGCACATATTTTCAGCTTCGAAGATATTAGACTGCAGGCTTTCGGCACAATCTGCCATTAACACCAAGTCGGAAGCATAGGCAAGACTGTCAAAATCCCTCCCTGCCACTTTATACCTTTCAGCAGATGATCCATGTAAACTACGAACAGCAAAGATGAAAGATTACAGCCCTGTCTAACCCCTGTAAGTACCCTGAACCAAGAACTCATTCAGCCATCAATTCTCACTGAAGCCCAATGCCTTTGATTGCTCTTAATAATCTACCTTTAATTCCATAGTCCCCCAGTATGGCGAACATCTTTTCCCGCGATACCCTGTCATAAGCTTTCTCTAGATCTACGAAACAAACACAACTGCCTATTCCTCTCGTAGCATTTTTCAATTACCTGGCGCATACTGAAAATCTGATCCTGACAGCCTCTCTGTGGTCTGAAACCACACTGGTTTTCATCAAACTTCCTCTCAACGACTGATCGCACCCTCCCTTCCAAGATGCCAGTGAATACTTTGCCTGGTATACTAATCAATGAGATACCTCGATAGCTGTTGCAATCCTTCCTGTTCCCTTGCTTATAGATAGGTGCAATTACTGCTTTTGTCCAATCCGAAGGTACTTTACCAACACTCCACGCTAATTTTACTACTCTATGAAGCCATTTCATCCCTGCCTTCCCACTATACTTCACCATTTCAGGTCTAATTTCATCTATTCTTGCTGCTTTAACAATGGAGTTTATTTACTATCCTTTCCACTTCAACAAGAATAATTTCACCAACATCATTTTCCTCCTCCCCATGAACTTGGCTGTTTGCAACACCACAAGGATGATTTCCTTTTACATTGAGAAGATGTTCAAAATATTCCTTCCACCTCTCCAGTGATTCCCTGGGATCTGTTATGAGTTCACCTGAAATACTCAAAACACTGTTCATTTCATTTTACCCCCCTTCCTAAGATTCTTTATTACTGTCCAGAAAGGTTTCCCTACAACTTGACCTAGCCTTTCCAGGTTATTACCAAAATCTTCCCATGACTTCTTTTGGGATTCAACAACTATTTGTTTTGCTCTGTTTCTTTCATCTATGTACAAATCCCTGTCTGCCTCGGCCCTTGTTTGGGGCCATTTTGTGATAAGCCTTCTTTTTACGTTTACAGGCTGCTCTCACTTCATCATTCCACCAAGATGTTCGCTTTTTCCCATCTTTACACACAGTTGTTCCTAGGCATTCCCTTGCTGTTTCTACTACAGCATCCCTGTGTGCCACCCATTCACTTTCTATATTCTGAACCTGCTTACTGTCTACTGTTCGAAACTTCTCACTAATCATATCCATGTACTTCTAATTTCCTCGTCCTGGAGATTTTCTACCCTTATTCGTTTGCAGACAGATTTCCCTTTCTTTACCCTAGGCCTAGATATACTTAGTTCACTACAGATCAGATAGTGGTCTTTATCATCGAAAAATCCGCGATAAACTCGTACATTCCTAACAGATTTCCTGAATTCAAAGTCTGTTAAGATATAGTCTATTATGGACCCGGTACCCCTAGCCTCCCATGTGTAGCGGTGAATATCCTTATGCTTGAAGAATGCATTCGTACTAGCACAGAAGTCCAGCAAACGCTTCCCATTCCCATTAGCTTCCATATCTTCCTCACATTTACCAATCACCCTTTCGTATCCTTCAGTTTTATTCCCAACTCTCGCATTGAAATCGCCCATTAGCACTATTCTATCCTTGCTGTTGACTCTGACCACGATGTCACTCAATGCTTCATAAAATTTGTCAACTTCATCCTCATCTGCACCCTCACATGGTGAATACACGGACACAATTCTTGTCCTAATTCCTCCAACTGACAAATCTACCCACATCATTCGCTCATTTACGTGCCTAACAAAAACTATGTGCATAATTTTACCTCAACGGCAAACTAAACATATTGGTCGGCAGTCCCCCTACATTTGAGTTATGTAGTAATATTAATAATTGATTTGTGGATTGGTGCTCAATTAGAATAATAATGATAATAATGGCGTACGAACTGCGGAGTGGTTTGCGGCAGGTCTTTCGAGTTGACTCCCACGAGCGACCTGTGCGTCTGTGAAGACGAAGCCATTCCTAAGATGAACTCTAATGTTGAAGACGTCACATACAGATTTTCCTCTAGCTGGATGAATTAATCAACGAAGGTCGACATGCCCGATCCGGCCGGAATTCAAACCCTGTTCTATTCGATCAAAAAGCAGCCAAGTAGGCTAACCAATTAGCCATAGACGGGACCATTACCTGCTTTGTTCGAGGTATGTGGAAGTAATCTTGAAGTTAAAAATTATATA
Organism: Anabrus simplex; assembly: GCF_040414725.1. Taxonomy (NCBI): domain Eukaryota; kingdom Metazoa; phylum Arthropoda; class Insecta; order Orthoptera; family Tettigoniidae; genus Anabrus; species Anabrus simplex. The sequence continues at coordinate 29,131,751 of NC_090272.1, read as the reverse complement.
CCGGCATTTTGGATAAGTTCAATATGACGTTATTTCTGCACCGTGCGAACCCTTCAAAACTGTAGGATATTATAACACTTTATACGATTGAACTCACGATTTTGTTTTCTGTGTAAACAGTTCATATGTCCCCAGTATTTTAAACTCTGAATTAGGTGATTGCCACGTGTCATTATTATTTTGTAGGGATGCCCGGTCATTGCTAGTGAGTACATATCAACAATTGATAAGCAGAATTGTAACTGTTCGCGTCATGAAATACAAGAATAATCCAACTCTTATGTAATACAGGAACACTATCAGGGTAGAGCCGTGATGAGCGACTGCTCCTTGCAGCTCAAGAGATGACGCCTGGTCATCATGACGCAATCATGTGAATGTTATTCTTGGCTTTCAGGACCGGGACCGCTATCTCTCCGACAGATGACTCCTCAGTTGGTCTCACGTATGCTGAGTCCAGACCCCACATCGAGGTAAAAATACTTGACTTGATCGGGATATGAAAGTGGTGCCTTCGGGTAAATATGCAGACTCGCTAGCCACAGACCTATAAGTGCCCCTCAAGTGGCTCCTTTTCCCCATTTCTAAAAAGAAACTAATTCATGAGATTTAGTTGAGTTCATTATCTTCAGATGATCCTGGTGATACTGTTCTCGGAGAGTCGGCTTCAATCCTCGCTGCATGTAGTTGAAGTACATAGGATGTGAATCTGGAAGGAACTTCAGAATCTCGAGTGTTACTAAAATACGAATACTCTTTACGATCACCATCTCCGTAGCCACTCAACTCTTCAGCACCTAGTAACATCGTAAAATCACTCTTGGTCGTCCGCTTCTTCGCTTCTTGAGAAACATACAATTGGAATGTCCAGTAATTGGACACACCGATAATGATTGATTCAATCCCGTTCATTGCGCTGAGTGTGAGGCGAAAGTCTCTGCTCGTCCACAGACTCCCATTATTTCTCTTCTCGTGAACTATTTACATAAGCACCTCTCACATGAACCCTTGTGGTAAAACACATCCACAGCTTCCTTTCGACCATAAGCGGCAAAATTCCACGAGTTATCGGCGTGGACCATGAGTGTGGAGACCAAGGGCAAGGCTCTTCGCGTTAATCCTTCCTATTCGATCTCTCTTGATCAATTCTTGTTCTCTTCTGACATCGACTGAATTACATTTTTCGAGGTCCTAGTTGTTTTTTATTTTCACACCCTTTCATTATCCCACGCGTTATATCTTTTGTTATAACTTCATTCTGTAATACGTTGGAGGATAATCACTGCCACCACCACATCTTACCGGCTTGTATTAAACAGCAGATTGTATGTTTGGCGATAAGATTCATGAGATGCATTAATACATACTTTCAAGAAGGGACATTGCGATCACAGGTAGTCGATACCACGCTGATTGTCACATCCCTTCATTTAAGGTCTCCTACTTCTTCTGACCATTTTGCCGTTCTTACAGTGTCCTCTTATTAATCCACTGCTCAAGTATATCGTACACGTACCATTGTACCCTACTCTTCTCAGTAATGAAGACTAAATTACGTACTCGAAAACTACCAATGTGACACATGTGTTCAGTACTTCGGAGGTGAGGACGTCGTATGACGATACCCTCAGTGCTTTTCATTCATCCTCAGACAGAGCTCGACGTATCTTCAGCCCTTTGGAGATCATCTAAGGGTCTCAAGATAATACACAGCGCCTGTTGTAAACCATCTCTTCATATGTCGTGCAATTCACAATGAGATAACAATGATGTTTGAACGCCAGCTACAACATCACCTCATATAACGGATGGAACTCAGAATGTGCATTCATATCACCTTCTGGTATAGGCTAGCTATAAGACTGAGCTCCAGTAAGAGTCTATGAAGTTCATAAGATGTGATGATCTACAGAACACATTACCGACAATGTGTTCCTGGTGAAATCACGTTACTTATATCGTACAGCCGTTGAGAGGCACATGAAATGTAGTAAAGTGTTTTCATAAGTTACCGTGCAGATTTCTTAGTCATCATTGTACTGATCGGAAAAGTGGTTACTACACACCGCACCACTCCTTGTCGTAGTCTCAGACACTTCAGCAGGATGAGCTGAATAAACGTCGACCATCTGCAACAAAAGGAATACAATAGCAAGATGAGAGCGAAGAACTCCGGGCAGGATTTAAGTTTTGTGTGGCTGTTGAAGTCGTCACTTTAGGTGGAATACGATTGAGAGAGCCTTTGAATTTCAAAAATTTAGTGTACGTTGCCCGTGTGTCGGACCGCTGCCGCTTTAGTGGAAATCCAGTGACAGTGTCACTCACCTATCACGCACCCAAGCCTTAGAGAAAGAACAGAAGTCAGCCTGGGGACAACGTAGTCGCAGGAGGTGTCGTTATCTAAATCTGTTTTTAGTGTGGACCCCATTAATTAATTTACAGTGTCAGACGTTTCACGATCATTACAAGAAGAAAACATTAGATGAGAGGAGACACCGTACTATTTGTACTGAAGAGCAGTTCTACCAGACTAGGGGACCTGACGCGCACGATAGTAGGTTCTCGTGCACATGTTTACTTTGACCTAACGCAAATGAAGTGCCTGGTGTTTCCTCAAAACAGGGATAGGAATCTGGAAATAAGTAGGGAATACATAAAAAAGTGTTGAACTGTAGAAGTATTGTAAAGAAGGGAACAGAATCAAGTAATGTTATAATATATTATAATATGTACTAATCATATATTGTAATAGGAGTTGAATCATGGCTGAGAAGTGATATAATGGCTGCAGGAATGTTCTCAGGAATCTGGAGTGTTTACTTCATCGTAGGGACAGGATAGGAAAGGCAGCAGGATGAGAATTCATTCAGGTGAAAGAATAATTTGTAATTACGGAAATGTTATAGATAACAAACGTGAAATTCTAGATGTAAGGCTCATCTCTAAAGATAAGTTGCAACTTGATGTTTTTGGAGTGTACAGACCTAGAAAGGGTGAGGCAGGTGCCAATTTGGAATTATTTGATAAGAAAATCAGCTGTGTGGGAAACAGTACGGAAAGGAACATAACTGTAACGGATCAATTTAGCAAATGACGATTAGGAAGGTAATGCGAACGAGAGGAAGCATGACGAACAAATTGCAAATAAGTTAATCTGGGAAGGACAGCTGAATCAGAAAGTGCGGGACCCAACTAGAGCGAAGATTATTCTGGACATAGTGTTGGTAAAACCAGATGAGCTCTATAGATAAACTGAAGTACTAGATGGTATTAGAGATCACGAAGCTGTTTTTGTCGTTGTTAAAAATGAATGCGATAGATAGGAACGCCGTAAAGTAAGGACTAGTGGGCAGTACACTTTGGCTGATAAGACAGGCATGAGGGAGTTTAAAAAAAAAGTAATTATGATTAGGTGGAAAACGGTAAATAAACATATAAACAACTGTGGGACGGGTTTGAAGCAATTGTGGAGGAATGTGGAAACAGGTATACAGCTCTAAATGTGGTAAGGAATGGAAGAGGCCCACTATGTTATAACAGATATGTAAAGTGACTAGTAAGGAGGTGCAAGTTGGAAAGAAAGAGATTTAGAAATATTTGTAGAAGTAGGGAGAAATTGATGGCAGTTACTACGAAATTGAATCTAGCAAAGAAGTCAGCTAAGTATAGCACAATGGAAGCATAATTGGCAGACTTACAAATTTCATTGAAAAATGAAAGGGTGTGTATGGGTACTACAAGGCAGAAACAGGTTCTAAGAAGGACATTCCAAGATTCAGTAATGTAAAAAGGGAGTGTCTGTGCGAGGAACTACAGAATGCAGCAGTATTCAGTCATCAGGGTGAAAAGACCCTTGATTACAAGGATAATGTCCAGATAGAGGAGCTGGCGAATGTTAATAAAGTATTGCCTATGATTACAACGACATTTACAATAAGATACACAAGTTCAAAACTGAAAAATCATCTGGCACTGATAAGATTTCTGTGGATATAGTAAAGAAAATGGGAGGCGATATAGTACCATAATTGAAGTACTTATCGGAGTACTGTATGTATTCAGGAGCTATACCAACTGAATTGAAAGTTGCTATCGTAGCCCCTGTGTATAAAAGAAAGAGTGATAAACATAAAGCCAAAATTACAAGCCAGTCTGTTAGACATGTGTTACATGTAAGCATTAGAAAAACATTATTTCTGATTTTATTAGACACGTTTGAAAAATTAATAACTGGCTCGATAGAAGGCAGTTCGTGTTTAGGAAAGGTTATTCCACATATGCTCAACCTATAGGATTCCAGCAAGGTATAACAAATAACTTAGATTTAGAAGGTCAAATGGACTGTATCGCGATTGGCCTATCTAAGGCATTTGATAGGATAGATGATGGAATACTACTGGGAAAAAAATAGTACTACTGGACTAGACAAAAAAGTGACTGAATATGTGGCTATATTTCTAGAAAATAGAACTCAGAGAATTAGAGTATGTGAAGCATTACCTGATCCCGTGATCGTTAAGAGAGGAATGCCTCATTGAACCTTTGTTTTCTTCGTACGTATGTGTGAATGACATGAGCAATGAACTGGAAACGCATAAGGGTTTTTGCAAATGATGTTATTTTGTATAGAGTAACAAATAACTTACCAGATTGTGAGCAGCTGCAAAAAGGACCTCGTTAATTTTGTGAGATGGGCAGCAGGCAATGGCATGATGATAAACAGGGTTAAAAGTCAGGTTGTGAGTTTCACTAATAGGTAAAAAACTCTCAATTTTAATTAGTGCGTTAACGGGGTGAAAGTTCCTTATGGGGTCACTGTATGTACCTAGATGTTAATATAATGGAAGATCTTCATTAGGGTAATCACATAAAGGGGATGGTAAATAAAGGGTACAGATCTCTGTACATGTTTTTGAGAGTATTTATAGGTTGTAGTAAGGATGTAAAAGATAGGGCATATCATTCTCCCAATTGACATTTGGTAAATTAAGATCACCCGCTACGATCACGTTCCGTATGGTTACCCACATAGCTGATTATCTCATAAAATAATACCGAATCAGCATCACCCAGATCTGTGCAATCCAAGAACATCAATTTACCAATTACCTGTATGAGCCTTACATCTACAATTTCATGTTTGCCATCCTTTTTCTTTATGTATCTTACAAATTCTTCTTTCACAAGAAAGAATACACCGCGTCCTACCATTCCTTTCCCATCTCTACGATAAATTTCTGAATTAATTATATAATTTCTCAGCCAATGCTATTGCAATATCTGGTAAGTACTGTATATATCTGTTAAATTACTTGATTGTATTCTTTTCTTTTCAATAGTTGTACAGTTCAACACTGACATCTTTATGTCATCCCTACTTGACTTCCAGCTAGCCTTATCCTTATCTTCCACTTCCGAAGGTGCATATGGCCGTGAGGTTCACTCAGCCTGCACCAAAAATGAGTACCAGGTTAATTCCTGGGGGCAAAGGTGGCCGGGCGTAGAGCTAATCACTCTACCCCATCACGTGCCGAGGTTAACAATGGTGGAAGCCTTTACCTTCCACTCCTTCAAGGGCCTTCATGGCCTGGACGGAGGTGACTTTGCTTTTTGCTATGCTTATCACCTGTCTCTAGTCCACCTCGTTTCCCTGAACGTACCTTCCTATATCCCTTCTAAACAAATTTCCTAACTTGCACGTACCATTGCGGTTAAAATGAAGGCTATTTGATCGAAGATCACTGTCTCCCACCCACCCATTCAAATCTAAATGCCTCACACTCAGTTTGCCATAAACTCACTCCATAATCTCATTTCAATCCCCGATCACCTTCCAGTTAGTATCGCTCCTACACAGTATATCTCTGCTGCCTTAAAATTCACCCACGCTGCATTTACTGGAACTCTCACATCTCTATGTTGATATTTATACTTGCTTGTCTTACAGTGTTGGTACCAACGAGAAAAACGACCACAGTTCTACTCTCCTCAACATCTACCTTAACCTAATTTCTGGATAATATTCTACCCTGGTTCCCTTTCCTCCACACACTTTCCACACATATCTAACAGTGGAATCCTCCATGACCAGAGCCTCAAATTTACACACCTCATTTGTTCCGACTCAGTATAAAGAATGTGTACCTTTTCATTATGATTTGCCTCACATCGATGTGTATCTCCTAAATCATCCAAACAACTCGAGAGAAATTGCTTCAGGCTACCACAGACGTGTATGTTCTCTCCATAGCAACTCCAGCAATAATGCCACTTCTCAACATTGTTGGTGATGTGGTGGTGGTGATTATTGTTTTAAGAGGAAGTACAACTGGGCAACCATCCTCTATATAACACTAATCAGAGGGAAAAAATGGAAGGGATCCGACACTTCGAAAATTGAAGATATCGGTGAAAGAGCCACGAAGGGCGTGAACATGAAAGACTCCCTAGCCCTCGCAAAAATAATAGCGTCGGGGTCAGAAAAGAACAAGAGTTGACCAAGAGAGGTCGGATAGGATAGATGAAAGTGAGGAGCCCAGCACAAGTAAGTGGAAGCAATGCCAGGACTCAGCTGTGGCCCCCGTGGTCGCCAACCCACGCTCCAAAGTTCAGAGCCCTTGGGGCCCCTTTTAGTCGCCTCTTACGACAGGCAGGGGATACGTGGGTGTTATTCTACCGCCCCCACCCACAGGGGGTCATTGTTGGTGACTAGCATGTGTCCGCTGCTTCACCCGCGTTTATCGATTCAGCGGCGTCAGATGTTTCTAAGTCGTTTATTTAAAAGAAAAAGAAATATATGTTTATTAACACGCATCGTTTTTACGTGAATTGTATGAAATACATTATTTTTTATTATATTGTTACTTTTAACTCTTAAATGGTACAAATGATATTAAAACGATATTAAAGGTAATTATATATACAAAACAAATTATTTTTTCCATATAGAGATTCCGGGAAAATCGTATTAAATGCCCTTCCATTTGGAACTAATATTCATAGGCTATAGTGTGTTGCCTTCGACTCTTGAACAACCCACGTACAGGGTGAAGCACCGTTTCCGAAGATCGAGTCCTACAACTCTAAGTGGTGGTGATTACTGTTTTAAGAGGAAACTTTCTCTATATAACGCTAATCAGACAGAGAAGAATGGAAAGGATCCGACAATTCGAAAAATGAACACATCGGCCAGAAGAAGACAAGGGTCTTGAATGCTCTAATACCGTTGGGGTCGGAAGAGAGCAGGAGTTGACGAAGGGAGGTCGGATAGGATAAATGAAAGTGAAGAGCCTGGCACAAGCAATGACAGGACTCAGCTAAGTGTCCCGTGGTGGCCAACCCACGCTCGCAAGTTAAGAGCCCCTGGCGTTCATTTTAGTCGCCTCCTACAACAGGCAGGGGATACCGTGGGTCTTATTCTACCGCCCCCACCTACAGGGAGACTACAACTCTAAGCGATTGCCCTTGTGCCTCTTGGATACACTTAGTGAAAATCAAACAAACAGAGAATTGCAGACGTTTAAATATCCATGGAACGTACAATCATGATGGTCGCTTCAACAATATTCGGCATCACTTCCTTGACTGAGAGCCTTGCCCCGTTGCAGAGGGAAGGAAGATTAATATACCTGAGAAGGACAATCGGTACCACAATCATCCGCTTGAAGATGTTCGAGGGTACTCCAGGTGACTTCTTCAAGTTGACAGCCTCAGCTGTATTGCATGTCATGTCGATAGACTTGTAAATATGTAGAACACCGGGTAATTCTTGTAAACGTTGCTTGGAGAAGACACTGACAGCTTTTTTTTAAATGCTATTTGTTCGAGGAGTCGACCTATAGAGATCTTTTTGCCCCTACTTGCACCATACTGCGTGTAATTGGAATTGTGGAAGTGTAGAGTGTTGAATGTGAGGAAACGAGCGTTAAGGATGACACAAACACCCAGTCCGCAGGCCCGGGATATTAATCATTTACAATTAAAAGCCCCCTGTCCCGGCCGGGAATCGAACCCGGGGCCGCCGGGTGACAGGCGGACGCGTTGCCCCTACACCGTGGGGCCGAACACACTGACAGCTTCTTGGAGCAAAAGTTGCTCTTTGACACCGCCACGAGTGATCAGTGGAATGCTGTGCCCCCAGATCTCCACGTCCCGTAGATTTCGCTTGGCACTGAACATCCACACAGACAAACAAGTCCGGATATCACGCACGCTCCCTATGCCACGGACTTAAAACGGCATCTTGATTACATCGTTACTATTGTTTTACTATTCCGGTTTTCTAGTTTCCTTTTTATAAAAATGGCTCTTACGGCGCTCAGACACAGATAGGTCTTATTGCAACGATGGGATAGGAAAGGGCTAGGAGTGGGAAGGAAGTGGCTGTGGCCTTAATTGAAGTACAGCTCCAATATTTGTATTTCATAGAATAAAGTGCACCACAGGTCAATTTCATTGTAAATTGGCCTCATGACACCAAACTAACCCTACGTGATTTGAGAGCTAGATACACATAAACAATCTCTTCATAATACTACATAAAATTCTGTTAGTGGCATGAATACTGCAATTGTGACGTATGAAACATATTCCTCATAAGTGATATAATATGTACAAAGCACGCAGTCCGTCTGGTGACTATGAATATTAAGGTGTCGAACATATTTTTACCATCAGAATTTTGCCCGGCAGGGTTAGGAGAAGATGGTTGGTAGTACAACATTTCTAATCACTACAACGGGGGTTTAGATTCGAGCAAATGGTGGAAAAAAGTGCTCCTATGTTCTACCTACACATGTTTACAATGTTTGCTTGAAGAGTGCATCTAGAGTAGTAGTGTGTATGGTTCTTTTATTTCTGTTTTCTAGTATGGTGAGGGTTTTTTTAAGTACTTGAAGCTTTCAGTGAGGTAACAATGCCTGAACTTGTTGAATGATTGTCGCTTGTTATCTGGTTCAGTATTCCGTTACCTCATTGAGAAAGATCGAGGTCAAGTTGACACGGCAGAAATGAGGAGATCGTGCATGTAAGATCGATTAGTTCAGTTTATATTTTTTCTCGACAACAGCGCATCGATAAGAACATCACAACTAGTTGGTCACATTTAAAACAAGACGTTGTCACTTGAAATTTCTCTTACGGTCAATAACATGAGTAAAGAAGTGGAATCAGAGATAAGGCTTTTTGCAGATGTTGATGATATTCTGCATAGAGTAATAAATAAGTTACAAGATTGTGAGTAACTGCAGAATGACCTCCATAATGTTGTGAGATGGACAGTTACGCAATGGTGTGTTGATAAATGGGGTTAAAAGTCAGGTTGTGAGTTTCACAAATAGGAAAAGTCCTCTCAGTTTTAATTACTGCGTTGATGGCGTGAAAGTTACTTATGGGAATCACTGTAAGTATCTAGGTGTTAATATAAGGAACGATATTCATTGGGGTAATCACATAAATGGGATTGTAAATACAGGGCACAGATCTCTGCACATGGTTATGGGGGGTGGTTGTGGTGATTATTGTTTTAAGAGGAAGTTTGGGTGTTGTAGTAAGGATGTAAAGGAGAGGGCTTATAGCTCTCTGGTAAGACCCCCACAAGAGTATGGTTCCAGTGTATGGGACCCTCACCAGGATTACTTGATTCAAGAACTGGAAAAAATCCAAAGATTTCCGACAAAAGAGTAGCGTTACAAAGTTTGGGCTGGGAAGACTTGGGAGAAAGAAGACGAGCTGCTCGTCTAAGTGGTATGTTCCGAGCTGTCAGTGGAGAGATGGCGTGGAATGATAATAGTAGACGAATATGTTTGAGTGAAGATAAAGTAGGAATTCAAGAGGACAAATTGGGGCAAATATTCGTTTATAGGAAGGTGAGTTAGGAATTGGAACAACTTACCAAGGGAGATATTCAATAAATACCCAATTCCTTTGAAATCGTTTAAGAAAAGGTTAGGAAAACCACGGATAGGGAATCTTCCACCTGGGCGACTGTTCTAAATGCAGATCAGTATTGATTGATTGATTGATTGATTGATTGATTGATTGATTGATTGATTGATTGATTGATTGATTGATTGATTGATTGATTGATTGATTGATTGATTGATTGATTGATTGATTGATTGATTGATTGTCAGTCTGTAGATTGATGATTAGTTCCTTCAGTTTAGATGGAAGTGGCTCGCCAGCTAGTGATAGATTTAGGTGCTGATGTCCGATGTTTTAGAAGGCTTTTGGTATGTCTAAAAAATCACGGTAACATCTTGCTTATCTGTCTTTGCTGTCCTGAGGAGTCCTCTGAGGATGGAAGTATTTATAAGGCATCCTGGCTGGTCGTTAAAGCCTCTTTGGTGTTCACTGAAAGTTTCAAAGGCGCGCAAATGCTGATCTAATACCGTTTCAATGACACGTCTAATTACCGAACAAATCGTAACGGTCTCCAATTTGACAGACATTCGACATCGCCTTCCTTATGTATCAACACAGTTCTAGCACTCTTTAGACACTGGGGTGTTTTGCCTGTTGAAAACAATCGAGTCGAAATGATTGGTATGCTGTCGTCCCTGCTGACCCGGTCAGGACCAGGAGCGATATCTACTGCAATTGACGTGTTGCTGCGGAGGTTTCTTATTTTGTGATTCTGGAGCTGTACGTTTCATCTAGCTCTACACGGTCTACGTCACTGATTTTGGAGCAGTAATCGTGCCTTATATTGGAGTTTTCAATGTAAAATAAATCGGAGTATGCGGCAGATATTTTGAAAATTTCGACTTTGCAATATTCAGATTTTGGATTCAGAACCCTCCGCACGCCTTTCCTTCGCTGATTGACGAACTGAAACTGAGTGAGCTGATAGTCATATTTACGTTTTCTTTCTTGGTCTCATGGTGTGGATTCGAGGACTTGCTATATGTTTTACCTTGATGTCCGAGACGTTGTTTTCTCCTGGCTTCGAATATTTCGTAGCAGGGTGTTTTGGACCAGGTCAGAGATGCATAGAGTTACTCAGAAATTCCGACAACTCCCACACGAGTGTGTCGAACTCAGAAGCGTTTTCAGTGGAGAACTGAATGAATTTGTTCTTCCATTTCTTTAATTCTGACTGGAAAATAGTCTCCTCCTGAACAGGATATTCATGCTCAATGGGAATAATATCATCTTCTGACTAAGATACGCGTTGATTGAAGTTGGTTAACAAGATAGTTCGATGTATTTGTGGATGAGGGCGACTAATGTGAACGTTTACACATCTTGCTCCTTGAAAATCTCCACCACAGTGAGGGCATTGGGTTCTTCGTGTATCGGAATTATCTTCCGGTCTGTTCACAGCCTCCTCGTTTTGTTCATCCTGTACATCTTCGCTCTCTGTCTCAGAGTCCGAATATTTATATTGTGATCTAAAGTTTCGTCCTAACGAAGACAATATTCCCGTGGAGCCCGTAGACGTAGTAGGTTGTTCCGTCGGGGCGTAGTACTGATTCTCTTTCTGGCTTAACCTATGTTTATGCTTCTTCTGCATGTGGACAAGCAAGCCTTTATGAGAAAAGGTTTTATCACAGTGAAGGCATTTATTTCTTGTTTCTAAATCGGTCTCCATTCTGAATGAGGACGGTGGTTAAGCGGAATGCCAAAGTTTAATGGTATGACAATTGACGCCAGAGTACCATAGCGACCAGATAACAGCGATCGCGGCGGAAGTATTACCGATTAACGGAGAGGTCAGCCTGGACTCTTCCAAAACCGTTGCCTACGAGATACACAAGGCCGGGACATAGCTACTAATTTGTCGCTGAAAAAGCGGCCCGACCGTATTCACGGTTTGGCCGCTAGATGTCAGGTTTCCGTTCTGTTCTTGGCGGACTTTAACATTGTGATATATGCGGATGCTGTGTTGATTTTGTGCAATTTATTGCGAATATTGTTTCTGTCGGTGAGTGTCTCTGAGGTTGAGAAGAAGGTGCACTGTTGTGTACCACTCTGTATTTCGGTTGACACTAAAAAAGCATGAAAATTGACGTTCCATAGTTTCCCTTCCGAGTGCGGTTTAAGGGAGAAATGGAAGCAAACTATTTCTAGGTAAGGTATATAGTAGGATCTCTTTAGGTACCTAGCAATTCTTCTCATAAAACAGATTTCAGTGTAATCACATCAATCAAACTTCCTTCTGTTTTCATTGTGTATCCTATTCACAAACAGGAAAATGTCAAACGCAGGAAGCCTTCAGCTCCTAAAAATGATGCATTGCCATCAAAATTTAGTAAAAGTTCCGATTCAGATAACGATAAACATACCATATCTTCATACGTCAGCCACAAGCGAAAAAGGAGTACAAGTCTCGTTTCTATATCAAGGAAAGTCTACGAGTATCTCTGTTAAATCTAAAAAAATATATGGATGTAAAAATTAAATATCAGATTACAGAAAACAATCTGTAAATTGAGAAGTAGCATACGGGTAATGAAATCAGAAAAAAATGTTTTACGGTATCTGAACTTGACCAAAAAGCAAACCAAATTGAAAAGCATGGTAAAATTGATAATTTAGGAGCTTTATTCCTGTTAGAACGAATTTAATTTTCTTCCTCTTTCTTCATCCGTTTACCCTCCAGGGTCGGTTTTTACCTCGGACTCAGCGAGAGATCCTACCTCTACCACCCCAAGTGCAGTCTCCTGGAACTTCAGACTCTTGGTAGGGGGATACAACTGGGGAGGATGACCAGTACCTCACCCAGGCAGCCTCACCTGCTATGCTGAACCAGGGGCCTTGTGGAGGGATGGGAAGATTGGAAAGGACAGGCAGGGAAGAGGGAAGGAAGCATCCGTGGCCTTAAGTTAGGTACCTTTCCGGCATTTGACTGGAGGAAAATGGGAAACCACGGAAAACCACTTCGAGGATGGCTGCGGTGGGAATCGAACCCACCTCTACTCAGTTGACCTCCCGAGGCTGAGTAAACCCCGTTCCAGCCCTCGTACCACTTATCAAATTTCGTGGCAGGGCCGGGAATCGAACCCGGACCTCCGGGGATGGCAGCTAATCACACTAAACACTACACCACAGAGGCGAACACAAATTTAATTTTACGGGAAGAAAAAAAGAGAAATACGGTGAAACGACGCTAAATATTTGGGTAAGGGGCATAACATCGCTCACCAAACAGCGGCTTCAATACGAATGTCAAAATATCAGATGTGCGGAGGAAAAGATTGGATCGCTGATAATTGGTGAAAGGGCGATTAAACCCAAAGTTATTTATGACCGCAATCTCGATCCGCTTATCGGATACTCTGAGGCACAATTAAAGGTATCGGTAAGAAGTGACAAACTCGCTATCTGATTTCTCTGCTTCTTTCGTGAAGTACTTATTTCGTTTAAGCATATTGTAAGAAATACGTCGTAGAAAATAAGTCAAACAATTGACCTTGGTCTATCTTTGATCTTATATCTGTTTGCTGCCTTCTGAAATTACTAGTTTTAATGAATTTTTATAATTTTTCATATTCGAACGTGTTGCAATGAGCGGGCGAGACAGATCAGTAAAGAGAACTCTAGCGGCACTTGCCGGAAGTATCTCGAGGACGAGTCTAGTGTGCTGTATTTCCCGGCCTTGTGTATCTCGTAGGCAACGCCAAAACTAAGGACCATATTATCGCGGCCCCCTTCACCAGCCGCTATTGGCAGTTATTTGAGTTAAACGTAGTGTAATGCGCGCGCTATTTTCAACGGAGGGTTTGCTTGATAACATGCAATCTATGATTGACGTAACAAGATCGATTAAAATCGGGGGGTGTATTCCGGCTTCCCGCGCATTTGGTGGCAAACGAGTCAAGTCTAACGTGACGTCACTGGGAAGATACAGTGAGCCTTGAACTCGCCACTCGGTTTGAAGTCCTGGTTGTGTTAAGTTTGTGGGTGATAAATAGTGAGGTCTATGTTATAAAATCTAACTTACCGGTGTAAATCATTTAACAGGCTATTTAAGTGAAACGAGTAAAGATAGAACTAACTGTGCCGTTGCTCTGTGCAATAATATTGGTTACAAAACTCAGGACATAGTTTACCATCGATTCCCAAAGAATGAGGAACTCCAGAATACATGGGTAGCTCGGTGTAAGCGAATGGACAAGATAAATATTAATAATACAAGAATATGTTCCGAACAATTTCTTCCGGATGATTATGAACGAAACTTGAAAAACGAACTACTGGGTCTCCCAGTGCGGAAGATATTGAAATCGGACGCTGTTCCTTCACAGAAAATACCGAATTGGCATGGAAATAAAACTGAGGCTAGTGTAGTAAGTCACATTAACTTTCCTTAATCTCGGCTTTTGTTTTATGCTTACCGGGCGAGTTAGCCGTGCAGTTAGGGGCACGCAGCTGTGAGCTTATATTCAGGAGATAGTGGGCTCGAGCCCCACTGTCGGCAGCCTTGAAGATGGTTTTCCGTGTTTTCCCATTTTGACACTCCTAGGCTTTTCCTATCCCATCGTCGCCATCAACACTTTAATACGATTTTTTGACATTTCCTCGAGTCTGCGGGTGGGTAAAAAGCAGTCTTCTTCCGTTGCAGAAAAGGTTTGTAAGCTCCATAAACTCTCTTACTGGACTCTCTAGAGATGTGAAAGACATTGGGGCAAAGTACATTTTGAATTCCACACTGAATCAAGACGGTCTGGAAAATTATTTCTCTAGACTTCGGGGTCTCGGTATATTTTATAACAATCCCACACCTTTCGAAGTGAAGAACAGAATGCGCCTCTTAATACTAATTGGGAACGCGAACGACATGCCTCCATCTCGTGGAGCCTCTGTTGCTGAGGACAGAAGTCAACTTTCTACATTTTCTGACCCCCTGACACCTGACGAAGGAACGAAAGAAAATTACAGAATTTCCTTTCCAGCGAACTTTGCATCGAAGTGACTGACAACCCGTCCGATGTTTTGAGTTTTGATGGAAGTGATGAAAACTTGCTACTTGATACTGACCTGAGCAGTTTAACGATTCCCAATGAAGATGTAACAGACGATGCTTTAAAATACTTGGCAGGTTACGTCGCCTTCAAGTGTAAAAGCATTGACAGTTCGTTGGGAACAAAAACGGATATATGTCGTCTTGATCCGAAACCATCCTCTGAACAAGACCGGATCACTTCTCCTTCCCGTGAGTGGTTGGCTCCGACAATGGACTTTGAAGTTATTCTTGCTTCCTTCCACGGGCACTGTATTTCAAGTGCTACAAAGTAATGGACACATTAACATCGACTATAGACTTGAAATTTCCCGAAGTCGATAGGAAAATTATTGCCTTATATGTAAGGACAAGGACTTTCATTCGTATGAGACATTTGAACAAAACGGCCAAATGGGAAACAATGAAGAAGAATGCAGTAAAGAAGAACCTACTCTGGGTTGTATCTCATTAACAGCCATACATTACATTTCCTGCCTTAACATAAAACATTAAGCTTTAGCCAATGACACTGTCGCTAACTTCACCTTTTGAAGGATATTTTAAATATACCGTGGCAAAAACAGCCCGCTGGGCACCGTAGCCTGCTAAGTCGTGGTAGCCTGCAGATAGTGGAAGGACAGCCTTGCGAAATCCACATCCGTCTTGTCTCATAAAGAAGAAAAATGTTGAAACAATTTTAAGAACTACTAATTCATTGTAATATGATTATTAACAAGAAACCATGTCTAACTAAGGCTTACGAGGCTGGCACAACATTATGCACTATAATTTGCCCTACGATAAATATTTTCTATTTTTCTCTTATTTAATATTTTCATGATTTAAATATAATGTTCCAAGCCATGAAAGAAAAACATTCCAGTGTGAAATCGCAAAAGAAACAATAAATATTACCTTGCATTCAGCATTTAATGCAAGAGAATATTACAGACCGCAGATGTGTTCTTCCCGATGACGTCACAAGCCGCTGACCAATGGCAGCACTCATGCCCGGAATGGCCTACCTGTTGAGTATTCTAAGTTCCTTGGATTAAAATGTCTACTATCGTTGGTACCAAATCTATTATAACCAAGTAAAATAACTCACAAAAAGAGCCACAATTCCGCCGGATAACATCAGTGCACTATTAAAACTCACGAATGAATAGCACAAATTGGCAACGACGCCTTAAAAATCGACCAGGAACTTATTTCTTACAGCACAATGACAGAGCACATCATCCGCACAGCTATCTTGAATACAAGATGCTCCAAAAACATGGCGACTGATGATTTTATTTAATGCTCACCAGTTACATGGTACTTTACGTCCAACAAGACGTGGTAAGGAAGCGGCCGTGGCCTTAGTTAAGCTACAGTCCCAGCATCTGCCTGGTGTGAAAATGGGAAACCACGGATGCTGACGGTGAGCTTCGATCCCACCCTCTTCCAAATGCTAGCTTACAGCTTCGTGACCCTAACCGCGCGACCAACTCATTTCGTATTACAGTAATACTTGCTCTAAGCGGAATCGCAAAGGACCAACATTTTACCCCGAATTAGACAAGTTTTCACATTTAACAAAACATCGGTTTGTATGCCTTAAAAAGGTTTAGCTATTGCTTAGATCTTACCTGTGTCTGTCTACGCATGACGCTTGGCTATCCAGACTGATGTGCCGGTACGTAGTTCTGTAAACACTGATGTGTTTTTTATTTTATTATTGTTATTATTATTATTATTATTATTATTATTATTATTATTATTATTATTATTATTATTATTATTATTATTATTATTATTATTATAGTTATGGTGCCCTTATCAAACTGTGCGCCATGCCCCTACATCTGCTGCAGTCAACACGGCAGAGTGCAGTGCTGGATAATGGCGTCACGCCAATTTCCAGTATAAATTGGCATGCACTCGTCACGCAGGGCATTTCCTATAAAAAAAGTGTTCTGACTAGGTGGACAGAAAAAGTATCCGAGAGGTATCACCTCAGGACGAGCCCATCGTCAGCAATACCGTATTTCCTCAGACTCCACTAAACTCACGCTCCGTCATGTATCGCCATTCACCTTATTTTCCAGTCATCACTACAACTACCACAACCATCGCCGCCACAGATTTCAGTCAAACAGCCGCAGCAGCTTGCCACTTGGCCGAGATGTCTAGTTTCGCAGCTCCTGACTACGAGGCCAGATCTCTTCCTCTGACACCAGCTCCGCTGGAGGACAACACTAGAGTTCACTTCCAGTTTAAGATGTTTTCTCCACAGTCTGCTCCAAAAGAAGAACAAGCTCCACGTCACCTTCGTTTGGACCCGGAATCTTCACCATCGACAGACATTACAAGTGCGCCGCCGCCATCCGCAGATGCCATCAGTCAGCAGATTACTCCCAATTCCACCCCTACCAGAACCATCCTCTCCCTCGGACTTTCACCTGTATCCGGCACAGGACGCCCCATCAATCATTCCCTTTTACTCCAACCTACCCTCTCAGGAACGCACTCATTTCTACTCCCCAACCCTGCCCCCGAGTTCCAATTTCCACACGCCATTTTCTCCATCCTGCTCAGATTTAATATGCACCGGGACGATATAGCGTGCATCCGACGAACGACAACCGGAGTCATCATTCAAGTTAATGGAGACACCGCGGACACTCACCTCACCACTGACATAGGAGCTCACCAACTTGTAGCAGGTACCCCTTTCCAACTACTCCCACCTCAACCCATCAAAACTCCCCTCTCTCCGCCAAGCTACCGCCTTCTCAGCTGTGTAATACGAGGTGTTGACCCCTCTATTACATAATAAAGAATAATTTCCGAACTCCACGCGGAAGGCATCCCAGTCAAGAAAGCATTCAGAATCAAGAACTCCACGGGCCCCACCTATATGGAGAGGATTCTTCTATCATCGCCCGTAGATGTCGACCGTGTCTTGGCCAACGGAATCTCCATACATAGATATCACCATAAAGTTGAACCATCTCGCACCCCACCACAATAAGTCATCCGATGTGAGCACTGTTCCATCTACAACAATCATACCACCATTCAGGTACCGCCAAGACCCCTAAATGTGGCCATTGCAATCATGCTCACTCAACACCCAGGTGTCCCAACACGCATCAACCCCCCCTGCCATACCTGTGAAGTTATTCATGCCGTGTAATCTCGCCGCTGCCGTCACCGCACTGCACCTTCTCGAAAGCAACCGAAACTTATAGCCCCTATCAGAACAATTGATCCACCTACATCACCTAGCCGTTCCCTTTTACCATCACCTGGAGTCGAGGATCTAATTCGTTTTGTCACCATTTCAATACTAAATATCCACCCCTACAATAGACCTTGGTTCTCACTCACTTACATGTTGCAGCAAATCAAACATTCAATCTTCACTTTCTAACCACCAATTCCGGCCCCACATTCGCACTTCAGCTTTAAACCATTGTAAACTGTTGTTTGAACACATTCACAGCCCCTCAGCACAAGCAACTAAACAACTACGCCATAGCATCGTATCGTCTCCAGTCTTGCAATCACCGACTGAACTTATATTCTATCCACCGTGGGCTTGTAAGTGCACCAGGGAAATTAAATGCTGTTCTTCACATATTTGCTACCCTGTCTTCAAAATAGAGCACCTCGGCGAAGGAACCAACGACCCAGTGAAAAAAAAGAAAAATAATTGATGTTCATAGCCCAAGTACAGTTAAACTGTAAAGGTTATATATAAATGTACATGGAAAAAAGAAAGCAATCCTTTGTAACTGATAATGAAATAAAATAAAGTTGAACCCCTTAGCTACTGTAAGTGTCCAAACCCCCTCCCATCTACTCCTTCACATCACTTACCCACCTACTTCTTTCCTCGCATCTTCCCAACTAGCCCCCATCTCCTGGCCAGAGAGAGGGTGTTATCCTCTAGTGGCCCACCCCACCCCTTAAGGGTGGGGAATGAGAACATTGATTGCTAGATAGACAGACAGACCTGCAACACCGAGGACGAGCTTGGCAGTCACAGTGAAAGGACGTACGTGCTTCCCGCTGACTCACGCTCCTCGTCAGGCTACTTGTACTTTCTAAGTACTAGTCAGGCAACTGTACTTCTTAGTACAAACAGGAAGGAGCACCATTTGTCTGAGAGTGTGCACTTTTAAGAGGACATAAGAGCATAGTCAAGAGGCACTTTTCAGTGCCAATTCTCTCGTTTCACGCATTTATTTCAGGTGGAAGCAAGAATGGAGGAGCTTGGCTTAACCTACACAGAGGGCAAGTACTAGGACTACAAGTCTTTTGCAGAGGGGTTCATTCAGAGGCTGAAGGACGAGACCCGTATCCTGGACCCCTCGTTCCCGGCGCTACTGGTGCACTTCCGACGGGGCAATGGGAGACACTGCGAGATCGTCGCCATCACGCGATTTATCCTCAAACTGAAGAGGCAAGGTGGAAGAGCTGCCCCGTTCCACCTAGTGGAGGAAGTCCTGAGCTCCGAGGTCCCGCACGACATCGGCTTCTACGAGAGGCGGCTTTCTCAACACTTCCAGGTTACCAGAAATGACAGAAAGCCAGGAGGCGGCCACCCAGACGTCACAGAAGATGACGCCGGCCGGGACGTAGACAGCCAGGAGGCAGAAGCACAAGCAAGTGGGGACGGACCCACGCTTCTTGGCTCCCTCCCCCGGTCTGCTGACGCCCCATTCACAATGTAGACATAATGTGCGCCCTACAGGACAGACACGCCAGTCAGAAGGGAGAAGACGGCACTGCAGCGGGGCCACCTGCTACACGACGGTCACCAGGCCGGGAGGAGGGCTACCAGGATGAGGCCTCTTTCCCCGCCGAGAAGAGACCATCGCCGCAAGGAAGCAGACGCCGCCCCCGGACTAGGAGGAAGAAGACGACACCGGTCGACCAGGAGAGGGCCACCCAGCCGCAACCCAGGACTGCTTCCAGGAAGGCAGCCGAGCGAGGAGCCAATCAGGAGAGGACCTCAGTGGGTAGCGGCAGTCAGTTGAGAATAGAACGTCCCCCTCAGCAGCTTTTGAAGTTTTTCCGCTGTTTGTTGTGGGGCCACCGTCAGGTTAGCTGTGGGCTCCAACTGAGGTGCAACCACTGCGGTGGCTATTGACTCATGGCTCCGCAACCGGTAAGGCCCGTACTAGTCACGGCAGTACCCAGACAGACTGGTCCCCTGATAAATGGACTGGCGAGAATAAGGTTAATGACTTGTGCATGGCACCTATTCTCAACTAACACTATCGCCTGGACCTGGACCTATCCAGAAACCAGAAAAGAAAAGAAAAGAAAAGAAAAGAAAAGAAAAGAAAAGAAAAGAAAAGAAAAGAAAAGAAAAGAAAAGAAAAGAAAAAGCTGCAACACATTGCCGTACGCCGACCTGCCTACACCGTATTGCAGCAACGTAGGGTATCCCCTATTTGAAAATGTGGTCTGGACAGGTCGTGAGGTTTCATCTCTGCACGCGCAAGCGTACGGAATCCCTTTCTCCCTCTCACTGCAGTCCTCTCTGCTTTCAGCATACTCGTAACAAATTCTATGTCAAATTATACATTGCACAGAAGGACTTAATTCCTTTTTCTCGATTTCATGTGCTTTTAGACAGGGCTTCCCTTAATATTTGTGTTCTAGCAACTAATAAGCATAATTTTGTAAATAATGTGCATAGTTAATTTTCATGGTCACCAGAGAGAACAACCTTTAGTTTCAGTGCAGTTTAAAGTGAGTCAACCGGGCGAGTTGGCCGTGCGCGTAGAGGCGGGCGGCTGTGAGCTTGCATCCGGGAGATAGTAGGTTCGAATCCCACTATCGGCAGCCCTGAAGATGGTTTTCCGTGGTTTCCCATTTTCACACCAGGCAAATGCTGGGGCTGTACCTTAATTAAGGCCACGGCCGATTCCTTCCAACTCCTAGGCCTTTCCTATCCCATCGTCGCCATAAGACCTATCTGTGTCGGTGCGACGTAAAGCCCCTAGCAAAAAAAAAAAAAAGTGAGTCAATACAAATTAAGTTCGTCTTTGCGGAAGTGTTTGCTTTTGTACACAACACTTATTAGTATCATTATCATTATTCCAACGGAAATACTCATTTTTGAGGTAAATACCTGCCATGGAAGAAAGAATCCGGCTTTTACGTAATTTCTTTTTTTCTTTTCTTAATCTGTTTACCCTCCAGGGTTGGTTTTTCCCTCGGACTCAGAGAGGGATCTCACCTCTACCGCCTCAAGGGTAGTGTCCTGGAGCTTTGGGTCGTAGGATACAATTGGGAGGAGGACCAGTACCTCCCCAGGCTTCCTCACCTGCTATGCTGAACAGGGGCCTTGTAGGGGGGATGGGAATATTGGACGGGCCTTAAGTTAGGTACCATCCCGGCATTTGCCTGGAGGAGAAGTGGGAAACTACGGAAAACCACTTCCAGGATGGCTGAGGTGGGAATCGAACCCACCTCTACTCAGTTGACCTCCAGACGCTGAGTGGACCCTAATCCAGCCCTAGTACTACTTTTCAAATTTCGTGGCAGAGCCGGGAATCGAACCCGGGCATCCTGGGGTGGCAGCTAATCACACTAACCACTATACTACAGAGGTTTTACGTAATTACGTTCCAGAAATCAGCTGTTCACACAAGTACACACTAAACATTTTGGCATCCGGTTTGTGTAAGCTCGGATCGAGAAGATTTTTTTCTCGGATTTGCCGATCGCTTTGCATTTGATGGTGGAAAAGGAAGATTTATGACATGGCTGTAGAGGTAAATTGACCCTGACGTTACCCTGAACAGGGAGAGTGCAGGTCTGGTCTGTGCACTGACGCCCAGGTTCAGTAATTAAAGGAATGAAAAGACATGTTCTAATGTTGCTGAGCCAAAGGGAAGCCTGTCTTGTTGCCACTTACCTTCATAGATGGCACTAGTAGTGCAGCTGTTTGAAACCATGTCAAATTTCAATATTCACATAAACAAGTGACAATATTTTGCATATGTAACTATTTTTATATTATTCTTTCTACAGTGAAATTTTAGATGTCCACTAGAGTTAACCTAACTTTATATTCTGAGATTAAAAACCTTTTTCCATCTCTTATATTTTTAAGCCTCGTCGACTGAATATAAGTTCTTTTCACACCCCTTTGCAGAGTGTACATCATGAAAATTTAATTTAACAAGAAGTTCTTCACACCCGTCTGCCGAATGGGCATCATGGAAATAATCCAAAAAGACATACAGGCGTACCTGTCCCATGACGAGCACTAGGGATTGCATTTTTTTTTTTAAATACCGATATATTGATATTGCAATATATTGACAACTTATTTTCGATAATCGATATTTATTGCACATGATATATCGGTATCGTTGCCTACGTTATAATACAAGGCCTGGAAATAGAGCCCGTAAAACGCTATGGAAGTGGTTACACTGAAGTTCAATACCGGGCCGCTAGGATCGCTATCTTGCCTCCTGTCGACCAGGCTCGCGCCTTTAAACGTGTTCATTAACTGAGTTGGTTGTGAATGTATTATGTATTCGTCTGATGTTAAGCATTCGCAGTTCCAGTCATGGTTTATTCACGAGAAATTAAAGGTAGTGGAATTTCGTTTCACAAGTTTCCAGTGAATGTTCCTAAGTTTTGATCCGAGTTACGTCATAAGAATCGGACGATCCCAAAATTTGTCACTTGACTTTTTTTTAACTATGCTACCGTGACCGGCAATCATTTGAGAGGCATCTTCAAACTCAGAAATCTTAAATTAGGAAACCAACGAGGAAAATAATTTGCCCAACAAATTCCATGAAACTGAATGTAGCAAGAGCTAAAAATATTGTATTTTCCCCTGAAACAATCTCTGGTTTGTAAAGTATGGAGGTGGTTTAGTCCCGAGAGCATAAAAAAGTTTAAAATAAGCCATTTGTTTTATGGAGCATTTTATTAAATTGTTCAGTGCGCATAACGTCTGCAACACCTCACATGGGACATATTCAGGAACGAGAACAAACGAGCATCTCTTAACCGGGCGAGTTGGTCGTACGGTTAGGGGCGCGCGGCTGTGAGCTTGCATCTGGGAGATAGTGGGTTCGAATCCCACTGTCGGCAGCCCTGAATATGGTTTTCTGTGGTTTCCCATTTTGACACCAGGCAAATGCTGGGGCTGTACCTTAATTAAGGCCACGGCCGCTTCCTTCCAACTCCTAGGCCTTTCCTATCCCATCGTCGCCACAATACCTATCTGTGTCGGTGCGATGTAAAGTCACTAGCAAAAAAAAAAAAAGCAACTTTTAGTACTGAAGATGAGCTCCTCAGTTGGTTAATTAATGATTTCCTGTCATATATTAAGAAACTTAAAATGCATTCAGAGAGAGTAAAAAAGAATCATGAGAGAAATGTATCAGGCATAGATCTTGACTACCCAGTCCACTGTGCCCTGCGTAAAATTCCTCATAAGTATACATTTTCATTATGCATTGATGAGGAACCTAACGAGCTATGACATCGAGCTCTCTTTCAGCTACCTAAGACGCCAAGCGGAATACAATGACATTATGGTTCGTGTGGCAAAAGAAAAAAACAGACTGTAAAGGCTGTTTAGAACATATCTGTTCTCCAGCTACTCAAAGTCCAACATTGTGTCTTATTTGTTTTCAAGATCGAGGAGCCCTCAGATACCGAACATCGTCTGTGGCACTTCTGCAGTGAACGACGGAATTGTCACTTCCGCTACGCAGTACTTGTCCCGAAGAGAGTTACTGAAAGGTGTACGTTTATTTTTTCGAAAGACATGTTCAACAGTGAAATTAAGTGCGGAAAGTGTAAAGTCGACAAACCACCTCTTTTTCTACTATGAAAATTTCTGAGACCTCTGTTGGACAACGTTGCTTTGAGCCACTCAAGTAGAAGAGAGAAAGTTTTGAAACTTGATAAGAAGCCCCTCAGAAGGAAAGTTTTGAAACTTCAATGACATATCCAAGCCAATGCAGCACCGCTCTATAAATAAAGCACTGTCAATACTCGCAAAAACATTCAGTTCTTTTTATTTAGGATATACTTTACTTATTGACACATACGGCCATGCGAATACAAGGGGACAAGTCCGCGATCCTAGCGGCTGAATGGTGAACTAGGAAGCAACCCGTTTCCACGAGTGCATTTCAAGGCCTTGTATTATAGCGTAGGCAACGATCGGTATATTCAAACTATATCGATATATCGCTGATGATAACCCAAGACCAACTACAATATCATCAGACCTCAATGCATAGAATATCAATATTAGTATTCTGCCTGTTCGCGCGACTGGTTGGTTGAGTTTATCTTGCTGCTGGAATTCGCGGTTTAATTATCCATGGAATATATCCATTAACGGCTGCTAATTTCAGAAGACCACCAGCCTGCACGGTTGCTAGGGTTATACTTCTGAAACAAATTTTCATTGACCCCCCAGCCACAACACATATTTATGTCAATAGACG